>NC_133529.1:30491870-31091870 GCF_048544455.1 Silene latifolia | reverse complement strand
CTCCTCATCATTAGGGACACACCACCTACCATCGAACCTCAAACTACCATCTGTATGAATGGAGAATCGAGACACTGTCCCTTTCTCTACTCCAGCTCTCCACTCAACCATCTTAGGATCCAAAGCCTGTTTACCACGAATATCCTCATAAAGATCAGGCTGTACTGTCAAATCTCCCACAACATCTCCTCTCTGCATCATATGTATACCAAACTTCCCCACCTCATCTCTCAACCTCATCAAAGATAGAGCTGTACACAAAGAATGTACACTCTTCCTACTCAAAGCATCTGCAACAACATTGGCTTTCCCTTCATGGTAGATGATATCCATGTCATAATCGCTAATCAGCTCCATCCACCTCCTCTGTCTCATGTTCAACTCCTTTTGAGTGAAGATGTACTTGAGACTCTTGTGATCTGAAAATACCTTAAAGGTCGCCCCATAAAGGTAATGTCTCCAAATCTTGAGAGCAAACACCACTGCACCCAACTCTAGATCATGTGTAGGGTAATTCTCCTCATACGGCTTCAATTGCCTAGAAGCATAGGCAATCACCTTACCGTTCTGCATCAACACACATCCTAACCCATTCTTTGAGGCATCTGTATAAACCTCAAAGTTTTCGATCCCTTCAGGCAATGCTAAGATATGAGCTGTGGTCAAACGCTCCTTTAATGTTTGGAACGCCTTCTCACAACTCTCATCCCAACGAAACCTGTTCTCTTTCCTCATCAAAGCTGTCATAGGTCTAGCTATCTTGGAGAAATCTTTCACGAACCGTCTGTAATATCCAACTAAACCCAAGAAACTTCTAATCTCAGCAACATTCTTTGGTGCTTCCCACTTTGTCACTGCCTCAATCTTCGCCGGATCCACAGCTACTCCCTCCTTAGAGATCACATGCCCCAGAAAAGCAACTTTCTCTAACCAGAACTCACACTTGGACAGCTTAGCATACAACTCATGCTCCCTCAGAGTCTGCAACACAATCCTCAGATGCTCCTCATGCTCCTCCTTAGTCTTAGAGTAGACTAAGATGTCATCGATAAACACCACCACGAACTTGTCCAAAAACTGTCTGAAGATTCTGTTCATCAAATCCATAAACACAGCCGGTGCATTAGATAACCCAAACGGCATCACCACGTACTCATAATGACCATACCTCGACGTGAAAGCGGTCTTTGGTATGTCCATCTCTCTAATCTTCACCTGATGGTATCCTGACCTCAAATCAATCTTGGAAAAGACTGATGCACCACTCAACTGATCAAACAGGTCATCTATCCTTGGCAAAGGATACTTATTCTTCACTGTCACTCGGTTCAGCTCTCTGTAATCTATGCACAACCTCAAACTCCCATCTTTCTTCTTCACGAAAAGAACTGGTGCTCCCCACGGCGATACACTAGGTCTAATGTATCTCCTCTCTATCAAGATCATCTAACTGTTTCCTGAGCTCCTCCATCTCTTTAGGACCCATCCGGTACGGTGCCTTAGAGATTGGCCCCGTCCCCGGTTTCAACTCAACGGTGAAATCTATCTCCCTCTTCGGTGGCAACCCCGGAATCTCCTCTGGAAAAACATCTGTGAACTCTCCCACCACTGGTATCTGATCAACTGTCGGACTCTCTATCCGGTCATCTCTCATATGACACAAGATCAAAGGGCACCCCTTCCTCAGATAAGACTTCAAGGTGACAGCTGCAATCAACTTAACTTTGGGTTTGACTAGAAACCCACGATAAGACACACTAACACCCTTAGGCCCTCTCAAAGACACTTTCTTTTGATGACAGTCTATCTTAGCTTTATACTTTCCTAACCAATCCATCCCGACTATCATCTCAAAACCGTCAAAAGAAAACTCTAGCAAGTCTACAGGTAGATCAACTTGCCCAACTATCATAGATACATCTCTAAATAACCTCCCACATGATACAGACTCACCCGAAGGTATAAAAACTTTCTCACTTACAGACTCATATACCCTCAAACCCAACCGTTTAACATGACTCGAAGATACAAACGACTGAGACGCCCCCGAATCAAACAAAACAAAGGTAGGAATACCGTTAACAAGAAAAGTACCAGTGATGACATGTGCATCCTCCTCAGCTGCTTTCTTGTCCATCATGAACTGCTTTCCACTGGTCTTCTGTCCACCTCCCTGGATAGTACTGGCTGATGTGGTCGGCTTAGCACCCGACCCCTGATTGTTGTTGTTGTTCGTAGCTGGTTTCTGATAAGAATTACCGCCATTGCGGTTACCTCCACCCTGATAGCTCTGACTTCCCCGGTTAGACCATGACCCACCTGGTCTGTTGCTCGCATAACTCTGTGCAGGTCCCTGAGAATAGCTCCCCCGAGCCGATCCCTGAAAAGCTCCCGGTGCACTCGTGCACTCATGTCTCTTGTGGCCTACACTGCCACAGCCATAACAGGTCATCCCCCAACTACCACTACCACTCATACGGCCACGCCCAAAGGAAGCCCCAACACTGAATCCTGACCCAGAAGAAAACCCCTTAGCTTGATTGTGGTTGCCTTTCTTGTGACTAGATTGGCCTCCACCCTCACTCTCCGCCTTTCTTTTCTCACTCACTCTCTCCTGAGCCATCTCAACCAGCCTCTCAGCTCTCCCAGCCCTCTCATAAGCTTCCTTAACATCGGTAAGGACTCCCACGGGTAACTTATCCATAATCTTGGGTGTCAACCCTCTCTCAAACCTTAGCGCCAGGTTCTCCTCACTCAAACTCATATCCTCAGCATACCTAGACTTCTCATTAAACTGCTTGTAATACTCAGCAACTGACATATCAGATGTCATCTTAAACCCATCAAACTCCTCTCTCAGCTTACTCCTCACATGTTCCGGTACAAACTCCTTCCTCATAGCTCTCCGAAACTCGTCCTAAGGTATAGCAGGTAAACCCTGGTTCACATACATCTCCCTAGCACTCACCTTCACTGTATCCCACCACTTGCCAGCTGCGTCCCTCAGGTAGAACGTAGCTTGTTCTACTCTCATCTCATCAGGATAGTGAACCAGGTCCAGAATATTCTCCATCTCACGATGCCAGTTGTCAAGAAGGTTTTGTTCCCCGGTTCCCGTGTACTCTTTTGGGTTAAACCTCGCTATATAGAGACTGATCTTAGAGTGATCAACCTCCTTATCCTTATTCACTTTCTTTAAGGCCTCAGTAAGAGCATCTTGGTGCTCCAACATCTTAACGATATCATCCATATTCATGGTCTCAGCTCTCGCATAATACGCGTTTCTCTTGGGCGGCATCTTGAAACTATATAAAAAAGGGTAGACATAAACATACGCACTAAAACCTCGAAACACAAAAACAGGCTGCCCAGAACACACTCGATCGAGTACCCAAACCTACTCGATCGAGTAAGAGGCTACTCGATCGAGTGCCCAACATACTCGATCGAGTGCCTCGACTCCAGAACCCAAACAGACCTTCTGACCTCTAACATACTCGACCGAGTAGCCCGGCTACTCGATCGAGTGACCCCCTACTCGATCGAGTGCCCGAGGTACTCGATCGAGTGCCCAAAAACACGATTCTGGATTCAAAATCGTCAAATACCCACTCGATCGAGTTAAACCCACTCGACCGAGTATCTCACCTACTCGATCGAGTACCCCCTTACTCGATCGAGTCATGCTGACTCGCATAAACTACCCGCATGTTATCTCACATCTCCCAACATACTAAGCAACATTATAAACGCAACATGTGATATAGCTAAGCATGCAATTCTACCAAGCTTTTCATAAAATCAACGAAACAGTTATATCATATGATCAAACGCTACATAGTAAACATCCAACATGCTTCTTATTCCAACACAGTTCTATATGTCTCATCAATCTTTCATTCATATTCTCAACCTTCTACTCCAAGCATTCAACAATTACGACATACTTCATCACATCCACACACAAGCTGACAAACAACACATACGACTTGACATACACCCCCATGTGACCGGTTCAAAATTGTAGGGCGATTTCGCGACTTTAGGACGTCTCCCAAGCCTTTGCATTAGCTCCTACAACCTTTACCCCAGGTTCATTTTAATTGACTCCCTATATTCATTGGGTTCATTGGTTACAGGTTTCAGATTCGTCGCTCTGATACCATTTTGTAACACCCCCATACTCCAAGTGCCTTACCAGGACCACCCAGGTATAAGGATGTTACCATCTCGGTTAACCAAAGCAATGATAATGAAATAAATAATAATGAAACAACGTTTAAATAGAAATACTTTAGTGAACGGTTACAATCTCAAAACCAAAACTAAAAGTACGAATACATGTTCATAAACTGACTGTCTACTGATTTAACTGCAATGTTTATGAAAACTACTAAGCTACAGCGGAAGACTTCTATCATCAGACCGTGGCACATCCCAAATATCCCATTTTCAACTCATACCTGCTCAATATCTGCTCACCATCCCCGAATGGATCACCGCAGTTTTAAAACAATAAACGGGTCGCATTATTTACATAATTTATATAACCAACAATACAAGAACTAATACAAACTTTCAAACAATCATACACAATCATCCACTCTACTCCATCTCCGTCACCGATCGTCCACTGGACCAGCCGCCCTGTGGGGGACCGCACCAGCACCCCCCAAATCCCCGCTCATCATACCGAGCGATAACTCTGTCCCATTAATGTGCACATCCCCTTCCGTGGCGGGTTCCACGAAGGGCAAAACTAGGGCGTGAAGCCACTCCCACAAGCAACTCCACTCAGCCGAGAATGCATCTTGAGAACCAGAGACAAACAATCACAATCACAATACAATATCGCAACCGTCTGCATCAATCAACAACACTAACTACAGCACAATCACCACACATTATGTAAGTAATACTGAGTAGGGAAACCCTACCTGAAAAGCACAACAATCAGACGATCTCACAGCTGATATCAAAAAGCTTCCTCTACGAATCCTCCTCCTAATATACAAACACATAATCACTACCAATCATACAAACAACAAAACCCCCAAATCTCCCAAACTAGGGTTTAACCAACTTAAAAGAAACATCATAAAAATGGTATATAGGTCTTACCCTCGACGCAAGGATCACAACGGTATAAAGGAAAGTGAAATCCGACCTTCCAAGCTCCGGGATTTGCCAACAATGCGATTAAAGCTAATGACGTAGTTTGCTTTCTCTTCTCACAGTGATTAGGTTTTGAAAAGTGATTTAGGAACAATGACGGAAGTATTATATACTCTAATCGCATTATTAACAAAACCCGAGAAAACAGCCCCCGTAAACCGGCTACTCGATCGAGTAGCTAAGGTACTCGATCGAGTGCCCCTTACTCGATCGAGTACCCACGTTACTCGATCGAGTACCCAACAGGTCATAAACTATTTTAATCCGCAACACGCCCTTACTCGACAGAGTAAGGCCTACTCGATAGAGTACCCCAAGACTCATAAATACGTAGTATTACATTCAATATGTTAACTTTTGTGATTAACGAATCCCTACAAGTGGTATCAGAGTAACACGGTTGTTGCATGCAAAATCAGGTTAGTTTTTCCGAGTTAATTTGTTAACAAATAAAACTTGTTATTTAAGATTTATGAAGATAAATCATGAAATAATTTTGCATGTTAAAAGTTTCTGGTCCTAAATGGATTTTAGGTCATATGGGACGATTTATGAATTTTTATTGTTCATTTTATATATTATTGGCATTAAAATGTGATTTTTATGAAAAAAATGTCTCGACTAAATCACTATTAAGTAGATATATGATTTATTTTTCCTCCTTATTTGTGGCTCAAAAGCTATCTTTGGAGAGATATTTTTCTAAAGATAGAGTGGGAGTAATTTAGCCACAAGCTTTGAGAAGGTAGAAACTGCGCATGAGAAGGTAGAAACTGCGCAAGGAGACCAAAAGAAAATGTTCTTAAGGATAATACGCGAGGAGAACAAAAGAAGATGTTCTTGAGGATAATACGTGAGGAGACCAAAACAAGATGTTCTTGAGGATACTACGCAAGGAGACCAAAAGAAGATGTTCTTAAGGAAACTATACGAGGACATCAAAAGAAGGCGTTCTTTTGAAATTTAGATTATGATCTATGAAGTTACAAGAGATCTTAAAATTCGACATTTTACTTAAGAGCCCTATGAAACTAAAATGATATCTATGCAATTAAATGGATTTATTTGGGATTGTTGAGACCAATTCAAAGTAAATAGAAGTTTATGATTAAGAATTGCATGGAGTGGCATGTCGATGTCCAGAAGAACTAAGTTAATTGTTAACTAAGCTAAGGATTAAAAACATTGCTATTCATTATGGAAGTAAGTAAAGTATCAAAGCCACTTCCTAAATGGGTATTTTGAAAGTGATATGTGAATGACATATATGGTTTTGATTAATACTTAGAGAAGCAATGAACATTCCCTTATGTAATGTTTCCATGGAGAAACATGTGTACACATGGACTTGAGTGGGAGCAAATAACTGTCATGTTTAGACATGAAGTTCAGTGGGAGTGATCATCCTCCATGAATATTATGACTTATTACTCATTGAAAAATGACATGCAAATAGGTTTTCAATTCTGGATGATATTTGGCATTATGTATATCTATTATAACATGGGATGTTGGATTGACATTCAGATAGGTATCTTATGATGATAATGATCCTTCTTATTACAATCAGTTTAGTAGGTTGTTCATATTGATGAAATTTGAATTATCATAGAGCTATGATTATTCACTTGAACCTAAGAACTATTGTCTACATGAATATGATTACTAATGTTTCCGCCATTAGTACAATGATGTATACCATTATGCATATATCCTAGATGAATTAAATGCTTGGAGCGTGATAAGTTGATAATAAGTCTACTCATATGAGAGTCATTGGTAAGCCTTAATGAACCGTCATGAATTTTCTAGGAAATCTAATGATATGTTCTACAGTTTGGAAGAGAAACAAGTTGTGTGTTAATAAGTTACACAAACTCATGTTTCCAAACTCATTTGGATTTGTGAAAATCCTAGGCTGATTATTGACATAAGGAGTTAAGGACTAGAAAAGAGTATTCTATTGTCATCCATTGCAGATTCTACGAAATGAACTTAAGTACATTGTGATTAAGAGGTATGTGTTGATACTGTAAGTAGTGTTATCCACCGAAACCCACATCACAAGTTATGTGATAACAGTAATAGCTTCTTTTAAGCTTAAGAACCTATGTCTAGTATGAAGTCTAGACATGTACTTAGTAAAAATTCATGCTATGAGGGACAACATGAAGTTGAAGGAAATCGCAATTCGGAAAAAAAGTTTGAACACTTGGTCACATAGTATGTTTACAAACTAAATTTTTATTGCGTTACACAAGTGCATAAGTACACTCATGATTATAAGACATGAAGTTGCAACATGGTATTGACTACTCATGTGTGATAATCACATTTATTGTTTGAGTTATTATTAACTCATCTTATACCTTGTTATATCCAAATGGGATTGTTGAGACAATATTGAACCCCATTAAAGTGAACTGGATTAACATTGTATCCGTCCCTAGTTACTTACATGAGGTGACATCTCGAAGCAACTAGAATGTGATGCGATTGATGGCAAGTTCAAGTATCATAGAGTCATGAGAGATGACTAGTCGATCACATAGGCAGACTGTGAGGGACACTCTATCGGACCTATGACCGCTTATAGAGTTCTGGAAATTTTTATAGCCTGGTCGTGGCGAGAGCTACTATGATATTCTTATGAGTCAATTCTTTGACTAATGACTGTTCGCCTAAGATGGCACAATTTCAGAGTGACTTTGATTTATGCTCGGCGACCTTCGTAATTGGGGTCTAATGGGCATGTTTTGGGTCATGATGAGCTGTGGCTAATCGAAGGGAAGAGTGCAATAGGAATTGTCCATCCCCGTCAGGGTTATCTTATATCTCAAGGCCACTTGAGGAGTAATGAACTGGAAATGCGTGGCCACGCTCGGAAAGTATCTATGGTAGATAACTCCGGTCAGATAGTTGTTCTCCAGATCGAGGAAACCACTCACAATATGATCAAATGCAAGTACGACATGCAAGACACCTTGCATTGAGTGGGAGATAGTAATAGGACAAGAGAATTGGTGACGCACACTTGTCGTGGACAAGTGGGAGATTGTTGGAGTATGTGTCCTCGACAATAATGCGATCACATGTTTAAATCTCATATTAAGAATACATAAGGAAATGTAACATTTTATTGTCAACTGATCCACATTAATCGGTAATGATTGGCTGACTAGAGTTTGACATTACTGTTGTGTGACGGTGGTGATTAGTTGATCCCTTAAGGTCATACCTCTAAGGAAACATTCTTAATTGACTAATTAATTAATTGTATGACGATACAAGTTAATTAATTCTTTAAAATTGAACAAATGATTTTGTGAGTAATTGTACGTATCTTATTGTAATTTGATTAAATAAGATTCGTTCTAAGTAATTAAATTGTTTTATTACTTACGGTTTATTTATTGTTTATGAAACAATTGAAATAAGAATGAATTGATTATTATAAATACAAGAAGTTGTGATTTATAATTATGTGACCTATTTTTAAGTAATAGTAATTGTGAATTACTAGTTAATTTTGTATGTGATTTATTTCATTTATATAATGATTTTTAATTTGTTAAAAATGCATTATTTAAATTACATGTCTAGTAACATGTCCAATATGTCACACAATACAAATTGACAAATTGACAAAGTTAAAATGGATCCATATTACACACTTGAACCGTGTAAATGGAAGGGAAAGGAGGTGTTGTGCTTTATTATTCTAATTAGTGGGAAGCATAATTATTACCTACTAATAATAGGCATGCTAACCTACACTCTTATGAAGAGCAACAAGGAAAAGCATTGGCACTCTATCCATGCCATGAAAAACCGGTGGCCTCTCCCTATACACTCAAGTAGTGTATTTTCCACTCCTTACCATCTAATTTTCATTCCAATTAGTTTTGAACTTGAGAAAATTATTATCTCTCTACTTCTTATTGTTGAACAAAACATAAACTCTCACAAAATCACTAATATTATTCTCTTGATACTAGAAGTAGTATACTTATAATATTAGTAGTATTTTTAAGGGTACAGATATTAATTCTAGTAATCAAATTAATATTTGTATTAAGGAGGTTTTCTTGGTACAATCCTTGAGGAGAGATTCTAAATTGAATCTTGTTCATCCATTTGGAAAGCTCAAGAACTACGTAAGGTAGGAGACTTTACTAGTGCCCTAATAGCCGAAACTACAAACGTAAGGAACCGGTTTTCCTTTACTCTTGTTTTGTTTTGCATGCATAAGATCTAGAATTAATTTTATGACTAAATTATTTATTCACATATTCAATATGTTAACTTTTGAGATTAACGAATCCCTACACAAGGGTGAGCAGCGGAGACCACAGGGTAAGATCCAATCTCTTGAGGTACCTGAGTGGAAGTGGGAGTCGATCTCTATGGACTTCATCGTGGGGTTACCTAGGACACATCAAGGTAACAATATGATTTGGGTGATTGTCGACCGGTTAACGAAGTCAGCTCACTTCGTTCCTATGAAGGATACCTGGACTAAGATGCAGCTAGCTTTGAGTTACAAGAAACATGTGGTCCGGTTACATGGTATACCTAAGGATATAGTGTCACACCGAGATGCGAGGTTTATATCGAAGTTTTGGCAAGAACTGCAGGATTTGATGGGTACTACCTTAAAGATGAGTACAGCTTTTCATCCTGCAATAGATGGCCAGACTGAGAGGACTATCAAGACCTTAGAGGACATGTTGAGAGCTTGTGCCATGGAGTTTAGGGGAAGTTGGGAGGATAGACTGGATTCAATAGAGTTTTCGTACAACAACAACTACCATACTAGTATCGGGATGGCACCTTTCGAGGCTTTGTATGGCAGGAAGTGCCGATGTCCAGTTTTTTGGGATGACAGTTCAGAGACAGTGGTTTTAGGACCACAGATGGTACAAGATATGGTTGAACAAGTTCGGCTAATTCGACAAAAGATGAAAGCAGCTCAGGATCGTTAGAAGAGTTATGCCGACTTGCACCGCAAGGACATCGAGTTTGCAGTGGGTGACAAAGTCCTTTTAAAAGTGTAATCAATGCGAGGAGTGATGAGGTTTGGGAAGAAGGGTAAGTTGAGCTAGAAGTTTATCGGTCCATATGAGATTTTGGATCGTGTAGGTGAGGTAGTGATACCCGTCGTTGTGAGTACCAAAGTTAAAATTTATATTTCCTATTAAGACTAACCTAGGCTAGTGGTAACAGGGTCGAACCACAAGGAGGCAGATGTAAATTTTAGTTGATTTATGTTCAGTCTGAGGTAACTATTGTGGGGGTTGAATTGAATTGGTCTACAACTAAAAGTGAATAAAGATAATAAACTAAATAAACGATTTAAACAGATAAAAGAAGGGTACTAGGATGGTCGGTTCATTATAGCCTCGGCGGCAGCAAACTAAGTCGGTCTGAATCAAACACAGGTAAGGCGGGAGATAAAGAGGTCCTCTCGGTCCACTCTTAACAAATAGCATCTTTCGATCTCGCTATAGGTCCCTAACGTCACTAATACTAACTTTCGTCCTGAAAAGTGACTAACGGTCTAAACTATACCTATCTTTCGATCTTAGCACAGTTTAGTCGATTCAGTTGATGGTCAAATAACTTTCCCTATCTTTCGATCTAATGGGTCAATCATAAATTAGGTATCTAACTGGTCGCATGCATTCGATTTGTTAAATACAACATTAAAACAACTAAAACGAATATAAAACCCTACGAGGTCAGTCGATCGACCTACAATGTCAGTCGATCGACCAACACGCGAGACAGTCCGTGTATGATCTATTGCCGCCTATGCCATAAATCGCCTACATCCTAGCACTATAGAATTAGCTATCATGCTAAGGGTAAAAACAACAATAAAACTAATAACGACTACTGAATTCATGCTTAAAGTAGATAACGAATAGCGATAATGCGATAATTGGCTTTGGGATACTAACTAGCAAATCTATACTAATGATGAAAATAAAGCAATAAACTGTAATTAGGGCAGAAAGAATACCGAGATTTCAGAGGAAAGATTAAGAACAAGAACATAAATCCAATGCTAAAACGATGTTCCAAACCCTAATTACTCGAATGAACAAAAACTGAAGGTTACTGTATGAAACTTAGATAAAAATTCAGATAAAAATTCAGATCAAAATTCAGATACCTAAACTGAAAGTTTGTGTTACGTTATATAGCAAACAAGCGTAACAATTATTCCAAAACCTAAACTTCACGGGCTTCAAGATTCACGGTCTTTTAATTCACGTCTGAAATAGCAATCTGGTCGATCGACTGATAGGACTGGTCGATCGACTGCTTGGCAATGAACAGTAGCTTCTGGAACCCGAACATTGGTCGATCGACTGAAGGTGATGGTCGATCGACCACTTGAGCTGCTACTTGACTTCTATAGACTCGTGGATTTTGTCTTCTGGGCCTTGAAATGCGCACCAAGCTCGTTCCTTAAGCAAATACTTCTCGTCACATGCAATGCAGGATACTCGGGGACGGATTTAGCTTGATTTCCGCTGGATTCTTCACATTTCTGCAATAATGTACAAAGTACGGAAGTAGACGGAAATAGGGAGAAATGCAGCATAAACTACATGAATGAGCTCTGAAATGCGTGTAAAAAGGGATGCAAAACATCATATAAAAGACACGCATCAAACTTCCCCAAACCAAGCCCTTGCTTGTCCCCAAGCAAGAACTAGACTCGATCTAATGACCTAATGGAACGAGTTCAATCTCAGAGCGAAATGCAAACTGTTAAGCCTAAACCGAATTTAATGCACAACCAACAATCAACTAGCAAATGAATCATGCAAACGAGTTATGAAGCCGTCAAAAATCACAACCGTCAAATCAGAGAGACTTATCAAATTGGGCCCTCACGGGTCGCTCAAATCACTCAATAAGTACGGGTGAATAATTGTAAGATAGAAAGAATTAATTTTGTAGTGACTCTCACCTAACTACGACCTATAAGAACATGCCAGCAATAAAATATGAAAATGATCTCTATGACCGTACATATGCATTCCAACCAAACAGATGACCAATGACACATGCCGAGGTATATATGGGATATGTGAGGTATGGGTAAGAAGAGGCAAAACATTTCATGGTAAAGTGGAGGTACAGGTGATCAAGCTAGTGCCAAAACGGAACCAAGTGGCAACATCCAACTTCTTGCTCATAATCAAACGAAACAGTGCTATATCAAGCACAAATCTCACAGTCTCCAAAATACTAAATCAATAAACTCCCCATAAGATATAAATGAATCATGGGAGCAAAAATCGCCAAAAGATAAGGATTGAATTATGCGAATTGATTTTTTTTCTCTTTTTTTTTTTTCTTTTTTCTTTCTCGAACTTCAGTCGATCGACTATATTGGGCAGTCGATCGACTGCTATGAACAGTACAGAACTCTTTTTTCTTCTTTTTCGAATCTTTTTCATCTTTTTTTTTTCTTTTTCTTTTTCTATTTCTTTCTCCTTCATTTTCCAATCATCATCTCAACAGAGCATATGCCACCAAAAATGAGTAACAATCCCAAAAACTAAACTACTAGCTTGACAAAGGACAGGCTAAATGTAGGATGTAGTAAATGGGACAAAAAGGGATATTTTTGGCAGTGTGGAGCTTATGGGCATAATGAATAAAGGAAAACCTCTACCACATGTGTCAACAAACCACAAACCGAATGCATACAGGTATTAAGTAGATCAAGTTCATATTTATGCAAATTAAGGAAACATGTCTCATAAGGAGTACTACTCACATTCCTAAATAAACCGGTCATAGATGTCACCAGTTATAGGCTCTAATTCTCAGAATATATGATGTAGTTTGCCAATTTTCAAAGTCAAGTTTAAAGTTCAGCAAGAATGTAACGAAAACTCGTAGATATGCATTTACGATTCTACTAATAACATGTTAATCTAGCAAGGCTTAGGCGAAAACAGCTGAAAATGCAATATCATCATGGAAATACTACCGTTCCGACTCAACCTATATGCTAAAATAAACGTGCATTTTATAGGAATTTTTGAAATTTTTCAATTTTTTTTTTGAATTTTGATGTGTATAAGAGAAATGAAATGAAACAATGCAAAACAAAATGTAAACGTGAATGCAAGCAAATGATATGCGACGCAAAACCCTTCCCCAAACCAAATCGCACAATGTCCCCATTGTGCAAAATCATGTAATGAAGAAAAGAGAAATGGGAATTTGCGAGAAATGAAATAAAAATATGACTTAAAGTAGACGCAAGGAACTCACAAGACTTTAAGCGCAGCAAAGGAAACCTCCCCAAACCAGCGTGAGCTAGGAGGTTTCAGTAGCCAGCAGTGCTACCTTTAAGTACCTGAAAGACAGACAAAAACCACGCATAAAACCGAGAAAGACAATCATGAAGCGGTAAAATTGTGCACAAATGGGAAAATCAGAAGAAATAAATAAAACGACGGAAGATAAAGTGGAGTAGAAAACTCCCTTAAGTCCGCATATCGACCAAACACAAAGCAGGGGAGAGGTCGTGAGCAAATACAAAGAAGTCTATGGTCGATCGACCTACACGGGCAACGATCGACTAGATGAACAGAACGAAGCTCCCGGAAAGCGCAACTCGATCGATCGACCATGATGGCGGTCGATCGATCGAAAGTACTTTGTACTCCTTATTTCTTCGTATTTGCTCAATGATTTGAGCTAACAAGCTGTAAATACCTGTAAGTACACAATAATACGCGCCCAAAATTGCGCAAAACCCAGAAAAAAGTCTAAGTGCTTAAAATCCTAGATAAACAAAAGAAAATGCGAAGTTTTCGCGCACACAAAAGCAAGAAAAGTTGTTCGAAGGCAATAAAATGTTTGTAAGCTTTTGATCAACTAGTAGTTGATCAAGAAAGGCCAAGGTATGGCCCACTTCGTCGGCTTCTGGCTACTAGAGGTAGCCTCAATGGTGCTCATCTTATCGGTTGCACCCTTCTCGGCTTCAACATTGGAGAGCTCGATGGATCAACTTTGTCATCTCCCAATCAAGGACTTCCTTGGAATCGTCGAATCCAAATCACCCATCTCACCTTGGCTGGCTCATCTTCCACTTCCTCATCAATCCCATAGCTTAGACAACCAAGACCTCCTCTTTGAATGATAGGCTTTGTCGCGGCAAGAGTGACCTGCAGCTCATCCTTCCCCAAACCAGCTCCTGCAATGTCTAAAACAACAGATTCTTCCTCCATTTTGCTCCCAATCTGGGGCGGAGGGGTTAGCACAGGAGTAGTAATAGAGACAGGCAATTCGGGAAGCACAAAGTACGATTTCTTTTCAGAGACCGTATTACAAGTAACAGGCCACATGGGGTCCTTCTTTTTAGCAGGTTGGGCGAAAATGATAGAATGTTTCCCAACTTTGAAGGTCAAAGTTCTAGAGCCAACGTCAATGACGCACCAAAGGTGTGCGAAAATGGCCTACCTAGGATGATCGGTATATGGGCATCCTCAGGCATGTCAAGGACAACAAAGTCAACAGGGAAGAAAAACTTCCCTATTTGGACGGGTATGTCCTCTAGGACTCCTATAGGCTCGACCGCAGATCGGTCAGCCATCTGAACTGTCAAGTCTGTGATAGCAAAACGGATCAGCTTAAGCTTCCTAGCTAAACTCAAGGGCATGACGCTTATGCTAGCCCCTAAGTCACACAATGCCTTCTCAATTGAGAAGGTACCTATTTTGCAAGGGACAAAAAAGCTGCCCGGATCCTCTAACTTATGGGGCGCAGTGTGAGACAGATAGGAGCAAGACTCCTTAGTAAGTGCGACAGTGTGCACTGTCTCAAGCGACCGCTTTTTGGACAAAAGTTGTTTCATAAATTTAGTATAAGCGGGCACTTGGTTAACTAACTCGAGAAAAGGAACTTGTACATTCAGACTACGGATAACTTTTTCAAATTTGCTGAAAGATACCTGTTCCTTGGTCGGCACTAGCCTCTCCGGGTAAGGGGCTGTAAGAAGTACCTTGGCCCTCTCCTCCAAATCTCGCGCCGCATCCTTGGACTTAGGCCGAAAGTCCGTCACCTTCTCTTTGTTGAAGCTAGACCCCTCCTCGGATCGTCTCAAATGAGAACCATTGACCGTCATTGGGTCGAACTTCGGACCGGATCGACCCATCAAAGACTCGGGTCTTCCCCCAAAATTTTCGGGACCGTGGTACCCCGAAACAAGCGGTCTCGCAGATTATTTGGCATCAAAGGACGAAACTCCTCAGCATCAGCAGCGATCTCAGTCGATCGACCACTGTCCTCAGTCGATCGACCGAGATGTCTGATTCAAGCTCCTCAGTAACCCGTGCTTCGATCGATCGACTAGGTATATCGGTCCGATCGATCGATATACTGATATACCTGGTAGACGGCTGTTTCTTTGATTTATTCGTTGAAGCTTTCTTTTGACTTGTTTCTGGCTCATCTTTTTCAACAGCGTCCTCGACCATTGCAGGACCATCAAGGGTGGACCCGCTCCTCAAAGTGATGACATTTAGGGTCTCCTTTTGTTCAGGTTGAGTCGGCAAGTGTCCGGGAGCTCGAGTGTTACTTTTGCTAGCCAATTGAGCTATTTGGCTATCTAGTAACTTCATCCCGGCCTCTCTTGCTTGAGACTCCTTTAGCAACAAGTTCTTCAGCTCGGAGAATTCAGAATTCTGTGATTGTTGCTACTGCGGCACATAAGGAGGTTTCTGATATTGTTGTTGCTTTTGATGAGGGGGCACATAGGGTTGCTGCTGCGGCGGAGCTTGAGTTGGATTTAGGACATTTTGGCTTCTCCAACTCAAGTTTGGGTGGGTTGGCTCGTAGTAAGTGTTGGTCTGCCTATAGTGTTGAAAGGCAGCACAAGATTCAAAGGGGCTAGGGTAGTTTTTCGAGACATGGCCCTCACCTCCACACCTTTCACAGATGAAAGGACCGTCTGACACAGCATTGACTTGGTACATCCCACCTTTAGAAGCTCCTCCTAACTCATACTTGTCAAATCTCGCAGTGAGAGCCTCAAGCGCAAATGGCAGAGGAGGATTCCGCAGCTCTCCTCCGGTTCCCTCTAGAATTTCCATACTCGGCCTTGTGGGTAGCTAGATCGTCAATGATCTTCCACCCTTGGTTGCTCCCAAATTTTCAGCCGAATCTTCCATTGGTCGCAGATCCAAAATGGCCCTCTGATCGTCGTACAACCCATTATAGAAATGATTGCACAAACTCCACTTTTCGAACCCATGGTGCGGTATGGTTCGCACAAACTTCTTGAATCGGACCCATGCTTCATGGAAATTCTCATCTGGCCCTTGTTTAAAGCCCGTGATTTGAGCTCTAATAGCGATCGTCCTTGAAGCAGAAAAGTACTTCTTGTAGAACGCCAATGCCAATGAATTCCAATCGGTAATCCCATGAACGGCTCGGTCCAGATCTCTATACCACTCCCTTGCAGCATCACGAAGGAGAATATGAACATGGTCTCCTTGATCTGGTCTCCGGGTCACACCACCGGGTGGGGAATGGAGCAAAGAGAATCAATAAAGGTCTCCATGTGTTTAGCCGCATCCTCATTCGCAGCTCCCCAAATCGGTTTCTCTCAACCATGTTGATGTAAGAAGGCTTTGGTTCGAACTTCCTGGCATCTCCTGGTAGTTCGAACCCCTTGTATAAGTTTTCACTTGTCGGCTCGAAATGACTAGCTATACTTGCTTCCTCGGCCATGACTGGAATTTCGGAGAAGTAACTGTCTCGGTGAAGAAGTGGAAACGGGTGAATACTTGTGGGTCTTCTTCGAACAGGTTGTGCTCGTAATAGCTTGACAGAGTACTCAGCTCTTCCTCTGTCGGTAGTACTCTTTGTGTTCGTCTCAACTCGCGCAAAGATTTCTCTATCTCAGGGTCAAATGGCACTAGTTCACCACCCTGTGACCTGCGCATAAGAGGAAACTACAAAAAGAATATAAGAAAAGTTTAAGGAACAGAAGTCCCTTAAACTAAGAAAGACTAAAAATAAAAACAACTAAAATTAGGACTATTGCCTCCCTAAACGACGCCAAAATTTGATACCCGTCGTTGTGAGTACCAAAGATAAAATTTATATTTCCTATTAAGACTAACCTAGGCTAGTGGTAACAGGGTCGAACCACAAGGAGGCGGATGTAAATTTTAGTTGATTTATGTTCATCCGAGGTAACTATTATGGGGGTTGAATTGAATTGGTCTACAACTAAAAGTGAATAAAGATAATAAACTAAATAAACGATTTAAACAGATAAAAGAAGGGTACTAGGATGGTCGGTTCATTATACCTTCGGCGGCAAAAACTAAGTCGGTCAATCAAACACGGGTAAGGCGGGAGATAAAGAGGTCCTCTCGGTCCACTCTTAACAAATAGCATCTTTCGATCTCGCTATAGGTCCCTAACGTCACTAATACTAACTTTCGTCATGAAAAGTGACTAACGGTCTAAACTATACCTATCTTTCGATCTTAGCACGCTTTTAGTCGATTGGTTGATGGTCAAATAACTTTCCCTATCTTTCGATCTAATGGGTCAATCATAAATTAGGTATCTAATCGGTCGCATGCATTCGATTTGTTAAATACAACATTAAAACAACTAAAACGAATATAAAACCCTACGAGGTCAGTCGATCGACCTACAATGTCAGTCGATCGACCAACACGCGAGACAGTCCGTGTATGATCTATTGCCGCCTATGCCATAAATCGCCTACATCCTAGCACTATAGAATTAGCTATCATGCTAAGGGTAAAAACAACAATAAAACTAATAACGACTACTGAATTCATGCTTAAAGTAGATAACGAATAGCGATAATGCGATAATTGGCTTTGGGATACTAACTAGCAAATCTATACTAATGATGAAAATAAAGCAATAAACTGTAATTAGGGCAGAAAGAATACCGAGATTTCAGAGGAAAGATTAAGAACAAGAACATAAATCCAATGCTAAAACGATGTTCCAAACCCTAATTACTCGAATGAACAAAAACTGAAGGTTACTGTATGAAACTTAGATAAAAATTCAGATAAAAATTCAGATCAAAATTCAGATACCTAAACTGAAAGTTTGTGTTACGTTATATAGCAAACAAGCGTAACAATTATTCCAAAACCTAAACTTCACGGGCTTCAAGATTCACGGTCTATTAATTCACGTCTGAAATAGCAATCTGGTCGATCGACTGATAGGACTGGTCGATCGACTGCTTGGCAATGAACAGTAGCTTCTGGAACCCGAACATTGGTCGATCGACTGAAGGTGATGGTCGATCGACCACTTGAGCTGCTACTTGACTTCTATAGACTCGTGGATTTTGTCTTCTGGGCCTTGAAATGCGCACCAAGCTCGTTCCTTAAGCAAATACTTCTCGTCACATGCAATGCAGGATACTCGGGGACGGATTTAGCTTGATTTCCGCTGGATTCTTCACATTTCTGCAATAATGTACAAAGTACGGAAGTAGACGGAAATAGGGAGAAATGCAGCATAAACTACATGAATGAGCTCTGAAATGCGTGTAAAAAGGGATGCAAAACATCATATAAAAGACACACATCAGGTAGCCTACAGGTTAGCTTTACCACCAGCTTTGGATCGAGTCCACAATGTCTTTCATGTTTTACAGCTCCAGAAGTATGTGAGTGACCCGTCACATGTGCTTGAGGTTGAGAACATCAAGTTTGATGAGTCCTTGTCCTATGCCGAGGTTCCTAAAGAGATTCTAGACCGCAAAGTATGCAAGACAAGGAATGGTGAGACCGTCTTACTCAAGGTGCTTTGGTCTAACCATAATGTGGAGGAGGCCACATGGGAACCCGAGGAAGCTATGCGAGAACGCTTTTCTAACCTTTTTTTATCAGGTATGGTTGGTTACGGGGATGTAACCGTTGTCTTTTTAAAGGGGTAGGAGATGGTCGCATATGTGCTTTTGGGTTAGTTTGAGTCAGCTTATTGATGTTTTGTGTTACTTTATCTATGCTTAGATTGGTTGGTGCGTTGTGTTGGGAGTTCGTTGGTCTTGTTTGTCTGTAGGGTGTGTAGGTAGAGTGTGAACTTCGGGGACGAAGTTCTTTTTAAAGGGGGAAGACTGTAATACTACGGTTTTCCTAAGTGGGTACTCGGCCGAGTATGGCCTACTCGGTCGAGTAAGAGGTGTCGTGTATCCTGGTTTGGCTACTGCCCAGGAACACTCGACCGAGTATGTGGAATGCTCGACCGAGTAGAGGGTACTCGGCCGACTATACCCTATACTCGACCGAGTATCCGGTCTGACGGGTATTTTTATTACGGTTTGATTTGGAAATGATTAGAGGTATTTAAACTCGATTATCAGTTTCTAATTACACTTTTACAAAACCTAATCACTCAACGACGCTCTAATCCTCTCCAAATCTCTCCCTAGTGTATGTGTGTGTGATCGTTAGCAAGTGCATTCATCCTTGTTCCATCGTCGGCGAGGACTTCGTAGAGGAGCCGTTCTAGATCGCTTGCTTGTGTCTCTTGCAGTCGTGCTAAGATTGTGACAGGTGATGCAGTTGTCTAGCTTTGGGGGCAGTCATGGGGAGTCATCACACAAGTTTAGCTTCCGCTATCGAGAGATTTAGTTTTCATTATAGTTGTTGATTTTATAACAGTACTTTGGTTTTGGGATTTCTTTGAGACGGTGTAAACATTACTCTTTCATACTTTAATAAATGTGTTTTGGACTGTTAACTTTGATATACTAACCTCGGGCAACTGAGATGGTAACAGCCTTTCATGCTAGGGTAGTCCTTGGTAAGGTACCTTGGTATGAGAGGGTATTACACTTACCAAAAGGAATCGGCCGTGATCAAGAATGTCTTGATCTTCTCTATGGAAGCCAATCTCCAAAGGAGTGCCATAAAGATAGGCACCGCATATGAGATATACACCAAGCTTGTGACCATGTTTTCACAAGCTCCTAGGATCATCCAATATGAGGCGGCCTCCGCATTATTTGAGCTCAACATCAAAGAGGGTCAAAAGGTTAGCCCTCATGTGCTCAAGTTGATTGAACATGTTGAGACCCTCAAATTGCAAGGCGTTGAAATTCCCGAGCAACTCGTTATTGACCGAGTGCTCCATTCCTTGAACCGCATAAAAGCATATGTTCCGTTTAGGGTAAACTACAATATACAAAACATGAAAACCTCTCTCCATGAATTGCACAACTTGCTTGTGCAAGCCGAGAGAGACATGGGTCTAAATGTGAGTACGACCAAGGATGTGCTCAATATTAATAATAAGAGCAAAGGGAAATTTAAGAAGAGCGCTAGCAAGAGTAAGAAGCCTACTCCCAACAAAGGGCAAAGGTAAAGCTATTGGGAATAGCTTATCCAAGCCCAAAAAGGGTGCTTTTTCCGAGGATAAGTGCCACTATTGTTGTGGTACGAGCCATTGGAAGCGTAATTGCCCGAAGTATCTAGGAGGTTTTAAAGCTGGACGTGTGACTCCAGTAGGTAATAAATTCTCAAATGTATTGTGTTATTGATATAAATCTCAACTTTGGTATTTGGATACAAGTTGTGATTCTCACCCCCTTTTAATGTAATTTAGGGCATGTGAGCAAAGACAAAGGCAAGGACAAGCAAGCTTGAGGAAAATCTTCAACAAGGGATGCTAAGGTAGCCACCCATAGTAGAAGACTTATGGAAGCTTGGCTTTTATTTTGTATTGTCTTCATAGTATTATTGTATTTTGACTTGTTTTAGAACTCCTTTTGATTTCCGTGTTGGACATGGAAATTTGTTTATTTCCATTTTGCAAACAATGGTTGTATGGATTTTAATGACTTGGCTTTCAACCTAAGTCATTCGGTTTATGGAATTTATGTTTCTAAAACTTATCATTATACATTACTTTGTCAATAACGTAAAATAGATAGACTCTAATTGATCCTATAAGGATATAATGATCGGATCATTATAAAGAGTACATAGGTAATGAATTGATTCTCCCTAATGGTATTATGACTAAATGTCACAACTTATTTGATATAAGTTAGATCAATTATAAAGTCAAACCGAGTTTCCAAACTCAAATTGGGAATTTACGAAACCAATCGGTCCTACCACTTCATACTAAGACTTGTGTAGCTTATATATAGAATTAGTCTATCAAAAGCTAGATTACAAGGTCTTTAATAGATAATTTAAGGTCAACATGTGTGACATAATGCTCCCTCACCATCATAAGTACAAAATTGTTTGTGACTTATAGAGCTATCTTTCAAGAAAATAGATATATTTTTGAAAAGATAGAGTGGGAGAAAATTAGTCACAAACATAAAACTAGTAAGGAACTAGTGAGCACTAGTGAGGAGACCAAAAGAAATTGTTCTTAGGTTAAATCTTAAGACTAGTGAGGAGATCAAAAGAAATTGTTCTTAGGTTAAATCTTAAGATTAGTGAGGAGACCAAAAGAAAGTGTTCTTGATATAATGAGATTATGATCTATTGAGTGGTCGTACTTAGAAATTTCAATCTTATTGCATAAAAGCCTTACGACCCAATATGGAATCTGTGCAATTAAATAAATTTATTTAGAGTTGTTTGGACCACTCCAAAGTAAATAGGACTTTATGGTAAAAAGTTGCATAGATTGACATGATGATGTCCACAAAGCTAAGTTAAAGTGTAACTATGCTAAGATCTAAATTATCGTTGCTACACCTCATTATGAGAATGGATAATTCAGATGTTAAAACCACTTTCTAAATGGGCATTTAGAAAAGGATGTGTATATGACATAAACCTAAGGTTTTGATCGGCGATTGAGGTTGTCATGCTTGGAGTGGGAGTTGAGGTTGTTGAGGTTGTCATGTTTGGACATGAAGCTTAGTGGGAGCAAATGCTTAGACATGAAGCTCAGTGGGAGTTAATTGCTTTCCACGTCTTGTATGTGGATGACACATTACACATTGAGAATGGTGTATGAAGGAGTGTTTTTTAAATTCATTTCCAATTGAAAGAATTGGAAGAGGCATAATGTATAATAATATCCTAATCTATTGAAATAGATACGAGGGGATATTGGCGTAAGAATCTTATATTGATAAAGATTCTTCATTTGTTTAACATCAACAAAAGAAAGGTTATTCATATCGATGAAAATAGAATCACTATGATTGAGTCATGGTCATTCACTGAACCTAAGAGTTGTTGATTGCATGAAATCGATCACTAATGTTTCTGCCATTAGAACGATCATGTATGCCATAATGTGCACATGCCCGAATGAATCATATGCTTGGAGCATGATGAGTCAATAATAAGTTAATCCAAATGAATGTCATTGGAAAGCCTTCAAGAACGTCTATTAGGTTCTCAAGGAGAACTAAAGATTTATTCTTGTGTTTGGATGTGATACTGAGTTATGTGTTAAAGGTTATACAAACCCGAGTTTCCAAACTTGTAAGGATTTATCGAAATCCTAGGAAGATTTTATTGACTTAGGAGCAAGTGACTAGAAAACATGTTTGAGGGTCAACCATTGAGAATTCTACAAATGGAGTCTGAGTACATTGTGATAAGGTGGTTTATAAAGGGACTATGGATAGATCCTTCTGCCAAGTATTTTATCACAAGTTATATGATGACAGTGGGAGCATCTTTCAAGTTAAAGAGCCCAAGTCTAAGAAGAAGTCTAGACATGTACTTAGAGAAGTTCATGACATTAGAAATGACATTGAATAGAAGGAAAAAGCAATTCATAAAGTTGGACTGTATAGATACATGGTATGTCCACTAACCAAGCTTTTATTGCACTTTGACAAGTGTAAACTGTGCACTTTAGATTATAAGATATGAAGTAGTAATATCGTATTGACTATTCATGTTTGATAATCGCATTTATCGTTTGAGTTTCTTAAACTCATCCATTACTTTGTTATATCCAAATAGGTTGTTGAGAAGATATTGAACCATATTAAAGTGAACTGGGTTAACATAGTAATTGCCCATAGTTACGTATATGAGATGACGTCTCTAAGTGACTAGAGTGTGAGTCGATTGATGGCAAGTTCAAGTGCCATAAGGTCATAAGAGATGACTAGTCGATCACATAGGTAGACTGTTAGGGACACTCTGTCGGGCAGGACCGCTTATAGAGTTCTGGTAATTCATATAGCCTGGTCGTGGCGAGAGCTACTATAGTATTCTTTTGAGTTAATTCTTTGACTAGAGACTGTTCGCCCAAGTCGGCACAGTTTCTGATTGGCCTTGACTTATGCTCTTCGACTGTCGGCAATAAAGTCAAATGGGTATCTTTTGGACCATGATGAATTTTGGCTGTACAAAGGGAATAGTGCGATAGGAATTGTCCACCCCCTTGTCAGGGTTATTTAAAATCTCAGGTCCACTCTAGGAGTAGTGAACTGAAAATGCGTGGCCATGCTCGGAAGGTATCTATGGTAGATAATTCCGGTCAGACAGTTAAACTCCAGATCGAGGAAACCACTCTTGATATGATCACATGCAAGTACGACCTGCAAGACACCTTGTATTGAGTGAGAGATTGTAATAAGACAAGAGAATTGGTGACGCACACTTGTCTCGGAAAAGTGGGAGATTGTTGGAGTATGTGTCCTCAACAATAGTGCGATCACATTATTGAAAATCATGATAAGAATACGTAAAGGGATGATTTATTTATATATGTCAACTGATCAACATTAATCGGTAATGATTGGTGACTAGAGTTTGACATTATTGTCGCTTTGACGGTGGTGATCGTTGATCCCTTAAGGTCGACCCTAAAGGACGATTCCCTTAATAGATAAATTAATTAATTGTATATTAATATAGATTAATTAATTTCTTAAAATTGAACAATTTACATATGTGAGTAAGAATATATATCTTATTATAATTCGATTAAATAAGATTCATTTTAGTTTTAAAATGTTATATTACTAAAACTTTATCTTTGAAACAATTAAATTAAGAGTGATTGGTTAATTTTAATTACAATACGTTGTAGATTATATTAACATGACCCATTTTATACACTTGTGATTATGAATTACTAGCCAATTGTTATATGTAATTAAATTAATATATATATATATATATCTATATATCTATATATATATATATATATATATATATATATATATATATTTATATATATATATATATATATATATATATATATATATATATATATATATATATATTTATATATATATATATATATATATATATATATATATATATATATATATATATATATATATATATATATATATAATTGTAGATACCCCATTTCTGCACCTCTCGCAAACCACCCGGTGATGATTGGGCCGCATGTTTGCTACGCGGAATGATTTGTGACAGTTCGTATGTTTGTCGTCAAGTGATTGCTCAAATATTAATGTCTACCTCTTAGTTGTCATCTACGTGCCGATACGGTCGTTTTGACAGTAATTAGAGTACATTTGGTGTCCGGGCCTAAAACCGTCTCCATTTTCTGATAATCGTTAAATCCCGAGTCGGAATGTTCTGGAATGTTCCGGATATTTCTATTCCATATTTTATAATTATCTCACAATCTTTAATCTTTGGTAAACAATTTCCCGTAATATTCATACAAGATATTAAGGAAAACCAAATTATTCCGTCCTTCTATAACTTAAACACGGAAATCTTTCTTCCGCAGAGAGAAACCACTTGAAAGCAGACGCAGCGGTGTCTGCGCCTCTTCCAAGAGACGCAGATGGCTAACTGCGCCTCTTCCCAAGTCCTTTTCTGCGTATTTTTTCGTATCTTTTTCATATCTTTCCGAGATTCACTTCCAAAGACTCTCCGAAACCCTAATTCCTTCACGTGATTAGTATAAATAGGAGCCTTCGCTCCTCATATTTCTTACGCGAGTGTCCGCCCTTCTCTTCTCCCTTTGCATTCTAGACCTTTGTTCTTACTTTTTGGCGTCTACGTGCTTGAACATTCGACCACGTAAGCTCGGATCCTTCTGAGTACCAGCCTCGTTTGCATGACCGACCAATTTGACCAACTCCACATCAATCAACTTTAATTAATCTAATCGTTTTCCTCTTACGAGGGCACTTTCGTTACATTCGAGTCAAGCATCGCTAATCGATAACTTAGTTCATCTCGTTTCGTCAAACATGTAAGTCTGAGGGTGTATAATCTCTTTTATTTATTGTTATTTACTTTTTTGTAATCATCATGTAAGGTTTATGTCGAAAACATCTCCTAAAACCGATTCTAAAACCGTGCTTTAAAACCCCTTTTTACGGATTTCCAGAAGATAAACCGTCGAGAAAAGACGCAGCAACTGCTGCGCCTCTTCAAAAGAGCGCAGTTCCTGCCGCGCCTCTTCGTGAGGCTGCCGCAGTTCCTGCTTCCTTTCTTCTTCCTTCGTCCTCTGTAATTCGTTCGTCTTTGTTTGTTTCGTTTGTTTTCTTTAATTCTTCGATACAATAGTCTAATAATCTCATGTATATTATTTATTGTTCATTCATATGTATAATTCATCATTAAATCCAACTTAAATCCCTTATAATCTCATATTTGCGGGGTTTCGTCATTAAATTCAACCTGGATTGTAGGAATTCGATTTGTTCATATTGAGTTTCTGGAATTCGATCTTTGATATATTTTCATCTGTCTATTATGTTAATTCGTCATTAATTAGTTATGTTTAACCTATTTAGTTCACCTATGTCACTAATCAATCACTCATTCATGTAAATAATCCGTTTGCATCCGTCTCATCCATGTTTTATCGCTTTTATGACTTAATCACATGTAAATAATGTATTAATCACTTTCATCCGAGTAAGTATATTAATCAATCCTTAAAATCACCAATTCACATTAACGATTTGCGGTTCCGGCTTCACAGCTAGAACTCACCTTTGGAACAGACGCAGCAACTGCTGCGCCTCTTCCAAAGGGCGCAGTTCTGCTACGCCTGTTCCAGGTTGAGTTCTGTCTCTGAACTCCGTTGTTGCTTGACTTAGTTTAATTAGCTTACGTATAATTGACTATTAACCGTATTATCACCTACTGATCTGTTCGTTAATTCTTACTTTTATCCTTTTTCTCAAACTATCCGTTTTAAAGGTATTTTCGACATAAATCAATGAAACCCGTTGTAATTATTGTAATTTTCATCATTGTATCTTTCTTTATTGTATTCCTTCTATTGTATCCATTGTATGTTTTCACATGTGATCAATCTTAAATTCCTACTTCGACCCAATTGTATGCTAAACTATGTGTCAACCGACTTAGTCTAATTCTTCACATGTTAGGATTAAAACTTGGATGTTGCATTGCATGCATATAATCGACGATATATCGAGTATAAATGATGTCCCTAATCATTAGTAGAGGCCGCTATCGAGGCGGGCGGGATTAGGTGTTCGATCAAAAGAGCTTCCTAATACGTACCCTCACCCCTTACTCCAGATCTCTGTGAACACCCGTGTTCATTGGCATCCACGAGAGTCATTCTAGACATCGAATGCTAAGGGTAACGATTGCTTAGTGTTCATGTCATTACTTTGTGTCTTGACATGACATGAAGTATTCGAACGGTTCCAATTTCCCATAAAAATTGGTGGCGACTCCAACAAATGCAAACGCTTGTTCTCTTCCTCCCAAGCGCCCCCGTGGGCCCCCTCGTTGTCCACAGTTTGGCGACTCCGCTGGGGATAATACACTTACGTGTAGCAAGGGTGAAACTTGAACAAGGTTAGGGAATAATTTGTACAAGACAATTGTCGGTTTTCATAACTCGGTCTTCCTAGACCGTTTTATTCGGCCTTCCTAGGCCCAACCCAACCCATTCGACCAATCGTCCCGTCTAAACGGTCCTAATTCTTATTTGGGCCTAAGGATGGATAGCGATTGACGTCATCCATACCATGATGCTTACTCTTGTTTTTATCAAGGACCTTCACTACTTGAGGAAATGGACTAGGAATCGGCCTTACTCTTGTTTGGTACGAGCCTCTTCACAGACTTCGGGTTTGATTGTTCAGTATGGCAACCCACCCTTTAAACCAAAACCCATTTAAATGCACTCAACATCCCGTTATAATGCTTGTATGAATGTTTGTACCTTACGTGATCACCATTTCTAAACGAAACCATGACGATTTTTGTAAAAATCAAAACCCTTTTTTAAACACGAATTTTCGGAAAAAAAAGGCCATTGATTAGCGCAAAACCCAGTCAAAACTCTGTCCGTTTGTCGAGTCAAAATTCGGGCCCAAGCCCATTTCAAAATCTCACTTCGAGTCCACTCCTACAACTACACTATAGTTGACTAGGATATACATTTTCAAAACTTTGTCTTTTCTTCAAAACTCACTCAACACAAGTGGCACACACCCACTTCAAGAGTCAAAACATTTCTTCTCTTTGCAAGTGTGTTAGAATGGTCGATCGTGTTTTGATTCGTCATCGATCTCTTATCCAGTTTTCAAGATGCCTGGAACCAGTGACACGAATCTCCACCAACTTCAAGATGGTAATGATCGAATCCTAGCCGCACTAGCTCAGATCCAAGTTACTCAAGACCAAGTGTATGTTCGCCTTGACACCATCGAAGGCCGGATCTATGCCGTAGAGGGGAGATTGCCTCCTCACGAGAGTGAAGCAGTGGGTGACTTCGCGAGTGAATCGAAGGACAAAAATCCTCTCATGGGAATGACTGTAGCCGAGAAAAGACTCCAATACTTAGAGGAGCAATTGATGTACCTTAAAGGGGATGACATTTATAGGGAGAACAACCGCAAGTATGAGGCTGTCAATTCCAAATTGCCAACCAACTTCAATATGACGGATATCCCTAAATTCAAGGGGCACGAAAACCCTTTGAACCACATCCGTGCCTTCAAGGATTACATGTCTATCAAAGGCATCAAACCCGAGATGTTCTTATGGATCTTTCCTTCATCTCTTGACACCATCCCAAAGCAATGGTTCTACTCTTTAGAACACAAGAAGATCGCTACTTGGGAAGATGCCGCGATCGAGTTTTCTAAACAATATGCGGATAATGCCGAGATCCAAGTTAACATGCGCACTCTAGAGGTTCTTACCCAAAATGACAAAATAGGATTCACCGACTTCCTAAGTAGGTGGAGGAAGACTAGTACCCAACTAGTTGAACGCCCAGATGAGGCTACCCTTGTGGAGAAGTTCGTAGATAATCTCAAACCCATCTATGCCAATCATTTGAGATATCAAAACATTAAAACTTTCAAGGACTTAACCGTGCTAGGAACAAGGATAGAATATGACATCCGTAAAGGGCTCTTGTCCAAAACGGTAGGTCGAGGATATCAAGGCTCAACAAGTCGTTCATACGGCTCCACTAGCAAGACCGATGAAGTTAACCTTCTTGAGCCATCCAAGAAAAGTACCCCACCAAGGAAATTCACAAACCTTAGGGATACTTACTCCAACGCTCTTAAGAGGTTAATGAAGCAAGGCAAACTCCAACCCATAGGACCTACTCCCGAACCCGAAAAGAAATCCAAGTTTTGGGACGAGAACTCATACTGTGAATATCATAGGGGCAAGGGGCATGATACAGAAAAATGCTATAAATTGAAAAATGTGCTTCAAGACATGATTGAAGATGGTCGACTACCAATACCGCCAATAGGTAAACCCAACAACACTCAGAACCCTCTTGGGATTCTAGTGATCACAAGTAAAGAATCTACCTTAGATTGTTCACACCTCATTTCTCCAGTTGAAGATGAGATCCACGCAATTGAGAATGAAGGATTCTACTCCACTATCTCTCCTACCATTTCTGATTTCATCACATGGGCAAGAAGTGTGGATAGACAAGTTTGGGAATTAGAAAGCGTGGTAACAACTTTACATAATCTCAACGCAACACCTAAGGAGCATGTGCCACTAATCTTCTCTCAAAATGCTACTATGCAAGAAATAGTCGCCGTGGTTGATAAACTAGTCGACCAAATCATACGACTAGAAGACGAGATCATGAGAATGAGAGAACTAGCTAAAATCAATGGAGTATGGGCCGATGATTATGAGGATGAGTGTTGGAGCTTGTGTCCTCCACAAATTAGTGTGATAACATTTGTAAATCTCTTACAGGTTCACAAGGGTATACTTCGTATATTTAATCAGTTGATTAACGTTTACCTAATAACGGTTGGCTTGCTAGAAAGTTTGACGTTATTATCATACAGATGGCGGTGATCAACTGGTCCCTAAAGGTCACACCTATAGGATGTGTTTGAGAGATGTGGTTATAGAAATATAATCACATTGATGCCTTATATGACTAAACAGTTAGTCAATGTGTTGATGAGACAATTATTTAATAAAGATTAAATAATATTAGTTGAGACGAATTAATCAATTAATTCGTAAATTGAATATAATAAGTTATATTTAATTAAATGTACGTAATGTTAGCTTGGACGAATTAATCTGTTAATTCGTAATTAAATGTAATCGGTTATATTTAATATCAACAAGATGAATGTGTCATAGTGGTAATAGTGAGGGTACTCAAACCAAGAGGTCATGGGTTCGATCCTCACTAGATGACAATTTATACATTTTATACATTTTTGGAATAACTGAAAAAAAGAGAAATTAACTCTCTTAATTTCGGTATATGGGCCGAAAATTTGGAAGGAAAATATCTACCCTATTACACCTTATACTCGGTTTTATAAGGGAATGAGAGATCATTATTTTCTAACCTAATTTTAACCTAGTTCTGCTCATCATTTCTCTCATCAGAAAATCACACAAAAAAAACCTAAATTTTTACAGAAAATTGGGGATCTCATTCTAGCAATTTGAGGGGCATTTCTCGGAGCATCTTAGATGCAACTGATAGGAGAATATCATTGCGATAATGTTCATAGGCCATAAAAGCAAGGACCGAAGGTTATTTCTTAATCCTTTTCGATTTTGTTTATGCAATTTATTTTATGACTAGTTATCATCACTTTATAATTCGTTATAATCCTTAAATATAAAGGGATGCATACAGATAAATCCCACAATGAGTATCTCATTGAAAACTCCCTAGTCAAAGAAATAGTCCAAAATGGCGAAGACCAAGATGTGGACCACCTAACTCGTTCGGGCCGTCCATATCAAAGCACTACTTAAAACGGTCCAACAAACGTTGTCACTCCAAATGATAACGAAGATGACTCCACTGATCATTTGCTCAAGCAATTACAAAAGACAAAGGCTGATCTTTCAGTCTGGCAATTGGTAGCAAGCTCATTCCCACATCGCCAAGCTTTACTGCAAGCTTTGGCCAAACTAAATGTAGCACATAACTCCACACCCGAAGAGGTGGTCAACTTGGTCTTCCAAGAATCACCGAAGCTAAGTAATCCTATTACTTTCTCAGACGAAGATTTGCCACCTTTTGGCGTTAGTCACAACTTGGCTCTTTACATCACGGTCATTTGTCTAAAGAAGAACGTGCCAATGACCTTGGTAGATGATGGCTCCGCGGTCAACGTCATACCCCTCAAAACGGCATACAAATTAGGCTTGGAAGAGTCGGATTGGACCCCTACCAATCAAGGTGTTCGCGCATACGATGGTACAAGACGAAAGGTAGTAGGACTCGTTAACCTCACCATAGCCACAGGGCCAATTGAGCGAAAAGTTAACTTCCAAATAGTGGACATTGAAGCTTCCTTCAACATACTTCTAGGAAGACCTTGGATTCACGCTTCCAAGGCGGTGACATCCACCCTTCATCAAAAGATCAAGATCCCACTAAATGGCAAAGTGGTGACGATCACTTCGTCACCCATCAAGGCAATAATCGAAAAGAAGTCAAACAATCAAGTCCTTGTGGATCCAGTATACGAACTTGGGGGCTTCCAAAGCATAAATGTCATAGAAAGTGAATTGGCACCCTTATACTATGATCCCTACTCCAACTTGGTGGTCAACCACATACTCAAATCCAAGGGATACTTCCCTGGAATGCCCTTAAACCCTATCCGAAGAAACACCTTCTCACCATACAAGGAAGGCAACTAAAAAAGGATACCACTTGGACTAGGGTACAAACCCACTAAAGAGGAAGTTCTCGAGATGCTTGCTCAAGTTCAAAACTGTAAGTACGTAGGAGTCCAAATGCGACCCTATCTCCCTACCCTAAACGGATACTTCGTTAAGGAAGGACGCCTTGAACTCTTTCACGGATTTCCCGAACCTTGGCACTATCTCGAGAGGAAGCTAGCCGGAATCGAGATCTTTCACGATTGCTACTTCATCCCTCCAGAAACGGTTCCTACCGTCAAAGCCTGTCAAGCACCTTGCTTAGACGAACAAGCTGTTAGTCTATTGTTTGGAGAGGATCGATTTGTTAGAGTCGCGCAGGATGAGATCATTACCATGATACTTCAACGATCACTTCAACCCTACCGCGTTAATCACAGAAACAAACGCGAATCAACAGAAAGGATGGAGAAAATCAATCAAGTGGACCAATAATCAAGGAAGACTCTTCAAGCTCACTACTGGAGAAGGAGAGATGTTCAAAGGAGAACCAGAGGACGATGAATTCGAGTCGGAGTCGGAGTCAGAGTCAGAGTCTAGAGAAGTCACTAGGGAGTCTCCTCATATCGTCATCCCCATTCCCTTTGTTTCTCCTAGCTTAGCCTCGAGTAGTAACAGTAGTTTGGAAAATGTCCCAACCACTGTCCCCTTACCGCCACTGACTACAGATCAGATGGCTTCTTTGTTTCAACTTTTTTCAAACTTTAATATGAATAAATCAGGTTCTGCTTACTCTTTGTGTTATCTTGAGTGCAATTCATTTCATTTACGATGATACTGAGGATGACCAAGACCCAGACTCAATTGAAATACCTCCCTATGTAGCCAAAGAAATACTACAAGATGGGGAAGGGGGACCAGTAATAGAGGACACCGAACCCATCAATGTAGGAACCGAACTAGAACCCCAAGAACTTAGGATAGGGACTACCTTGAGCTCTACCGAAAGGGCCGATTTCATAGACCTCCTAAACGAGTTCAAAGACGTCTTCGCTTGGTCCTACAAAGACATGCCAGGGATCGACAGGGATATCGGCGAGCATAGAATTCCGATTAAGCCAGGTTTCAAGCCTGTGAAACAGAAGCTTCGCCGAATGAGAACGGAATGGGCTCTCAAGATTAAGGAAGAAGTTGACAAACAATTCAAAGCCGGGTTCATCAAAGTTTCCGAGTATTCTGACTGGGTAGCCAACATAGTATCTGTACCCAAAAAGGATGGGAGAATCCGTGTTTGTGTTGATTTTAGGGACTTAAACAAAGCAAGTCCTAAAGATGACTTCCCTCTACCACATATCGATATATTGGTGGACAATACTGCAGACCACGCATTACTATCCTTCATGGATGGGTATGCGGGTTATAACCAAATCAAGATGGCCATAGAGGACATGCATAAGACCGCCTTTGTCACTCAATGAGGAACCTATTGCTATACGGTAATGCCGTTTGGGTTAATCAACGCCGGAGCTACATATCAACGCACCGCAACTACACTCTTACATGACATGATGCACAAAGAAGTTGAGGTCTACGTAGACGACATGATAGTCAAATCCAAGGATAGAGAAGGGCATATTGCGAACCTTCGCAAATTTTTCACAAGGCTACGAAAGTAGAACATGAGACTCAATCTTCAGAAATGCACATTCGGAGTAACATCTGGCAAACTCCTGGGATACGTCGTTAGCCAACGAGGTATAGAAATAGACCCTTCCAAGATCAAGGCTCTGATCGAAATGCCACAACCTCAAACTGAAAAAGAAGTCAGAGGATTCCAGGGAAAAGTGCAATATATAAATCGATTCATATCGAAACTCACCATGATTTGCGAGCCTATCTTCAAGAAACTCAAGAAAACGGATCACACCATGTGGGATGATGATTGTCAAAAGGCATTTGATCGAATAAAGGATATATTGGCTAAACCACCAGTGCTCATGCCACCTCAACGATATCAACCTCTTGGTTTATATCTTACAGTAACCGAAACTGCCATGGGTGCCATGCTAGCTCAAACTGTAGGAAGTGAAGAAAGGGCTATTTACTACCTTAGTAAGAAGTTCTTGGAGTACGAGTGCAAATACTCACCACTCGAAAAGACATGCCTCGCTCTTGTGTGGGCAACGAAGAAGCTACGCCATTACATGCTTAGCTACTCCGTCAAAATATACTCCAAAATGGATCCAGTCAAATACCTCTTTGAAAAACCCGTCCTCAACGGACGTTTAGCAAGATGGACTTTGATGCTCTCAGAGTTCGATCTCAAGTATGTGCCTCTGAAAGTAATAAAAGGACGCGCCGTCGCCGAATTCTTCGCAGAGAATCCCATCAATGATGCACAAACAATAGACAGTTGGTCATTTCCAGACGAGGATATACTCCAAACCGACGTAGACTCCTGGGACCTTTACTTTGATGGAGCATCAAACTTAAGGGGATTTGGAATAGGAGTATTGCTCATTTCTCCTGAAGGTGAGCATACACCAATCTCTGTCAAACTCGACTTCGAGGTGACAAACAACACTGCAGAATACGAAGCTTGTCTCATTGGATTACAAGCGGCAGTGAGCATAGGCATTAAAAACCTCCGAGTACATGGGGATTCATCCCTGATCATAACCAAGTTACGGGATCTTGGAAAATCCGAAGCGAAAGCCTGGCACCTTATCAAGCCAGAATAGACCAAGTTTCTCAATTCTTTGATCAGGTGACATATCTACACCTAACTCGGGAAAAAAATCAATTTGCGGACGCTCTTGTAAAACTCGCATCTTTGATTAATATGCCAGACGACATGGTGGAAATGCCTTTATGTATCGAACGACGGTCAGAGCCAGCTTATGTCCACCAAATCACCGACGAAGAGGAAATCGCACAGGAACCCTAGTTCCAAGCAATCCTAAATTTCAAGCTCAACGGTACCTATCCACCGGATATGGACAAGAGGGGACAACGCGCTATACGCCTACTAGCTTCCCAATACGTTCTCATGCAAGGAGAGTTATACAAAAGAACACCTCTTGGTGTAATCCTACGTTGCCTTGATCATTCACAGGCGCAGAAAGTGATGGAAGAAGTCCACGATGGAGAATGCGGTCCTCACATGAGTAGGCCCATGATGGCAAAGAAAATCACACGTTTGGGGTACTATTGGACCACAATGGAATCCGATTGCATCAAATACGTAAGACATTGCCACAATTGCCAAATCTTCGGGAATATACAACATGTCCCTCCTTCATTGCTTTATACAATGACATCTCCTTGGCCATTTTCTGCCTGGGGAATCGACATAATGGGGAAGATAACTTCAAACAGAGGTCACTGTTTCATCCTAGTGGCAATTGACTATTTCACCAAATGGGTAGAAGCGGCTTCCTACACTAGTCTCACAGCTAAAAACGTGGCAAAATTCATACAAAACAACATCATCTGTCGATACGGTTGCCCACATGAGATCATTAGTGATAATGGATCACATTTCCAAGCTGAGACTGAGCAATTGCTAGCCAAGTACAAAATTAGACATCACCACTCTTCGCCATATAGACCACAGACTAATGGCGCGGTAGAGGCAGCAAACAAGAATGTTGTCACAATTCTCAAGAAAATGATTGACAACTATCAAGATTGGCCAAGCAAGATACCCTTTGCTTTGTGGGGATATCGTACATCCGTTAGGACGCCCACTGGGGCCACTCCTTTCTATTTGACTTATGGCATGGAAGCTGTACAACCAGTCGAGTTAGAGATACCATCCTTGCGCATCTTACTCGAAAGTCAAATCCCAGAAGCCGACTGGAAGAGGGATAGATATGAAGAACTCATCCTCCTGGATGAACGTAGCCTACGCGCCTTGCACAATGTCCAAACATATCAAGCACGTATCAAACGCGCTTTCAACAAAAGGGTTAGGCCCAGGAACATCAAAGAAGGAGACTTAGTACTTAAATCGGTTAGAGCTCTTTTACCTGTTGACCCACGAGGAAAATTCAAACCTAATTGGGCCGGGCCATTCCTAGTCAAATCCATACTTCCAGGGGGTGCGGTTAGAATCACAGACCTAGACGGGAATGAGTTTTCCAACCCGACAAACCATGACCAATTGAAACGGCACTATGCCTAGAATAGGAACAAAAACGCGCCTCGCGTAACCTCACGTGTCGCTCTTGTGACACTAAATAAACGGCCCCTGGCCAAGCTGAAATAAGCTAATGTAACTCTGCTCTTACATTTTGACAAATTTGTCATCCTCATATCATCAAATAAACTAAATTTGCACCTTCAGAGTAAGCAAAAGCTCATGCTTATTTTCTAAGTTCATTACAAGCTCTTGCTTAGAACAATTATTCTTTTACATTTACTCGAACTACGCGCAAGGGTTTGATTTCATTTTTTTAATGAATACGTAGGCAATCCTTCACCGGATACAACCCATTATTTTAAAATGTAAATAGAAGGACATTTGCATTGCATTTGGAATTCGACAAGAATAATAGATAGAAAATCACTACGGTTTCATAACCATTTAACCTTTTTTATTTCATCCTTTTTCTAATAATAATACGCCGCATAATAAAAAATAAAATAGGCTAGGATTCTAAAAACCCCACCTTTTTATTACAATAATAATAATAATAATAATAATAATAATAATAATAATAATAAATAATAATAATAAAAACTAGGGCTATTCCTCCATCTTCCCTTTGCCCTTGTCATTCTTGTCATATTTCTTGTCACGACCTCGAGCCGGACGCTCTTGCGCCACTTCAGACCTAATCACCAACGGTCTTTCTCGAGGCCTAGCCTTACCATTCTTGCCCATCACCATCTCCACGGCAGGAGAAGTCTTCGGTTTCTTCGAAGGATGAACAACTCGAAACCCGGCTTCTTCCTCTCCTTCGGTCAGATGCTTCTCTTTCTCCTTTTCCACCTCGCGCACCTTGTAGTCAACGGGCTCGCGCTTCCTCAATCTCTCGCGCTCTTCCGGAGTAGTAGCTTTCCTCCATCGCAGATAAGAATCCGACACCCATAAGGCATTAGCAGAAGAGTTCAAGAACCACATGTTTCTTTGGACCCATTTAATGGCCCACTCCCTTCGACTGTCAGTAGTAAGCACCACAGCGGTCTACGGGATGGTATCAAGCTTCGAGATCGTCTGTTTTAGTCCAAACTGTCTCATTAGCTTTTCCGGGAAGATGCACACCATGAATTCCAAGCCAGGAATGCGCACAGATCGGGTAGGATCCAAAGAAGACACTCCAGTGACAGATTTGAGGTGCCACCATGGTAAAATCCACCTAATCAAGGGGCCATCATCACTCTTCAGTTTATTCTTCCAGTAATCGCAGACTCGAGTGAAGTCCACCTTGTACAACCTGGTCCTCATCGCAATCGAGCGAGCATGATAAGAAGGAACATGAACTGGGGGCTCAATCAATGGAAGCCGTTCCATAAGCCAGACCTACCAAAAGCGGGTATTAGACATAAAAAAAAAAAAAAGAACGAACGAAAAAAAAAAACAAAAAACAAAAGAAAAACGAAGAAAAAAAAAGAAAAGAAGAAAATGTTCTTTTACCTGCAAGATAACGGGACTTCCCAAATACGGTAGGTCACGATTGGCTTTCCTATTATCCAAGCCCAACAAGATCTCTCCTAAGCATAAACAAGCTGGGCTCCTGCGCAGCTCCATTTGCTCAGTTGGGCCCAAAAGACGGGGATCACCTCTCAAATCTTCGTAAACATGCCCTTGGAGGACATACACATGCAACAAGCAAAACCCAAATGCCCTTCGCCTAGCAACATAAGAAACGGTGGGGTCGGCCCTATTAATAAATCGATCGATGAAGTCCAACATCCGCACTTCTTTCGAGGTCACTAGACGGTCCACCTCAAGCCTAGTCAATCCAAGCAAATCTCTAAATTTTCTTTTATACCCTTGCGAAGTAGAAGGAATAGCGGGCAAGTGTTCCGGGTCCCACCCACCAATCGCAGCAATTTCTTCAGGAAATGGGCAAATATCGCCTCCAGGGAACGCAAAAACATGATAATTCGGGTCCCAGTAATCAAGACAAGCATCCAAGAACGGTTTGACAACTTTGATAAGCTTCAAAATCAACAATGATCCAAGATTATAGGCGCCCATATCGTGTTTCTCCATGTTGGAAAACTCGTTGGTCCACTCCTTTAGGCGAATCTACAAAGTATTCATGATGAGTGCTTATATTGAGAAATAAGACGAAGAAGAGACGGAAGAATTGTGTGAATAAAAGCTCTATCGACGTCTCTATTTATACTAATTTCTGTTTCCTAAAATCGCGCAGAAGCAGACACACACTGGGAACAAAGGCAAAGACTGCTTGCGCCTCTTCAAAGGGACGCAGCTCATGCTGCGCCTCTTCCTCACCAAGGTTTCTGTGATTTTCCGCGTTGGATCTTTCCTAATTCCGTGACGAATAATTTCCTATTCCTACGGGTTATTGTTTTAGTAAATACTAGGAAATTACCATATTTTGTGTTTCCTAATTCCGCGGGCACGCATCTCGAGGCAATATCTACATTTTCGTCATTTTATCACACTTGTACATTTTCATTTTAGGAAATAATTTTCAATTCCAAATTAATTCATTTCAAAGTTTATATATTTATTTCATTTTTTATATATTTCTTTTACGTCTTTTTTTTTATCATTTCATTTCTAACTTATAGGGTTCTATTTTTCTTTTTTTTAGGGGGTAACCCTCCCTACCGTCCGGTCATTTCCGGCAAATTTTTTGCATTTTTGCATTACTTTTTGCATTTTTTGCATTCCGTTGAGTCATTCGTTTTGCGCTAATTCAGGCCATATGTATATACAAATGTATGTTTTGCGTGATTTCTATGTAAATTTCGGCAGCATGACGGCGTAAACCGTCATCTACCAAACCTGTTCAAAGCTAACCTGCAGGTGAAAGCAACACAACCCAGCAACAAAGGCACTCAGGCCGTCATATATACAATCAAAAAGGGAAATGTACAACAAACTGGGGGCTCGAGCCCCAAGCAAAGTCCAAAATGTCCAAAATGAAGGTCAAAATGTACAAAGTGTGCAAAATACAAACAGAAACAAAACAAGACTATCGCGGCCGCTCCTCCTCCGCTCATGAACTCTTGCCGCGAGAGCAAGAATCTCGGCGTCTCGAACCTCGAGCTCCTCAACAAGCGAGCTGTCTCCCCGAGATCGGGCCAACTCTCGCTCCACTCGCGGTCCCCCTGTAAACAACAAAATTGGCTCATGTCAATCATTTCAAGCAATTACAAGGGAAATCAAAATTCAAAAATGAAGTAGGCACAAGGTTCATACCTGACGACCTCGACCGCCGACAAGTGCCTCGACGGCAGTAGCTCGCAGCCGGTTGGCCACCCTCCATAACGCCACGAACCGAGAAGGCGCGACCTGCATTTTCAAGAAAGAAGTTCTCAATAATTGAATAAGTTCAATCAAATGTGTTCTTACACAAATATTATGCAAATTAGAGACTCACTCTCCGAATCGATGATCGCCATCGTCGTCCGCAAGATCCGTCACAGCCACGTCAAAGTCACGTAGCTCGGAGATCGTCGTCCTCCCAGTCGCGTCAGTGTACTCGAGGGTCTCGGGATACTCTGGGGGCTTGATGCCCGCTGCCTCAACCTCCTGCAAAGTTAAATATTTTTCATTAATCGGTGATCTTTCATCGTAGTTTTAAAATCAAGTAAAGAAGAAGAGTAAAGATACTCACCACTACCGGCCAGTACGCCAACCTCCCGTAGAGGAACGCCGAGTAGTCCTTGCCAGGAAGAAGGAGGGCGTCACCACCGACCCCAGCCAAGTCAGCCTCCCTCTCTGCCTCGGAAAGCTCCCTGAACATCGTCCTAGGAGGATCGATGGGAATCGTCAACACGTCCCGAGAGCACTGACAAGCCAAGCGCTCGCCCAAGTACCACACAGGACCCATCGACGTCCTCAACAGCAGCCGGCTCGAGCTCCTAGGTCGAAGGACCTCGGCCACAAAAGGAGGCGCTCCAGCGTACTCTGCCCAAGGCCTGGGCACCCACTGGGACAAGACAAACAAGGATCATTCTTATGATCGATTAAAAGCAATAAGGAAGCAAAATGAATATAAGTGAGATGCTCACGCTGTCCAGCTGAAGAGCGTTCACGTCCCGCCGATAGACACCGTGAGAGGAACGCTTGCTCCTCGTCTTGCACATCACCCAATCCCTCACGACGGGATAGGCTCTCTCCAGCGGCTCCGTCCTCTTGGGCGAGAGGCTCGGAAAGTAGGAGTACACCCACGCCTGTAAAACAAGATAGTCAATAATGATCTTTCGTAATTTGATGAGAAAGGAATTAATTTTAAGTCTCAATGAAGGTTCATACCTCCAACAGCACCAGGAGAAGTCCCCTTCTCCATCAACTCCGGACAAACCATGGCCCTCATGAAGCGGATGAGGACCGCAAAACCAATAGTGACCCAGTCCCAATGCCCCAGGGAACTCGGGTTAGAAAGGAAGGGAAGAAGCTTCGTCGACAGCCTCTCTCCCTTGTCTCCGAGGTAAATCGAAGACAGAAACTACCAAAGCCACAAGCGGGCCCTCTGCTCAGCAGTACAGGGAGGAGGAGCCGTCTCCCTACCGTCAATCGTCACCAGCGCCGGGATCTTTCCCGCAAAGTAGTCTCGAACGTAGGAACTGGGCACAAAGCCCGGCACTGTAACAGCCTTCGGCGACAAGTTCCAGCCGATCAACCTCCTCCCCTCGGCCGAGTCCATCCTCATGGCAGTCTCCGGCCACTCCACCGCCTCAGTCCCACACGGCAGACCAGAAATCATGCCGTAGTCTTCCTGAGTGACTCCCACCTCACCAAAAGGCATGTGAAACGTGGAAGTCGTATCCCAAAATCGGTCCAAGAAAGCGCGGACCAGGCTAAGGTTAGCCCGCAACTTCCTCTTCGCGATATCCCTCCAGGCCTGCACAAAGGCATCGAACGCTCCACGCTCGATCATGGCGCGCTCCTCCGCTGACAGTCGCTCGTAGCACTCCATCGCTGTCGTGTAACCCGAGAACGACCTGATGTTCCCGGCCTCCTATTGTGATTTGAAACAAAGCTATCTTTAGTTTTGAATGGAAGTTGGATAAGATATGAACAAATGAAATAAATGAAAGAAGGTGGGTGATGAGTAATGAATTCAAGATTACCAAACTCTTCACCGTCCTGTAGGACAGGTGATCCTCTGCAGCCCAGAGCAAGTGCGTGCTCTCCCAGGTCTCAGCCCACGCAGGTGCTCCTCTCAGCTGACGACCTCCTCGCCCAACGTTGGCCCGCCTCGGGGCCTCCTCCTCCTCAACAGCCTCCTTCTCGTGGACCTCGTCCCCATCAGCCATCACCGCGGTGGTGAAAGCCTGCTCCAAAGCCTCCTCAACAACAGCAGCGTCTATCTCCATAGGAGCCCTCCCAAAAGTAGAAGCCTCATCACCTGCGACATTGAAGCAAATTTAGGCCGCGTCACGTGACGACGAGCCTTGGTTAAGGGATTTTCAAGCCTTTGGAAGTCCTGAAATCGCTCCTTTCTCGCCATCTTTAGCCATATTATCAAAACCTGATCACTCATGTGGTAGTTAGGGTCAAGTCAAGTCTAATTTGAAGCCTAGTTCCGGGTTCAAGTCGAAATTTCGGCAGCATTTCGTTATAACGGCGATTATGCCCAAGAAAAGTGTCCTGAAAAAGCCGTCACAAACCAAAATTCCGAGATGGTAGGAAGTTTACCCATCATCCAAGGTTCCCAAATATCAAGTTTCATCGCAAATGGGCAATCCTAAGGCTATTTTCGAAGCAATTTACGGTCTAATTGTGAAACCGTCTCAATTACACTCAAATGCTCAAAACTCAACGAAAATTCGAAACAAACACATGGTTATGTTCCTTATACTACCAGTTATCCATTTCTAATATCAATTTTACAAGGCAAATGCATTTGGGGGAAAAGCCCCAAATTTTCGAGATAATTGGGCTGAAAACCCTAATTTTTTCGATCCAAATTGAGCAAATATAGAAGATTAATGCAAGAATGAGACACATACCTCGATTAGTCATGATTAATGCAAGCTTTTGGATCAAACCTTGGCGGAAATGGTTGAGATTTGAGAGAGTATTGTGTGATTTATGTTTCGAAACAAATGAAATGATCCCTCTGTTCATCGCGTTTTTACGCAGAAAATGCACCCTTGGGAACAGACGCAGTAGACGCTGCGCCTATTCCAAGAGACGCAGCTCTTGCTGCGCCTCTTCCTGGTGTTCCCTCCATACGAGTTTTCAAAAAATTCGTTATCAGTTCGTTATTTGTGGGCCCATCTTTGGTGCGCCTCTTCCCCAATGCTATTTTATCTTTTTGGTCTGTTTGACGATTATCTTTTGTTCAGACCCGTATTTCTAAGCCAGCAGCAGACTATCATACGTCATTTATCGCTTCTAAGACCTTGCTTGTCACAACAAGCAGATATTTCTTCACAGGTGTTTCGACACGCCTTCAGTATATTTCCCAACGAGAGTAAGCGGATAGACTTTCCCTCTCGAGACATGGAGATGAGTTCCCGATTATGTTCCCCAACGAGAGTAAGCGGATAGACTTTCCCTCTCGAGACATGGAGATCAACATCGACCCCGAATTCTTCCGAAGTTTGTTTGAAGCTGAACACAAGCAAATTTCTCCCAGCAGTTCCAGACTGTGTCCTGCTGTCTTTCCTCATATCATTCAGATACCCCTCATCAGGAACAAGCCTTCGTATTTTCAGACACCAAGTTATCTTCAGACCAAAGAGTTTTGCCGAAGCGCCTTCAATCCCGTTTCGTCCAGAAGTCTCAGGTATGATCTCTTCTTATGGATAGAGAGCCTCCTTACGTAGTCTAATGGACTTTAAACGACCCTCCCCGATAGTCGACAGACTCTAAAATGTTCCCGACGACAGGTCCTTGGCTCAGACCCCTTGAGCCGCCTCGCGTCGCAATAGTCGTCAGGTTGTAATCTTCGATTGACCTGATGGCTATACTTTGACTTTTGCCTTGTCCAAGCCTCAGTCAAAGTGGGGCTCTGTAGATACCTCATTTCTGCACCTCTCGCAAACCACCCGTGATGATTGGGCCGCATGTTTGGTACGCTTAACGATTTGTGACAGTTCGTAAGTTTGTCGTCAAATGATTGCTCAAATATTAATGTCTACCTCTTAGTTGTCATCTACGTACCGATACGGTCGTTTTGACAGTAATTAGAGTGCATTTGGAGTCCGGGCCTAAAACCGTCTCCATTTTCTGATAATCGTTAAATCCCGAGTCAGAATGTTCTGGAATGTTCCGGATATTTCTATTCCATATTTTATAATTATTTCACATTCTTTAATCTTTGGTAAACAATTTCCCGTAATATTCATACAAGATATTAAGGAAAACCAAATTATTCCGTCCTTCTATAACTTAAACACGGAAATCTTTCTTCCGCAGGAGGAAACCACTTGGGAACAGACGCAGCAGTCTTTGCGCGCTCTTTCCAAGAGACGCAGATGGCTAACTGCCTCTTTCCCAAGTCCTTTTCTGCGTATTTTTTCGTATCTTTTTCATATATTTCCGGGGTTCACTTCTAAAGACTCTCCGAAACCCTAATTCCTTCACGTGATTAGTATAAATAGGAGCCTTCGCTCCTCATATTTCTCACGCGAGTGTCCGCCCTTCTCTTCTCCCTTTGCATTCTAGACCTTTGCTCTTACTTTTTGGCGTCTACGTGCTTGAACATTCGACCACGTAAGCTCGGATCCTTCTGAGTACCAGCCTCGTTTGCATGACCGACCAATTTGACCAACTCCATATCAATCAACTTTAATTAATCTAATCGTTTTCCTCTTACGAGGGCACTTTCGTTACATTCGAGTCGAGCATCGCTAATCGATAACTTAGTTCATCTCGTTTCGTCAAACATGAAAGTCTGAGGGTGTATAATCTCTTTTATTTATTGTTATTTACTTTTTTGTAATCATCATGTAAGGTTTATGTCGAAAACATCTCTTAAAACCGATTCCTAAAACCGTGCTTTAAAACCCCTTTTTACGGATTTCCAGAAGATAAACCGTCGAGAAAAGACGCAACAGCTGCTGCGCCTCTTCGAAGAAGCGCAGTTCCTGCTGCGCCTCTTCGTGAGGCTGCCGCAGTTCCTGCTTCCTTTCTTCTTCCTTCGTCCTCTGTAATTCGTTCGTCTTTGTTTGTTTCGTTTGTTTTCTTTAATTCTTCGATACAATAGTCTAATAATCTCATGTATATTATTTATTGTTCATTCATATGTATAATTCATCATTAAATCCGACTTAAATCCCTTATAATCTCATATTTGCGGGTTTTCGTCATTAAATTCAACCCGGATTGTAGGAATTCGATTTGTTCATATTGAGTTTCTGGAATTCGATCTTTGATATATTTTCATCTGTCTATTATGTTAATTCGTCATTAATTCGTTATGTTTAACCTATTTAGTTCACCTATGTCACTAATCAATCATTCATTCATGTAAATAATCCGTTTGCATTCGTATCATCCATGTTTTATCGCTTTTATGACACATGTAAATAATGTATTAATCACTTTCATCCGAGTAAGTATATTAATCAATCCTTAAAATCACCAATTCACATTAACGATTTGCAGTTCCGGCTTCACAGCCAGAACTCACCCTTGGAACAGATGCAACAACTGCTGCGCCTCTTCCAAAGGGCGCAGTCCTGCTGCGCCTGTTCCAGGTTGAGTTCTGTCTCTGAACTCCGTTGTTGCTTGACTTAGTTTAATTAGCTTACATATAATTGACTATTAACCGTATTATCACCTACTGATCTATTCGTTAATTCTTTCTTTTATCCTTTTTCTCAAACTATCCGTTTTAAAGGTATTTTCGACATAAATCAATGAAACCTGTTGTAATTATTGTAATTTTCATTATTGTATCTTTCTTTATTGTATTCCTTCTATTGTATCCATTGTATGTTTTCACATGTGATCAATCTTAAATTCCTACTTCGACCCAATTGTATGCTAACTATGTGTCAACCGACTTAGTCTAATTTTTCACATGTTAGGATTAAAACTTGGATGTTGCATTGCATGCATATAATCGACGATATATCGAGTATAAATGATGTCCCTAATCATTAGTAGAGGCCGTTATCGAGGCAGGCGGTATTAGGTGTTCGATCAAAAGAGCTTCCTAATACGTACCCTCACCCCTTACTCCAGATCTCTGTGAACACCCGTGTTCATTGGCATCCACGAGAGTCATTCTAGACATCGAATGCTAAGGGTAACAATTGCTTAGTGTTCATGTCATTACTTTGTGTCTTGACATGACATGAAGTATTCGCACGGTTCAATTTCCCATAAAAATTAGTGGCGACTCCAACAAATGCAAACGCTTGTTCTCTTCCTCCCAAGCGCCCTCGTGGGCCCCCCGTTGTCCACAATAATGATATTTAATTATTAAATATGCATTAATATTGATACTGTCGTTTGTGTATCAAAAAGAAACCTAAATATACTAACGGAAGCTAGTGATAAGTAGGGTCGATTCTCCACAGGGAGACAAGATATCTGTCTAAAGGTCCGTCTATTTGAGTCACAATATGGGGGTTTTAATTTGGTTTTCTAAGCTACAAAAGATTTAAGGGAAGAGAAATAAACAAGAGCAATAAAAGCGAGAAAATTCGGTATAAGTGATCAGATAAAGAGAGTATGCCAGGATTTCGGTTCACCATGGTAGTCTATCGACTCAGTTCCAAATAGCCTAGACAATCTACTGTGAGGAGGATAAGGGAAAAGTCCTTCCGGTCCACTTTCTATCCAAGATTTCCACTAACTTAACTTTCGTCCTCATTAGGGTAGTCTACTGTTCATAGCAGGTCTATTTATCCAAATTAATGTAATTTAGAAGCGTGCACTCAACTAAATTGATGTTACAATTAAATTGCTATGGGGACAGATTCTTATATGTATATTATCTAGCCTATTCGCTACATCGTCACAATCCTACCATGGATCTCCTAGTCTTAACATAAAAGGAATTAGCTACTCATGTTATTAAGGGTGTCAACAATAAATATAATAAATATACTAATGAAAGACATAATGAAATAATAACAAACAAGCATAAATAAAGCTAGGGCAAGAGTAATAAAGGGACAACAAGAATTAAAGCAAACAAGTATTGAGATTGAGATTAAGAAGAGTAGAAGAATGATTACAATCGATACGAATCCGGCGTAGAGAAAAATCCAAAAGCATAGGAAAAGGTTCAGAGATTAAGCAGTAAAGTAATTAAGAGATTCAAAAGTTTAAGCAATAGAAAGTATATGAAAAGATGATTAATGACTTAATTATGACTTCCTTATATAGGGAAGCGTAATACTTAACAAAATAAAACATCATGGGCTTAGTAAACCCGCATAAGCTAATAAACCTCTCGATCGAGTGGCTTCAGACCACGCGATCAAGGTCTTCTCCAGCATTTCCTCTCGATCGAGCAGATAAAGCTCTCGATCGAGCAACTCTCATAATCACCAATTCGATCGAGCAGATAGAATCACTCGATTGAACCCTTATATCAGCCAAACCACTCGATCGACCAACAAATCTTCTCGATCGAGTGCTTTTCCTCCAAATCAGCCTCTAACTCGTCATTGACAGCTCCCTTGACCTTCCTTCACGCACTCCAATGTACATCTCTTGCTCCAATATTCCCGTCTTCTCATAATGCATGCTAAATGAGACGAAAAGGGCGCGGTTTCACCACTTTCAGGTTCATTTATGCAAATCAGACAAAACAAACCAAAGTAGCCAATTCAGGGCATTTTGCAATACATAACGAAACAAAAAGGCATAGAAATGCGTGCAATAAAAGACTAAAAAGACTATATAAATTGCACGTATCAAATATGATTAATAACATGCTACATGTTACAAATTGTATGACAAAATGACAATTGACAAAAATAAAATGGATTCCATATTATATGGGGGCACCGGTTTTATGGGTGTTTAGGGTTTAATGGTTAATTGTTTTTAATTGTTAAGAAACACAATGATTACCATCTAAGCCTAGACCACACCCTAACTCATTTTGATAAGAACAATTGAAAAGGTAGAAGGGCATGCATTGGCTCCTTTGCCTACTCCATCCCACCGGTTTCTCCACCCCCAAATAAGAATAAGAATTGTTCTTATTCTTATTATTCATTCTTTCCTTTTGTTTTAGATACACCTCCTCTCACATTCTCTCTTCTCTCTAAAATTTGTGTTAGACATACATTTGTTCAAAGATCTAATATTTATTTAGATTACTAAAGTAGTAATAAGAAATAATATTAGATTAATTTTAAGGTTTTTAATAATCATATATAGTTAATATATTATTAGATTTAAGGGATAGTTTTGGTGCAATAAAGAGGAGAATCTCTACTTTGGGATTTTTGGAAGATCATCCATAACCTTGTAGCTCAAGAACAAGTGGAGGAAGGAGTCCTCACTTGTGCCCTAATTCTGATCTCTACAATGTAAGAAACATTGTTCTTGCTCTTCTCTTTATTTTATGTTGCACTATTGTATGCACTAGATCCTTATCTAAATCAATGAGTAATTTAGATCTATAATTAAATGAGTTTAATTAGAGGGTTACGAATTCTTTCACAAATAAGTGGCCAAGTTTATCCAAGACAACATCAGCTGTAGATATGGGGTACCCCATGAAATCATCAGCGATCAAGGCTCCCACTTCCGGGCCGAAACGCAAGCATTGTTGGACAAATACAAAATCCAATGATAACGTTCATCCCCCTATCGTCCCCAAATCAGCAGAGCGGTAGAGGCAGCAAACAAAACATTGGTCACCATCATAAAAAAGATGCAGGACAATTACTGCGATTAGCCGAGCAAACTCCCATTTGCACTCTGGGGATACCGAACCTCCATTCAAACCAAGAGCAGCATCCTTCTACCTAGCATACGGTATGGAGGCAGTACAACCAATGGAGTTGGAAGTCCCATCTCTACGCATCCTACTAGAAAGTCAAGTCCCTTAGGTAGAATGGACACGTCGAAGGTTCAAGCAACTCACCCTCCAAGATGAACGGCGGCTCAACGCCTTCAACAATGTCCAGCTATACCAACGACGTATACAACGGGAATTCAACAAAAAAAAGTCAAACCCAGAAACATCAAAGAAGGCGACTTGGTCCTCAGGTCGGTCCGAGCACCATTACCCATCGATTCGAAGGGGAAATTCAAACCCAATTGGGTCGGGCCATACCTGGTCTAGAAAATCCTTTCGGGGGGCGCAGTGAGATTGAGTGACCTAGACGGGGAAGACTTCACAAACCCAACCAACCTAGACCAACTCAAGAAATACTACCATTGAACCTTAGCACCAGCAACCAACGACCTTTCTCTAGTTTCGCGACTAGTGACCGCAACCCCCTTTCAAGTCAATTCCTCAAAAGTTCTGATTTGAAATTGCATGTTTCTTACACGACCCTATACTCGGCCCAAGCCGGGCCATACCTGGTCAAGCAAATTCTTTCGGGGGGTGCAGTGAGATTGAGTGACCTAAACGGGAGGATTTCATAAACCCGACCAACCTAGACCAACTCAAGAAATACTACCCTTGAACCTTAGCAACTAACAAACCTTTCCCTAGTTTCACAACTAATGACCACAATCCCCCTTTCAAGCCAACTCCTCAAAGCGTTCTGATTTTAAATTGCATGTTTCATCGAGTCTAAGGTACGACACCTTGCCATGTTTCAAACAGCCTTTGATCTGTCAAAGGCAGCATCCATTTGCACTCAAACCAAAGCACCTGAACTACGAGCATGGTTTGATTTCACCTCTTCAGGTGAGTACGTAGGCAGTCCTTTCTTATACAAGAAGGATACAACCAAAACACCCAAACAAAATTAACAAAACATTCGAACTACGAGCATGGTTTGATTTCACCTCTTCAAGTGAATACGTAGGGCAATCACCCATACCAACATCAAAAAAATGGGGAAAGCATTCCCTTTTTCTCAAAAAAGAAGCCATTATCCCTTCCCACAAAAATCCCCTTTCACAGGTGCAATGTTTAGGATAATTCAAACCGAATTACCTTTACAAGATGGATGGAAGAAACAAGCGTTCAAAATTTCTTTTAAACACAAGCAATCCTCTTATTTAATTAATAATGAAAAGGATTACAAACTTGACAACAAATAAAGCTAAGCAAGTCCACAACTTGCCAGGCTAGAATGTCGACTAAGACATCTCACATAGTAACACTAGCACAAAATACTCAATACATAGCTAGTACAACATAATAAAAACACACAAATACTATTACAACATAATAGTAAATCGGGTAAGGGAGGTCTTCATTCTTCCATTCTACCCTTGCCTTTTCCTTCGGGGTACATCTTCCCCTTGTTCTTGTTAGCCCGCCTAGCATAGACTTGCTCTTCGGAACGGATCCTCAACGGATCTACAACGGCGTCGGCATCCGGTCTCTTGCAAGACCCCATACTCAGTCCAAGCCAAGCCCACAGACGGCCCACCATCTCTTTGGGACCCGAGCTCCTCCTCTTCGGTGGCCTCACCACGTCCGGGCTAACGTCATCGGCAAAGTCGTCAAAGAAGGCACGGTTGGCCTTACCAACTTCCCTATACTTCAAGTCGACAACTTCGTCTTTGCGGAACTTGGACCTTTCTTCCGAAGTTTAAGCTCTTGACCACTTCACGTAAGTGGGAGTCACTCATGTCGTGGAAACGGGGTTTGGTAGCTCCCAAGTCGGCCGAGTGGCCCACCACCTCCCGAACACCTCTACAAGCTCGGAGTTTCGGAAAACACTCTCTTGGACGAGAGTATCTTGAGCGGACACCTTTTATTGGCGGCCCATTTGCCTCATAAGCCTTTTGGGATAAATGAATGAAGCAACCTTCAAACCCACCACCATGAAAGAGCAAGATCCAGCGGCCAGAGCGGGCAACCCCGTGAAGGTCCTCAAATGCCACCACGACACCACTCAATGGCTATGAAGACCACCCTCCTCCACCAATCTCGATGTCCAATAGGCCTCGGTAGATGCGAAACTATCCGAATACAACTTCTTCCTCATAGTAAGGTGACGGAAGGAGTAAGTAGAAATATCAACCGGAGGCTCTACATACCTTAGCCTCTCCATAAGCCATACTTGGAGGATCCTTGGAGATCCAAACGAAGGAGCTTCTCCACAAGAGCCCTTCTTGTCCAAAGCTTGGATGATCACGCCAAGCACCAACCATGATGGATCCCGCTCGTGCTCAATTTGCTCAACCACATGAACAAGGGTCATGCTACCATACCATCTTGACCCCTCCTTCTTCAAGGCATAGATAAGGAGGTAAGCACGCATTAGGCAAAAGGCAAGAGCCCTTCTCCTAGCCACCTCTGAGATATTAACATCCAACCGGTTTGAGAAGATGTTGATGAGAGCCAACATATCCACACCATGGCGAGCAAGGAGAAAGTTTACTTGGCTTGTCGACAAGCCCAACATGGATCAAAACTTCTCCTTGTAGCACAAACGAGTCAAAGGAAGCACCGGAGTACAACCCGGCCACCCTCCAATGGCACCCACTTCTTCGGCAAGAGGGAAAATTTTACCTTTCGGGAAAACGAAAACATGATGTTGCGAATCCCAAAACCGAGAGCATGCTTCAAGGAATGAGGATTGCCCCTTGACCTGACGAAGCACCAACAATTAACCAACTCCCATTACAACGAGTAGATACTTCTCGGGAGGCGACAAATCCCGACACCATTGTCGGAACATATTTTCGAAAGTATCCACGAATTATTTTTGTGGGAGAAGGAGAAAGGTTTTCGAAGAGATGTTTTTCGTGTTTCGGATGATGAAAAAATGAAGCACAAACGTCCCTATTTATACATAACAATCAGCGCCTTTTTTCCGAAAAAAGGGGAAGCTCCCTTGCATCAAACAGAGGCTCGCGCCTCTTTGGGTTGATTCTCAGGATCCGCACCTTGACTTGTCCCCTATCAAGTTGTGCTTCTTTCTGACACATAGATTTTCTCGCCTTAAGGCTTGCGCCTCTTCAGGTCGGTCCGGAAGTTTTTGTGTTTTCTCACACTCACATTTTCCTGCTTTCGCGTTTTACGAAATTCGACACGGTTTCCATGACACAGCTTTAAACATACAATTTTTTCTCTTTTTTTTTTTAGGGGAGAAGGGCTAGTCCCCCCGATCTGCAACGGATCGTTTCCATGTTAATCAAAAATTCCGATAATTTTTCGCATTTTCCACAAAAAATCAAAATTGATAACACGACGTCAATTTTTCTCAAAAATTCAAACCCTTGCAAATCCGAGTTTTGATCTCGGAAAAAAAAATCAAACCATGGCGGTTTGAGTTTTAATTTTCGAGTTGCAAATCATTTTTGGCAAAATTCGGTGCAATTTAATTCAAAAACGAATGAATTCCTCGAAATTTCAAAACGATTTTATTTGAAAAATCCAAACGTGACACCTTGTCGCGAAATTTTCAAAATTTCTTTTTCAACAAACGATTTCAATTTTAACTTCGAGTCATCGTGGTTATTCTTGTTTTCATCAAATGCTTTTGCGTGTTCACGTGTATGCATATGTGCTACCTGTTGCCTGTTTTCTACACTAACGATGCAGGAAGAAAAGACACAGCAAATGGGGAATCAGCCGCCGACCGTGCTTTTCCGAAACACAACAAAAAAAAGCCAAACAAAAAAAAACTACAAACCAAAAACACATATATACAAACCGCCTCAAGCAAAATATACACGTATGCAAACCAAAGTCCAAAAACACGGACAAACAACTACAACTACTCAGCACCTCTCGGTGGGCCAGCCTCGGTCGCACGAGGAGTCACGGGCAAACCAGACACCACATGCTGCTCTGCCTCCCTCTCAGGAGAACTCTACAACGTCTCCTGCTCCATCGTGACACGGAGCTCCTCCGCCTCGGCCAACCGAGCCCTGAGAGAAGCAATATCCACGTCCCGGCTCCGTAACCCGTCCTCACGATGCCTCAGCTCCTGATCACGAGTGGTGAGTCCCAGCTCCTGTGCCTAGATCGTTGACCTCGTCGTGTGCAACTCAGCACGGCCCCGAGCAAGCTCCACTGTATCCGTAGTACTCTGAAAAACACAATACAGATCGTTAAGATCTAAACGTGAAATGCAACAAAAAAACACACAAAACAACCAACAAAAGGCACCTGTACAAGCCGAGACTCCCTCGCAGCCAGGTCACCAGCAAGTGCTCTCTACCGGTTAGCCATCTTCCATAGAACCTAATGACTAATAGTCAACACCTACAACGAAAAACCTTTCAACAAAACAATACTCGAGGCAAAATACAAACAAGAAGGAGAGCTCAAACTAGAAGCTCACTCTCAAAACTGTCAGCCTCCACTCCATACCACTCGGCCCCTAGAAAATGGTCTGTGCAGTGAAAGCTGGGGGTTAGGTGATGCGTACATTTTATATAGGTATTTTGTACTTTATTTGCATGCATATCAATGTATTTTGTGTAGTGTTTGATACAAATGTCCCCCGAATTGTCTACTTTGGTTTTTCTTATATTAATTACAGGTATGAACCGGAAAGGAGCATAATCAAGCCTTAAACATGTCCTTATGCATTCATTTAGGAGATGAGTTGAGTCGGAGCCTTAGGACTACTATTTTGAGATTCGCAAAGAAGTAAGTTAGCTAGGCGAGCAAAGGAAGAACTTAAAATTGCTTGTGCCTACTTTAAAGAGCCATATCTCGAGTTCTACAATGGATTTTCAGGTGATTCCAATTGGATATGAAATCATGTACTCTTAGCTTTCCAACGCCATTGGAAACGCCCTATTTTCCCAAGTAACGAATAAATGGCAGCCGTTTGAAATTCAGTGCGCGAAGCAGGAATTATGCGCTGGAAAGTACTCGATCGAGTACAATTGTGTTCGATCGACTCCTTTTTCTACTCGATCGAATGGGGTCTTTTTGATAAGTGTTCGATCGAGTACGTAAAGTACTCGATCGAGATGTTTTAGCTTGGTTTTGCTCGATCGAGTGATATAAAAGTCCTCGATCGAGTATTTTGCTATTATACTCGGGATTTTTATCCCATGATTAGGTTTAAGTTTGTAAAATCCCGCTTCCCTATATAAAGAAATTCGGGATTAGATCATAATCATCCTGGGGACGACGCTTCTATCATACTTCATACTTTTCTTTCTTTCCTTTCACTGTTAAACATTTTTGCACTATTCATTTCCGGATCTCTTAATCAGTAATTCTTTCCTTTACTCTTTCTCTTTCTTTACTTTCTTCTTAATTTATGATTTCGTTTATTCCTTTATTCTTCATTGTTTCTCTTCCCTTATCTATGTTTAGCTAATTCCCCTGCTAGGATTTAGGGGAATCAATGAACCGATGTTAATTGTTAATTAGGTTTACAAATCGTTCGTTGTTGTCATGTCTTTGTTGTTAATCACTGCTTCAATTGTATCTAGCTATTTGAATCGATGCATTTAGCCTTTTTAACCTTGGTAAGCTTTGACCTAGACCGGAAGGTTGGAAGGGGTGAGACCCGCAGTGAACAATAGGATGCTTTAGTGAGGGCGGAAGCTAAGCTAATAGTATTTTAGGTCAAATTGAGACCGGAAGGAGATATTCGTTGCCCCTTAGACTGACACATCGACTGATCTATGACCTTAGCTGCGATTAACTGACATTCATTGATGACCCGACAATTCTAGTTTTCTCTCCCTCTTATTAATTTCTCTTAACCTTTTCTCTTGCCTTAAACTCCTTTAGTTTAGTTCAAACAATTAAAACCCCCATCTTGTGACCTCAGACGGACTAAATTGACAAGTAGATAGTGACCGCCTCCCTGTGGAGATCGACCCTACTTACCGCTGACTTCTGTTAGTTGTACTTAGGTATTTATTTTTGGTACTGAAACGACGGTATGAAATTTTGGTGCCATTGCCGGGGAGGCAACTATTTATTTGCTTGTTATTTTTGTCTGTTTTTAGCCTCAAGGGATTTTTCCCTGGAGGTCGTTCTCATCTTTTTCTTTAGTGCTATTATGATAGGTCCTACAAGTCTTACCTAGACAGTTCTAGGTAAAAGATCGTCAAAGGGAAGGTTGGAGTACCTTTGACCTCCCACCTATGTTCCATTCTATGGCGCAGCAGATGGTCTACTGTGGGAGATGTGGTGTTGCTGGACACAATGCACCTGTTTGCTTAGCGGGAAATGACGAGGTCTATGCGTTCAAGCAACGTAGACAAGCTAGTCAAACATTTGTAATTGCGCCGCCACATCCACCTTATAAACGAGGCTATCACAAGCCTCCATTCATTTGGCAACTGCAACAACAAGCTCCTCCTCCTCCTGATAAACGGAAAGAAGAGATTGCTGAGCTGAAATCTTTGGTGAAGGCACTTGCACTCCAATTGCAAGAACATGATAGATATACTTGCGCGCAAATTGATGAGCTTGAGTCTGAAATAGCTCAGTTAGCTGCTGAGTCGAACATTAGGCAACCAGAGAAGGTATGCGTTACCTATACCGAGAGTGGTCTTTCCCATGAAGGACCCGCGTTGCCTAGTGTTGCTGATGATTTGGATGACTCGGATTACGAAGATCTATCAAATAATGACGCTTCACACGAAGATTTATGCACTGAACAACAATATTCACTCGATTGAATTGATTATAGTGGTCGATCGAGTGAAATAACTGAGGAAATGTTTGACCGAACAGAAAATTCCACTCGATCAAACATCGGTTTTGAGGAAGCTCTCGATCGATCTGTTTCATGTACTCGATCGAGTAAAATTCAGGAGAAAAGCTCTCGATCGAGTACTATTTTTACTCGATCGATTACTTTGGCCATGGAGAGAAATGATTTGCCACTTGGGTTCGTTTTAGATGACAATTTTGATGACGATAATGGTTACGGTGAATCTCCCATTTTCAAAGCTGAGCTGGATGCGCTTGAGGCTGCGATTTACGGGACGGAATCCACAGAGGAGGGTGACGAGAAGATAGCTGAGTCAGTGATTGCTCCGAGCACGGAAGAGGTAATATCTTCCTTTATCAATGATTCCATCATTGAGAGCAACCAAACCGAGGTAGTTAACGATAATTATATTATTATTTGTTTAAACAGTACATTACCTCATTTGACTTATGCTTCGTATTTCAATGCTCTACCCCCTCCCACTTGGACAAACAATTTAACAATTTTTCACCATTCTTGTCGTCAGAAATTTGTTAACCTGAAACGGTACCTTAGATTATTCTTAATTGCTCCTGAGCTCCTTTATTTTGTGGACAAATTTGGGAGCTGTCATAGGAAATTTGTTAGGCTTAAACGATTGTACATTTTATTTTCCTATGCTACTGTTATATTATGGTGCTACTTACAGTTTTGTGTAGCACATGCGCAGCTATTTGATAGGTTGCTGCGCGCTTTAAGCTGTTTTGATTGGGATAGATCGGAATGGCTGGAGAAAGAGAAGAAGGTCGAGCTGGGACCTGTCTGAAACTAGCGCTGTCCGGGAGGCAACCCGGAGTTTAATCTTTTTAGTTGTTTTTCGAACATTTCAGTTTTTATTGTGTGTTTAATAATTGGTCTTCTTGATCGAGTGCTTTACTTCCTTCGATCGAACATTTTTGTAGCCCATTCTAATTGATCGAGTACTTTGCCCTATCGATCGAGTAGATTCATTTTGATTCGCTTCCTGTGACGATGTTTTGCAGCTGTTAGCGACCTCCCATGTTGCTGGCTGGTTTGGGGAGGTCCCTACTTCGCGTATTCTTGTAAGTTTTTCCGCGCTTCACTCTTTTCTTTTCTAGTTTGCATTTCCTTTCCTTATTTTTTGGTACAATGAGGGCATTGTACGGTTTGGTTTGTGGAGGTTATGCATCCATATCGGTGTCTGCATCTTGTTTTTATTTGCATTTCTGTTATCACATTTATTTTCTGTATGCATTGCTTGTTTATTTCCATAAAATTTAAAATCTTATAAAAATTAAAAATTTTCAAAAAGTCAAAAAATCTCACGTTTAATTTAGCATATAGGTTGAGTCGGAACGGTAGATTTCCGTGATGAAACTGCACATTAATTGTTGGAGTAGTCTCCTCCACAATAAGTGTGTTTACATTATAAATCTCATGAAAGGAATATCAGGGATTTATTTATTTATTTGTCAGCTGGTCATCGTTAATCGGTAATGATTGGTTGACTAGAGTTTGACATTATTGTCGTGTGACGGCGGTGATCAGCTGATCCCTTTAGGTCACACCTATAGGATGACTCCCAAATAGAATAAATTAATTATTTGTATGAGATACGAGATAATTAATTCCTTGTATTACTTGACTTTTAATTAGTCACGTAAAAGTATTATTTGATGACGGGTTACGAACTCGGGACAAGGAGATTTATTATTTAATTATGTGATATTTAAATAATAAATAATTAGAATTTATTAATTAATTGTTAATTAATTAATTTTATACGATATGTGTATTTGTTTTGAGATGGAATTAATTAGCTATTTAATTTTTACAAGAGGTTGTAAAATTAGCTAAGTGGGGTAATATTGACACATTGTATGTTGATAAAATGGTCTTATGATTACTTAATGGTTAAGTAGTCATTCGTAGTTAATTTTTATTATTTAAGTGTTAAATAATTAAATTAATATTTAATTATGTAAGATAATTAAATATAAGACTTATAAGCATTTGTGGGGCAAATGTCGAAAACTGAAATGGAGCCATATTTGGTCCACTTGGACCGGTTTTATGAGGACATAACAAGTGTCCATTATGTGGCATTTTGCCACTCATATTTGTCTCCCATTTTTCCTATAAATATCCATGTTATTCCACTATCTCAAGTGGTTGAAAAATTGAAGGAAAAATTTGGTCTTTGTTGATTTCATTTGGCCGAATTCCTCATACTACCATAGACCAATTTTTCCTTCTTATTTTTCTTCATCATCTTATATAAAACACATATAAATACCAACTAATAATATTATCAAAGTAATAATATTAATTAGTACATCAAATATACAAATTACAAGTTTACTACTACTATTAACTAGTTATTAATTTTAGTAGTATTTTGGGTTAATCTTGGGTGCCACCTTAGGAGATTACCTATTTTGGTAATTTTGGTGTATTTGGAGGATCATCCACATTCAAATAGCTCAAGAACTATAAAGTTAAGAGACCTTTGTAGTGCCCTTACTTGCCTTAAACCATTGTAAGGATTTTTGTTTTAAGATGGTTTAAAACCATTCTTTCATACTTTTATTTGCATGCATGTAGATTTAGACCATTTTTAATTAATTTGTTATTTTAATATCATAAGATGAGTATTAATATGGTCTAAATAACTAACAAGTGGTATCAGAGCATTGTTAAATACATGCATGTTGTCTTAAGACAATTTTAGTAATTTATGAGATAAATTAATAAAATTGATATTATGTTACTAAAATTCGTTTTATCACATAATATAGTCTTTCATGTAAATAATCTGGTCTTAGGATGATATGGGACGAAAATTTTATTTTTTTTAAATTTTTCCACTTTTTATAACTTAAAATGGCATAAAATTGAGTAAAAATGCATTAAAATTAATTAAGAGTTAATTAAAATTGATTGCATGTTAATTTTATGCATATTTATTTATAAATAACCACATGCATGTTCTATTTATGAGAAAAATAGAAACTTTAAATTAATGTGATTAATTTAGGTAGTTTATTGATTTTTATTTGATAAAAATTGGTAAATAATGGTTATTTTGCAAATAAATATTGATTTAATTTTAGGGCTCGAAATTTTTGAATTTTTAGCTTCTAGAAATTGTTCCAAAATGTACAAAATTTTATTTTAAGTCATTTCAATTTTTATGGTTTGATTTCGAATTAAATCGTAAAAATTGTCGCTTTACCGATTAAATTGTGAAATCGTTTTAAATAAATTTTAAAAACAAAATTTTCACTTGCGTGGCATTTTTGGTGTAAGACCAGAATGTTCATGGTTTTGAAATTTTTTTTTTCCATAAATTTTTATATTAAATGGAATTTTTGTATGATAATTGTGAATTATTATACCATTTTTGTGACAATTGTGTTTTAATTCCCATATAAATTCAAGATAATTGTTGAGAATAATTATTTTGATATTAGACCAGATTAGTATGATGAGTAAGTCTTAAAATTGTTTTAAGAATTGATTATGAATTTTTATTGGTAAAAATTCCGTCAAAGCAAGCTCAAATGATCGTTGTTGGTAAGTTAGACGATTTGGCATGTCATTTTCCATAATGCATTTTATTATTCATTTAGATGAATGGTTTTTAGAATTATAATTATGTAATTTTTCCTAATATGGCCATAGGTAGAAGTTGGTATTTCCCGTAATGTAAGGGAATATCGACTTGTTTTGTAATTAATTGCGATTTCGTATCGCCTAATTTGTAATTAATTAATAGTTTTTATTTTAATTTCATTACAAATTGTATAATAGGGTATTGTTATGTAATTTAATTATTAGTAATTAGATGAAGCATCTAAAGACGGAGTTTTTCATGAAGAAGGTGTTTTCGGAAAGGCGTTCCGAAATCCTAAAGAAGGAGGCCAATTTATGAAGACTCAAGGGACCAAGGAGTTGGTTTCCGAAGTGTAATAATTTTAGTTAATTATATTAACTAGGTGGCCATATTAGGACTTGTTTGCTTTAATTCTTCTATGCATTCATGCCAAATCGTCACTACATGTTTTATTTTTTTGTTGTTATCGATTTAAATGTCTAGCATTCACCAATTTAGTTCACTTAAAAGTGATAGACAATTAATTTGATAAGATCTCTCACATTTGTTTAAAATTGAGATTAAGCCTTACCAAATAATAGCACCTATGAATCCCTTCTTCATTAGAGGTAGGTTCAGATCACCGAGGTACACTCTTTTTACGTTGGGTAAGTAGGGTAATAAAAGTTATTACGCGTGAAAATTGGTTAGACTCAACGGGATAAATATGGGTTGAATCGGTCCACCGTGCCCATATTTATTCTGGGGCTAAAAGATAGATTTTAAGAAAATCCGTCACCCAGGAGTTCTAGTAGTAGAATCAGTCAAAATGTTGACTCACCAAATTTATATAAATATGGGTTGAATCGGTCCACCGTGCCCGTGTTTATATAAAATTGGATCTTGGAATCATTTATATAATTCAGTGGGAGAGCATTATATAAATGGGAACTTGTTAAATAGTTTCACAAGTTAAATATTTCTAGACGATAAATGTTAATCTTTCCTTTATTTCCTTTGTAGTAATCACGATGACTTCTACTAGTGAAACCGTCACCATAGCTAGAGATTCATGGCTACGTTCTTTTATGGACAAATATGTATTAAAAGCCGACGGTAGAAATTTTAAAGATTGGGAAGAACAACTTCGATTAGCTGCCGCAGTGATGGCAAATTACGCTACCTTGTCGATCCTCTCCCCTTCGCCTAGTACTAGGGCCACTGCCGATGTAAGGGAGGCTTTTTCAAATTATCAAAAGGAATCCGCTGCAATAAAAAATGTTTTGATTTTTTCAATGGATCCTGCTTTAAAAAGACAATGTGTCAAGTTTCGCGATGCACATGAAGTATTCTCGAGGCTTTCTACTATGTTTTCTCAAGCCCCGAGAATAATTCAGTATGACACCGCAGTTCGTTTCTTTGAGGCTAACCTCAAAGATGGTCAACCTGTAAGTTCACACGTACTTAAAATGATTGAGTACGTGGAAACTTTAGAGGGGTTGGGATGTAAAATCCCCGACGAACTTGTGGTGGACTGAGTGCTCCACTCTCTCTCGCACGTCAAGGGATTTACCCAATTTAGGGTAAATTACAATATGACAAACATGAGAAAGAGTTTACATGAGCTCCATTCTATGCTTTTGCAAGCAGAGAAGGACATGGGATTGAGTGGGAGTACGAGGAAAGATGTGCTTGCGATTAATGTGAAGGGGAAGAAGCAGTTTAAGAGGAATGCAGGTAAGAAGCCCGTTCAGGTAGAGGGCAAAGGTAAAGCAATTGCGAATTTCTCTACCAAGCCTAAACCTATAAAGGGTAATCCTCTTAAAGATACTTGTAATTATTGTAATAACAAGGACATTGGAGACGTAATTGTACAAAGTACCGGATGACATAAAAGTGGCATTGTGAAGCCAGCATGTAATTTCTCAACTGAATCTTTTATGATAGACATAAATTATGCTTCAAATACAACTTGGGTATTAGATACTGATTGTGGTTCTCACTTGTGTAATCATTTGCAGGGCCTAAAAAGCATAAGAAAGCTAAACAAGGGTGATGTCGATCTCCGAATGGGAAACGGGTCTAAAGTAGCTGTCGTCTCAGTAGGAACTTATGTACTTAGTTTAGCTTCGGGGTTGGAGTTACATCTTAATAATTGTTATTTTGTACCAACGCTATCTAGAAATATAATATCCGTATCTGTGTTAGACACAGAAGGGTTTTCTTTTGTAATTAAAGACAAGTGTTGTACTTTTTCCCATAATGGGATTGTATATAGCCAAGCTATTTCGATCAATGGAATTTATATTCTAGATACCTGCAACGATGTTTATCATTTAGATAGTAAAAGACTCAAAACAGGTGATCCCGATCAATCTTATTTATGGCATTGTCGATTAGGACACATCAACGAGAAGCGCATTAAAAGACTAGTGTCGACTGGTGTAATTAAACCTTTTGATTTCGAATCATTTGGTACATGCGAATCTTGTCTTCTTGGCAAGATGACTCGTTCACCTTTTCTAGGAAAAGGATCTCGAGCTAGTGAGTTATTGGGTTTAATACATACCGATGTTTGTGGCCCAATGACAATCCAACGCTAGAGGTAATTATGACTATTTCATTACTTTTACCGATGACATGAGTAGATATGGGTATATCTACTTAATGAGGTATAAAAGTGAAGCTTTTGATAAGTTCAAAGAGTTTCGAATGAAGTAGAAAACCAATTAAATAAGAAGATTAAAGCATTACGATCGGATCGTGGTGGGGAATATTTAAGCAATGACTTTAAAGATCACCTTATAAACGTGGTATTGTATCTCGCCATTAACTCCTCCTGGCACACCACAATTAAATGGTGTGGCTGAAAGGAGGAATCGAACTTTATTAGATATGGTTCGATCGATGATGAGTCAAACAGATTTACCTAAGTCATTCTGGGCTTTTGCCATTTTATCTGCTGTACAATCACTTAATAAAAGTCCCACTAAAGCAACTGACAAAACTCCATATGAGATATGGAAAGGGAAAGTCTCGAATCTGCGATACGTGAAAGTATGGGGTTGTGATGCTTATGTCAAGAGTAAGTCTGACGATAAGCTTGCACCTCGTTCTGAAAAGTGTATTTTTGTAGGCTACCCTAAGGAAACTTGTGGATATTAGTTCTACAATAGTAGCGAGAATAAAGTGTTTGTTGCTCGTGAAGCTGTCTTTCTAGAAAAAGAGTTTATTTCTAGAATACAGAGTGGGAGAAAATTTGAACTTGATGAAGTTCAAGAGCCACAAACTGATGTGACAGTGCAGGAAGATGTTCCTTCTACGTCAGAATCGGTTATTGTTCCTGTTGAACCTAGGAGGTCGAAAAGGGTTAGTCGCCAGTCTGATAGATACCTTGGTATTATCGAGGAAGATGGTGACTATGAGGTTTTACTTTTAGAAAGTGATGAACCCAAGACCTATAAAGCAGCTATTATGAGTTCTGACTCTAAGCTATGGCTCGAAGCCATGCAATCCGAAATGGATTCCATGTACGATAATCAGGTATGGGAACTGGTTGACTTACCTAAAGATATTCGACCTCTTCAGTGTAAGTGGATATTCAAGATTAAAATCGGCATGGATGGACATAAAGATGTCTACAAAGCTAGATTGGTTGCAAAAGGTTTCACTCAAGTTCATGGTTTACATTATGATGAAACTTTTGCACCAGTTGCTATGCTTAGATCTGTTCGGATAATGTTAGCGATTGCTGCATTTCATGATTATGAGATATGGCAAATGGATGTCAAAACCGCTTTCCTGAATGAGTTTCTGGAAGAGAAAGTGTTCATGACACAACCTGAGGGTTTTGTGGATCCTAAAAATTATAACAAAGTATGCAAACTTAAGAGATCCATTTATGGTCTTAAGCAAGCGTCAAGGAGTTGGAATCATCGTTTTGATCATGTTATTAAACAGAATGGTTTTTCTCGAAGTGTTGGGGAACCATGTTTATACATGAAGTTTAGTGGGAGTAAAGTTGTTTTCTTACTTCTTTATGTGGACGACATATTACTCATTGGGAATGATGTTGATATGCTTGCTTCTGTTAAGAAGTGGTTGGGAAATCACTTCCAAATGAAAGATTTGGGAGAAGCTCAGCGCATCTTGGGTATTCGGATCTATATGGATAGACCCAAAAGGATATTAGCATTGAGTCAAGAAGCCTATATCGATAAGATTCTTGTCCGATTCAATATGAAAAACTCCAAGAGAGGTTTTCTACCTATGGGCAGTGGGATCACTTTGAGTAAGTCACGATGTCCTCATCGAGCCTAAGGATATTGAACGCATGAAATCGATTCCCTATGCTTCCGTTGTTGGATTGATCATGTATGCTATGATGTGTTCTCGTCCCGACGTCTCGTATGCTTTGAGTATGACGAGTCGTTTTCAAAAACTCCGGTGAGAGTCATGGATAGCCAAAGAATATTCTAAAGTACTTGAGAAGGACTAAAGATTCATTCTTAGTGTTTGGAGGAGAATCGAATTACGTATAAGAGGTTATACGGATGCCGCCTAACCCGATAGGGATGATTTGAAATCCCAGTGCTGGTTTTGTCTTTTTGTTGAACGGAGGGGGCGGTTTGCTTTGGAGAAGTTTCAAAGAGTCTCGTGGATCGCGATTCTACAACGGAGTTGAGTACATTGCGGCTCAAGCCGCAAAGGAAGCTTTGGATTAGGCAATTTTAGAGGGACCGAAAGTAGTTCCGATCACGAGGATCCTATCACTTTGTATTGTGATAACAGTGGGGCTATTTTTCAAGCAAAAGAGCCCAAGTCTAGTAACTAGTCTAGACATGTACTTAGGAAATTTCATGTAATTAGAGATTTAATCGAAAGGAAAGAAATTACAGTTTGTAAGGTTGGGACAGCTGACAACATCGTTGATCCTTTAACCAAGCCATTGTCTCAAGCTAAACATGATAGTCATGTAGTTTCGATGGGGTTGAGACGAATGCCAGAATTGTTGTAAATTATATGATATGTAATAATCAAAATATTGTATTTATTATTTCATATATGATAAGTTGCATTTATCGTTATATTCAGTTTTATGTCTGAATTTATATACTTTGTTTTCTCCAAATAGGTTGTAAAGACAATGTCGAACCCTATTAAGTGAACTGGATTAACATTGTATTTTGTCCCTAGTTACTTAATGAGGTGACGTCTCAGAGTGACTAGATTGTAAGGCGATAGATGACAGGTTCGACTGTCATATGGTCATAGTGATGACTGGTCGATTACATAGGCATATTGTGAGACAATTTGTCGGACAGTGACCATTTATAGAGTCCTTTTATTGCTAGGTCGTGGCGAGGACTTCTACTTATTCCTTCGAGTCAATCCTTTAGACTGGTGACTATTTGTCTGAGTTGGTACGGTTTTCCGGTGGCTTTGGTTTTTGTTCTAGGTCGCACCGTAAAAGGAGGCCGATGAGCATTTACTAGGTCATTGTGATCTGTATCGAATAAAGAAAATAGGTCAACAGGATTGTCCTTTTCAGTCATATTTTATCTCAAGGCCACTCGAGGAGAGATGATTGTGAATGCGTGGCCACGCTCGGATGCGATCTATAGTAGATTATCCGGTCGATACGCGTCATTCTCCGATCGAGGAAACCACTTTATGATATGATCACGTGCAAGAACGACCTGAAAGACATCTTGCATTGAGTGGGAGATATTATTGGACAAGAGAATTGGTAACGCACACTTGTGTCGGACAAGTGGGAGATTGTTGGAGTAGTGTCCTCCACAATAAGTGTGTTTACGTTATAAATTTCGTAAAAGGAATATCAGGGATTTATTTATTTATTTGTCAGCTGGTCATCGTTAATCGGCAATGATTGGCTTACTAGAGTTTGACATTACTGTCGTGTGACGGCGGTGATCAGCTGATCCCTTTAGGTCACACCTATAGGATGACGCCCAAATAGAATAAATTAATTATTTGTATGAGATACGAGATAATTAATTCCTTGTATTACTTGACTTTAATTAGTCACGTAAAAGTATTATTTGATGACGGGTTACGAACTCGGGACAAGGAGATTTATTATTTAATTATGTGATATTTAAATAATAAATAATTAGAATTTATTAATTAATTAATTTTATACGATATGTGTATTTGTTTTGAGATGGAATTAATTAGCTATTTAATTTTTACAAGAGGTTGTAAAATTAGCTAATTAGTGGGGTAATATTGACACATTGTATGTTGATAAAATGATCTTATGATTACTTAATGGTTAAGTAGTCATTGGTAATTAATTTGTATTATTTAAGTGTTAAATATTTAAATTAATATTTAATTATGTAAGATAATTAAATATAAGACTTATAAGTATTTGTGGGGCAAATGTCGAAAACCGAAATGGAGCCATATTTTGTCCACTTGGACCGGTTTTATGAGGACATAAAAAGTGTCCATTATGTGGCATTTTGCCACTCATATTTGTCTCTCATTTTTCCTATAAATATCCATGTTATTCCACTATCTCAAGTGGTTGAAAAATTGGAGGAAAAATTTGGTCTTTGTTGATTTCATTTGGCCGAATTCCTCATACTACCATAGACCAATTTTTCCTTCTTATTTTTCTTCATCATCTTATATAAAACACATATAAATACCAACTAATAATATTATCAAAGTAATAATATTAATTAGTACATCAAATATACAAATTACAAGTTTACTACTATTATTAACTAGTTATTAATTTTAGTAGTATTTTGGGTTAATCTTGGGTGCCACCTTAGGAGATTACCTATTTTGGTAATTTTGATGTATTTGGAGGATCATCCACATTCAAATAGCTCAAGAACTATAAAGGTAGGAGACCTTTGTAGTGCCCTTACTTGCCTTAAACCATTGTAAGGATTTTTGTCTTAAGATGGTTTAAAACCATTCTTTTATACTTTTATTTGCATGCATGTAGATTTAGACCATTTTTAATTAATTTGTTATTTTAATATCATAAGATGAGTATTAATATGGTCTAAATAACTAACATTAACTTTTCATTTTTACTTGACCCTTGCACTTTATTGACAGTTATTAGCCGAGTCTTACGCATATCTACGAGTTTTTGTTCAAATTTAGCTGACTGTTTAGACTTGACCTGATAAATTGGCAACCTACTTACAATTTCTGAGATTTAGAGCCTTATAACTGGTGACATTCATGACCGGTTTACATAGGAATTGAGAGTAGTACTCCTTGCATAGCATGTTCATCACTTTTGCACATTTATGAAATTCGATTTCTTGTCAATTGCATACATTCAGGTTTGTGGTCGGTGTCACATGCAGGGAGGGTCTTGCAAATTTCCCTTTCTTTCATTTTTCACCCATTTACCTCCACTTAAGCCAAATATAGCCTTTTTTACCCATTAGCTACACCCGAAATTAAGCCTGCCTTGTCAAGCTAGTTTAGAGTGACTTTTGTGGTATGCTTATCATGTTGCGAGTTTGGCCTGTTTTCATCTGTTGAAGTTGGTAGAAAATGAGTAGGAATGAGAAAAAGAAGAAAAAAAGACGTGAAAAAAAAAGAAAAAGAAAAAAGAAAAAGAAAAAAAAATTGAAAAACAAAAATGAAATCAGACGTAGAACAGAAAGAAGAAAAGAAAGAAAAGTTAGAAAAAAAGGGGTTGAATTTGTTGAATAAAAGAGACTGTATATGCTTATTTTTATCTTGTGATGGTCTCCCTCCTCCGTTTTATTTATATATTTTTTTGAGGAGATAGTGTATTTGGACAGTGAGTTGTGAGCCAATGAAGGGCACTTGTACTTTATTTTACAGTCAGTTGAGATTCGGATGGTCTTATATGGCCTTTTTTAGGAACTAGCTTGACGCTTTACCTTCACATTTCCATAATTTGTTTTGCCTTTTCTCACCTGTAACCTCACTTTCCCATACTATTTGTACGTCCTGAGCTGTGACGGACATTGTTGGTTGGAATGTATGTGTAGTACTTGAATCGTCTATCATTTTTGTTGCATGCATGTTATGTAGGTCGCAATTTAGGTGAGTGACTGTTTCTCTGTCTCTCTTATACATATACTTTCACCCTTTGCTTCATGAGAGAAGAGTGACCACGTGAGAGTCCGATTTTATTGGTCTTGTAAGGTCGATAGGTCAGCTTTATTTACGGACATCTTATAACTCGTTTGCGTGTTGACCGTTGTAGCTGTAACTGTTGATTTCTGTTGCATTAAATTGGTTCAAGTAGACAAGTTATAGCTAGCTCTGAGCTTTCTTTTTTCCGTTCCATTAAGTTATGCATATAGTTTTCTTAGGGACAAGCAAATGTTTGGTTTGGGGAGATTTGATGCGTGCATTTTATATAGGCATTTTGTACTTTATTTGCACGCATATCAATGCATTTTGTGTAGTGTTTATTTACAAATGTCCCCCGAATTGTCTACTTTGGTTTCTCTTGTATTAATTATAGGTATGAACCGGAAAGGAGTATAATCAAGCCTTAAACATGTCTTTATGCATGCATTTAGGAGATGAGTTGAGTCGGAGCCTTAGGACTACTATTTTGAGATTCGCAAAGAAGTAAGTTAGCTAGGCGAGCAAAGGAAGAACTTCAAATTGCTAGTGCCTACTTTGAAGAGCCATATCTCAAGTTCTAGAACTGATTTTCAGGTGTATCCAACTGGAGATGAACGTTTGTACTCTTAGCTTTCCAACGCCACCGGAAACGCTCTGTTTGCCCAAGTAACGAAGCAATGGCAGCCGTTTGAAGTTCAGTGCGCGAAGCAGGAATTGTGCGCTGGAAAGTACTCGATCGAGTACAATTGTGTTCGATCGACTACTTTTTCTACTCGATCGAATGGGGCCTTTTTGATAAGTGATCGATCGAGTACCTAAAGTACTCGATCGAGAGGTTTTAGCTTGGTTTTGCTCGATCGAGTGATATAAAAGTCCTCGATCGAGTATTTAGCTATTATACTCGGGATTTTTATCCCGTGATTAGGTTTAAGTTTGTAAAATCCTGCTTCCCTATATAAAGGAAGTCGGGATTAGGTCATAATCATCCTGGAGACTACTGGGACGACGCTTCTATCATACTTCATACTTTTCTTTCTTTCCTTTCACTGTTAAACATTTTTGCACTATTCTTTTCCGGATCTCTTAATCAGTAATTCTTTCCTTTACTCTTTCTCTTTCTTTACTCTCTTCTTAATTTATGATGTCGTTTATTCCTTTATTATTCGTTCTTGCTCTTCCCTTATCTATGTTTAGCTAATTCCCCTACTAGGATCTAGGGGAATCAATGAACCGATATTAATTGTTAATTAGGTTTACAAATCGTTCGTTGTTGTCATGTCTTTGTTGTTAATCACTGCTTCAATTGTATCTAGCTATTTGAATCGATGCAATTAGCCTTTTTAACCTTGGTAAACCTTGACCTAGACCGGAAAGTTGGAAGGGGTGAGACCCGCAGTGAATAATAGGATGCTTTAGCGAGGGCGGAAGCTAAGCTAATAGTATTTTAGGGCGAATTGAGACCGGAAGGAGATATTCGTTGCCCCTTAGACTGACACATCGACTGATCTGTGACCTTAGCTGCAATTAACTGACATTCATTGATGACCCGGCGATCCTAGTTTTCTCTCCCTCTTATTACTTTCTCTTAACCTTTTCTCTTGCCTTAAACTCCTTTAGTTTAGTTCAAACAATTAAAACCCCCATCTTGTGACCTCAGACGGACTAAATTGACAACTAGATAGTGACCCGCCTCCCTGTGGAGATCGACCCTACTTACCGCTGACTTCTGTTAGTTGTACTTAGGTATTTATTTTTGGTACTGAAACGACGGTATCATTGGGTCCTCATGAGGTCGTCGACACCCTACAACGAGGAACCGGGTCGAAGGTAACAAATCCATCCACGCCAAAAGCGAGAATGACAATAAGCAAGAACAAAGGGAAACATACCTCAATCGGGTACCAAGCAAGCCTCGACAAATGGAAGGTATCATAGTCGACCTCCCGCAACAACAGCTCCTCACCTCCACAGCTGTAAAGGTGCTCATAAACCTCGTCGGTTGTCGACTCCTGGAACAACACCTTAGGCGAATCGACCGGCACCACGAAGGTCTCACTTAAACACTGACGAGTTAAACATTCGCCAAGGTACTAAACCGGCTCGATCGCCATCTCAAGGAACAAACGCTGGTAACTGCGAGGTCGCAAGCGCTCCCTGACAAAGGCCGGCACGCTCGTATAGTGCTCCTAAGGCCACCCAACAAATTGCACTCATGGCAAAACTAATCAACTAACCGGGGGCTTTCTAAGCTACATAGCCATCCTATCTCTACCTTTTTTGCAAAACAAAAGAGATAAGAAACAAGGACTTACGTCACCAACCCGAAGGGCGTTCATCCGACGCCTGCAGTACTCATAAGTCGACTTGGTGAACTTCTTCCGATCCACCGTCCAACCCTTCACATCCGGGTAAACTAAAGGCACGCCACCCGCCGTCTTCGGGCGCAAGGGGACAAAGTAAGCAAACAACCAAGCCTGTAACACAAAACACAACAACAACGAATCAACCAATTGTTCAAAAATTGCCAAAAACAGGAAATCAAAATCAAAAATCACAAAACTCTCGTACCTCCAATATGAGGTTGGGACCAGCTAAAGCTGGAGTACTCGTATCCTCCATCATCTCCGGATGAATGGCGGCGTGCAAGTAACGGGTAAAACGGGCCAGAGCCGGCGTCACCCAGTCATACCAACCCAAAGCGTCTAGGTCGGCAAGCAAAGAAAGTACCTTGGCCGACAAGTGCTCACCCTTGTCGCCAAAGTACGTGGTACCCAAAAAATACTACAACCAAAACTGCGCCTCCTGCGCGTCAACCCTAACCTCAGCCTCCAGACTCGCCAACAACTCCGGAACAAAGCCAGTCACCCTTACCTTGAAGTGATCCCTCACATAGGAGTTCGCTATCAGGAAGGGGGTAATGTTGGTCGGCGTAGGCAAAACATCGTCGAACAAGCCCGTGATCACGGCAGAAGACACTCTCTCCGGCGTCTCCGGAAACTGGACCGGCATCTCGCCGCAAGGAAGGTCCGATATCATGGCAAAGTCCTCTAAAATGATACCGACCTCCCCAAACTCTATGTGGAACGACGACGTCGTGTCCTAGTAGCGATCCAACATGGCACGAATCAAACACAAGTTCGATCTAATCGAAGCCCCGTTAATCTCGCGCTAGGCGGCAACCAGCGGCCCCATAGCCGACCTCTCTATCAACGCCCTCAAACAGGCCCGGAAAACGTCATAAAAACTGTGCAAGTCGAGAAGCCTGAGAAAGTCAGAACGCCTATTCAGGCCTGAAATAACAAAAAAAAAAACAAAAGCTCAACAAAGCAGCAAATTCACCAGACCCTCATGTGCACGGTAGGAAATGTGAGCGTCAAGCCGCAATAGGAGCTGGCAACCATCAAAACCCTCAGCCCAAGCAGGCGCCGTCCGCAGGTTCACCCCTCGAGGAGCCTGAACCCGCCTAGTCTCCCAACTACCGACAAAGACATCCTCCTCCCCCGTCTCTACTTTTCGCATCTTCGCAACGCGAGACTGCACGGGACTACGAGGACCCCTGTCAACAACCCGCACAACCTTCTCCAGCATTTGTCTAGAGACCCGAGGATCCCTCCTAGTGGTAACCCTCCTCCTATAGGTACCAGACTTGGACCCCGTCTGAGTCCTCTCACCACCAACATCCCCAACAACGGGCTCCTCCCAAGCCTCTGTGGCTCCCTCAGCACCAACTGCCCCAACAACGGGCTCCTTTCGAGCCCCCTAGGCTCTAGTAGCCTCCGCAATGGACTCCTCCTCGAAAGCGTCTTCCACTACTACCTCGGGCACACTCCTCGGAGTACTAACCGGCCCGATCCCAAACAAGAGCTATATGGCCTAGGCCACGGACCCAGTAGGCCCAGAATCCCTGGAACACTCACCTGTAATCGGGAGAAAACAAAAACAACGTCAGCCAAAATTTCGGTATTACGACCGCACAAAATTGAAAAAATTCAAAAACGAAATCACCTGCAAATGCAAACAAAAACAAGGGCCCGCCCGCCCAAACCCATCCAACAAAACATTTCACAAAAAATCACACAAAAAACGACTCGCCCTTCTTTTCAAGCAAAAGACGAGTCAAAACAACGACAAATTACAAAAACCTCCCAACACCTAGGACCCACACAAGGTCCATCAAAATATGCAACAAAAATTTCTGACACAACTGGGCATTCTTCACAGCTCGAAAAAGGCAATTTTATGCCAATTTGGGCACAAACAGGTCAAAAATTCAAATTACGACCACAATAAAACAACGTGACTTGATCACGACACAAAGTGACCTAAACTAGCATTAAGGTCCATTTCAAAACAAAACAGCTCAGTTTGAGCCCAAACAGACACTTATTTCGTCAGCATAAGACCGTCTGACAAAGGCAAAAATTCAAAATCTTGCCCACAACGCCCAACGAAGGTCCAACATGGCAAGGACGGTTTTTCCCGACTACCATGCAACCTACTGGGGCACGCAACTCAAAAAAACGAACACAACATTGCGAAATACAACGATCTCTCGTCTACTCGCGTTTTTGCTCCTAGAGAGCGGGAATTGGGACCAAAATGCAAACTAAAAGCACCCCTATATTCCTAAACAGGTTTCTAACCTAATGCAATCATCAATTTCACTCGAAAAAGGGACAAACAAAAACGCCCAATTCGATTTCGAGGGTGTCAGGGTTCCACCCTAATTCAATTAACAAAAAGGCAAACAAATTCAAATGGATTCAAGAGGATTTACATACCTTAAGATGACATGATGTTTGAGGCACGAAAACAAGCAAAGAACAAGGTCGAAAATGGCGATTTTGTTGGGTTTTTGCGAGTTTTGTCGAGGAAGATGAAGATAATGGGGAGCAAAGCCCCCTCGTGTCTTTTTACAAAAAAAGGGGTGGCTCCTTACATCGTACAATGGCTCGCGCCTCTGTGAGGTGTTCCTTGCTTGTTTAGCGAAATTTTGGGCTTTGGCCCAATTTCCACACAAATTCCCTATTCAAACGACGGGATTAAAAACTGTCACTTCTTTAAACAAATACAAAATAGTGAAATTCAAACTCGCTATTTTCACAAAATTCAAACGACGGAATTAAAAACCGTCATTTTCAAACACAAAATACAAAATAGTGAAATTCAAACTCGCTATTTTCACAAAATTCAAACGAGGGAATTAAAAACTGTCATTTTCAAACACATAATACAAAATAGTGAAATTCAAACTCGTTATTTTCACAAAATTTAATTGACGGGATTAAAAACCGTCATTTTCAAACACAAATACAAAATAGCGAAATTCAAACCCGCTATTTTCACAAATTTCTCAACGACATAATTAAAAACCGTCCTTTTTCACACAAATACAAAATAGTGAAATTCAAACCTGCTATTTTCGTAAAATTCAAACGGCGGAATTAAAAACTGCCACCTGTCAACGAAACAAAATAGCGAAATTCAAACCCGCTATTTTAACAAAATTCAAACGACGGAATTAAAACCCGTCATTTTCAAACACAAAATTCATTTTCAAACACAAAATACAAAATAGCGAAATTCAAACCCGCTATTTCACAAAAATTAAACGACGGAATTAAAAACCGTCATTTTCAAACACAAAATACAAAATAGCGAAATTCAAACTCTTTATGTTAACAAATTTCAAACGAGGGGATTAAAAACCGTCATCTTCCTCACAAAAACAAAATAGCGAAATTCAAACTCGCTATTTTCACAAATTTCTCAACGACGGGATTAAAAACCGCCAATTTCAAACACAAATATAAAATAGAGAAATTCAAATTCGTTATTTTCGCAAAATTCAAACGGCGGAATTAAAACCACCACCTGTCAAGAAAACAAAATAGTGAAATTAAAATTCGCTATTTTCACAAATTTCAAACGACGGAATCAAAAACCGTCAGCTTTCAAAAAAAATAAAAGTAGTGAAATTCAAATTCGCTATTTTCACAAAATTTCAAATGACGGAATTAAAAACCGTCATTTTCAGACAAAATACAAAATAGTGAAATTCAAATTCACAATTTTCAAACGGCGGGATTAAAAACCGTCACCTTCCACAAAACAAACGAAATAGCGAGATTCGAAAATTCGTTATTTCCCCACAAATTCAAACGACGGAATTAAAAACCGTCCTCTTCAAACAAAAACCGAATAGTGAAGTCCAAATTCACTATTCCTCACAAATTTCAAATTACGAGATGACGGAATTAAAAACCGTTACCATTCCAAACCAACATTAAATGGCGGATTTTCACATTCGCTATTTCTACAAACTCCGAACAACGGCAGTAAAAATCATTACCTCTCTTCGAAATTCGAAATTACGAATGACGATAACAGAGACCGCCATCCACAGGAGCCAGGCTCGAACTACAAAAAGCCTATCTCTTTTCGGCACCACAAACATCTAATATAAGCATTGTTTTGTGTGGATCTTGCGCAGGGCGAAATCAGGTCAGGGTGATATTGTGCAGGGTTAACTAGCTCTAATTAGATTACTGATCAGGTCGTCAGGATACGATATTGAGCTATAAGTAAAATAACAAGAATAACAAGACAAACAATTTTGTGCGTGGAAAACCCTTGAATGGGAAAAAACCACGGGCACCAAGCCAGGAGAGGATTTCACTATATGATTTAAGAGAATATTATTATGATAACAACAATGCTTGTATTTCTCTAAGTTATATGTGTTCTTCTTCTTGTGTACGAATGATGTCCCTCTTAAGATCTTTAAAGTGTTCTTTATATAGCTTTCCCATCTTGAACGGCTGCATGATCAAGCATTGAAGGCTGAATATTCTCCATAATTGCTGGTAATAATTGCTGAATATTTCCCTCTTAATTACCGTATTTACTGCATAATCTTCATACTTAATGCTGCGTATTTATTTCCATTAATATACACGGATATGGTCAAATATTGTCCTGATATTTGGACCGTTATCCTCTCCATGGCCTGGCGTCTATCTTCATGTGCCCTGAGAGCCTGGCAGTCAGGTTTAGATGAAATGCTGATCAGGGTGGTTTGCGGATTTCCAGGCCTAACAATTGCCCCTTATCTCCTTATTGGTAGTGCCAGGACGAAAAAATAAGGAGATAACTTTAGTTTTGATAAGATCACCCAACGGTTAAATTTTCCCTGATCAGTTTCCTGTAACGGCTCTTTTACTGCAATTGCTGACGCGTGGTTTATTTACTGCAACTTCCTTAATTATTTTGCGGCTGAAACCCTAATCTTCCTCACTATAAATACTTGGTTGCTTCATTAAGTTGAACTTCATTAACACAATTTCTTCTCGTCTTCTTTCTTTAACAATCTTCAGTTTTCTTAATTCTCAACTTCCCAAATCCTTTAATCAATCTTCCATAATTCTTCAAACAATGGCTGCAAAGAAAAAATCTACCAGGGCAGCGGTTCCTGCAACTCCTCCTCCTCAGAATCCTGAGGAAGTTTCTTCCGAAACTTTGCACTCGCTTCTTCTGCCGCTCCATCTCCCGAGAGATAAGTCAAGTGATCCCCCATTGGAGATGATTTCAATATCTCATGGCGCTTTTCAATTCAAGCCTACCAAGGCTTTAAATGAGGATCAGTCTCCTGCAAATCGTTTGAAGCCTGAGTTCGAGAAAATTTTGAAGGATAAGGGGATTATCCCTGCTGATGCTGAAGTCTGGATCCCTGAGAATTCTCCTATCAGGGCCGACTGGGCTTGTCCTGGTTGGTTCTGCATCCATGTCTGAGCCTTCAGGGCAGGCTATAAGCTTCCTTTTTCTCCTCTTATGGTTGAGGTTATTAAGGAGATTGGTGTTCCATCTTATCAATTGATGCCAATGGTATGGAAGGTTGTATGTTCTATTGAGAACCTCTGTAAAAAACACAATATTTATTTTTCTCTTGACGATTTGAAGACCTGTTATGCTGTTAAAACAAACAGTCCTGGCCGTATAAGTTTTAAGGTCAGGCCGTCAACTACTCCTCTTCTGAGTAATTTAGACAGTGGCCATTGATACCCGTCGTTGTGAGTACCAAAAATAAGATTTATAGTTTCCTATTAAGACTAACCTAGGCTAGTGGTAACAGGGTCGAACCACAAGGAGGCAGATGTAAATTCTAGTTGATTTATATTCAGTCTAAGGTAACAATTGTGCGGGTTGAGTTGAGATGGTCTATAGCTAAGAACAAATAAAGATAATAAACTAAAAAGACGGGTTAAACAGATAAAGAAGGGTACTAGGATGATCGGTTTATTAAAGCTTCGGCGACAGCATATTAAACAGGTCTAAATCGAACACAAGTGAGGCGGGAAACAAGAGGTCCTCTCGGTCCACTCTTAACAAATAGCATCTTTCGATCTCGCTATAGGTCCCTAATATCACTAATACTGACTCTCGTCCTGAAAAGTGACTAACGGTCTAAACCATACCTATCTTTCGATCTTAGCACAGTTTAGTCGATTTAATTGGTGGTCAAATAACTTTCCCTATCTTTCGATCTAATGGATTAGTCATAAAATAAGCATCTAACTGGTCGCATGCATTCGATTAGTTAAATACAACATTAAATTCAATTAAAACGAAGGGTAACCTCACGAGGTCAGTCGATCGACCGCTAATGCCAGTCGATCGACTGACACGCGAATCAGACCGTGTTCAATACTTTGCCGCCTACGCTAAAATTCGCCTACATCCTAGCACAAACTATTTAGCTACTCATGCTGAGGGTAAAAACAATAACTTTAATAATGAAATTAACCAATGGATTCATGCTTGAAACGACAAAGAGAACAATTAACATAAACAATAAATTGGTTGCGGGAGTTAACTAGCAATTCTATACTAATGACGAAATAAGTAATAATCTGGAAATTAGAACAGAAGGAATACCGAATTTCGCAGAAGGAATGTAACGGAGTGATTGAAAGCACAACGGAAATCCAATGCAAATTAATATCCCAAACCCTAATTATTAAACTAAAATTCAATGTAAATTTCTGATAATAAAGCTTGATGATAAAATAGGTATTCTCAGTTACGTTATATAGAAAGTATACGTAACAATTATTCCAAAACCTAAACTTAATGGGCTTCAAGTTCCTCGGTCTTTTAATTCTCGTCTGGAATAACAATTAGGTCGATCGACTGAAGTGAGGGGTCGATCGACTGGGATAGCATTGAACAGTAGCTTCTGTAACCCGATAGTTGGTCGATCGACTGAGGATGGTGGTCGATCGACTACTTGAGCTGCTACTCGACTTTTTAAAACTCGTGGACTTGTCTTTTTGGCCTTGAATTGCGCACCAAGCTCGTTACTCGGGTGAATACTTCACGTCAAAATGAAATGCAGGATACTCGGGGACGGATTTAGCTTGATTTCCGCTGGATTCTTCACATTTCTGCAATAATGTACAAAATACAGAAGTAGACGGAAATAGGGAGAAATGCAGCATAAACTACATGAATGAGCTCTGAAATGCGTGTAAAATGGGATGAAAAACATCATATAAAAGACACGCATCAAACTTTCCCAAACCGAACCCTTGCTTGTCCCCAATCAAGAACTAGACTCGATCTAATTACCTAATGGAACGAGTTCAATCTCAGAGCGAATTGCAACATGCAAAGCCTAAACCATTTTAATGCAACAACCAACAATCAATTAGTAAAGTGAATCATGCAAACGAATTATGAAGTCGTTAAAAACTGCCGAACTGACAACTATAGAGACTTATCAAATCGGACTCTCACGGGTCGCTCATATCACTCATAAGCACAGGTGAATATATAAGAGGATAGAAAGAATTCATTTTGTAAAGACTCTCACCTAACTACGACCTATAAGAACATGCCTGCAATATAATATGAAAGAAATCTCTATGACCATACATATACATTCCAACCAAACAGATGACCAATGACACATGCCGAGGTATATATGGGATATGTGAGGTATGGGTAAGAAGAGGTAAAACATTTTATGGTAAAGTGGAGGTACAGGTGATCAAGCTAGTACCAAAACGGAACCAAATGGCAACATCCAACTTCTTGCTCATAATCAAACGAAACGGTGCTATAGCAAGCACAAAACTCACAAACTCCAAAATACTAAATCAATAAACTCCCCATAAAATATAATTGAATCATGGGAGCAAAAATCGCCAAATAATAAAGACTGAATCATGCGAATTGATTTTTTTTTTCTTTCTCTCGAACCTCAGTCGATCGACCTATAGGGGCAGTCGATCGACTGCTTCTACAGTACAGAACTCTCTCTTTTTTTTTCTTTTTCGAATCTTTTTTCATCTTTTTCTTTCTCTTTCTTTTGTTTCTCTCTTTCCTCCTTCATTTCATCTTCCCATCAAAATCTCAAATAAGAGCAAATGCTACCAAAAACTAAGTAACAATCCCAAGAGCATAGACTACTAGCTTGACAAAGGACAGGCTAAATGTAGGATGTAGTAAATAGGACAAAAAAGGATATTTTTGGCAGTGTGGAGCTTATGGGCAAAATGAATAAAGGGAAACCTCTACCACATGTGTCGACAGACCACAAACCGAATGCATACAGGTATTAAGCAGATTAAGTTCATATTTATGTGTATTAAGGAAACATGTCTCATAAGGAGTACTACTCACATTCCTAGATAAACTGGTCATGAATGTCACCAGTTATAGGCTCTAAATCTCAGAAATATGATGTAGGTTGCCAATTTTCAAAGTCAAGTTTCGAGTTCAGCCGATAATTTAACGAAAACTCGTAGGTATGCACTCATACGATTCTACTAATAACATGTTAATCAAGCAAGGCTCAGGCAAAACAGGTGCAAATGCAAAATCATCATGGAAATACTACCGTTCCGACTCGACCTATATGCTAAAATAAACGTGCATTTTTTTGAAATTTTTGAAATTTTTTGAAATTTTTTTGAATTTTGTATAAATGGATAAAATGAAATAAAACAATGCAAAACAAAATTAACCGTGAATGCAAACAAATGATATGCGACGCAAAACCCTTCCCCAAACCAAATCGCACAATTTCCCCATTGTGCAAAAATCATATAATAACGAAAAGAGAAATGGGAATTTGCGAGAAAAGAAATAAAATATAATGACATGAAGTAAAGAAATCAGGGACTCACAAGACTTTAAGCGCAGCAAGGGAAACCTCCCCAAACCAGCGTGAGCTAGGAGGTTTCAGTAGCCAGCAGTGCCACCAATAAGTGCCTGAAAGACAGAGAAGACCACGTATAAGACTGAGAAAAACAATTTTGAGGCGGTAAAATCATGCATAAATGAGAAAATAAAAGAATGGACGGAAAATAAAGTAGAGTAGAAAACTCCCTTTAAGTCCGCATATCGACCAAACACAGCAGGGGAGAGGTCGTGAATAGGTACAGCAGTGTCTTCGGTCGATCGACCAAAAGGGGTAGTCGATCGACCGGATGAACAGGAACAGAAGCTCCTGGAAAGCGCAATTCAGTCGATCGACCAAGATGGCCAGTCGATCGACTGAATGTACTGCTGTACTCTTTATTTCTTCGTATTTGCTCGATAATTTGAGCAGATGAGGTCTAAAAACCTGCAAACGCACAATAATACGCGCCCAAAAAATGTGCAAAACCCAGAATAAAGTCTAAAGTACTCAAAAATCCTAAGCAAGCGAAAAAAAATGCGAAGTTTTCGCGCACACAAAAGCAATAAAAATTGTCTTTAACAAAACAAATAAAATGAAGTTTATAACGAACTCGATCAACTAATAGTTGATCAAGAAGGACCACGGTATGGCCCATTTCGTCGGCTTCTGGCTACTAGAGGTAGCCTCAATGGTGCTTATCTGAGCGGCTGCACCCTTCTTAGCTTCCACATCCGTATGGCTCAACGGATCAACATTCTCATCATCTCCCCAGTCAAGGATCTCTTCGGGCTCATTAAAATCCAGATCAAACTTTCTGGCTTTAACTGGCTCGTCATCAACTATCTCATCAATTCCATAGCTCAAGCAACCAAGGCCTCCTCTTTGAATGATCGGCTTCTTTACAGCTGGCACAACTTGCAGCACTTCCTTCCCCAAACCAGCTCCTGCATTATCTAAAACAACGAGATTCTTCCTCCTTTTTGCTCCAAATCAAGGCGGAGGGGTTAGCACAGGAGTAGTAATAGAGACAGGTAAGTCAGGAAGCACAAAGTACGATTTCTTTTCAGAAACCGTGTTACAAGTCACCGGCCACATGGGGTCCTTTTTCTTAGCCGGTTGGGCAAAGACAATAGAATGCTTTCCCACTTTGAAAGTCAAGGTTCCTAGACCGACATCTATGACTGCACCAGCAGTGTGCAGAAATGGCCTACCCAAAATAATGGGTATGTGAGCATCCTCAGGCATGTCAAGTACAACGAAGTCAATGGGGAAGAAAAACTTCCCTATTTGGACTGGAATGTCCTCTAAGACCCCTATTGGTGGACCGCGATCGGTCACCCATCTCATCTTGTCATATCGGTAATAGCAAACCTGGTCAATTTAAGCTTCCTAGCTAGACTCAAGGGCATGACGCTTATACTAGCTCCTAGGTCACATAATGCCTTCTCAATAGAGAAGGTACCTATTTTGCAAGGAACAGAAAAGCTACCCGGATCCTCTAACTTATGGGGCGCAGTGTGAGACAAGTAGGAGCAAGACTCTTTAGTTAACGCAATAGTGTGAACATGTTCAAGCGATTTTTTCTTTGACAATAACTTTTTCATAAATTTAGTGTATGCTGGCACTAGGTTAACTAACTCAAGGAAGGGTACCTGAACATTCAAGCTACGAATAACTTTCTCAAACTTACTGAAAGATACCTGTTCCTTCGTCGGCACTAGTCTCTCCGGATAGGGGGCTGTAAGAAGTACCTTAGCCCTCTCCTCCAAGTTGCGCATGCCGGCATCCGTAGACTTAGGCTGGAAGTCCACTGCTTTCTCCTTGTTGAAACTTGAACCCTCCTCAGACCGTCTCAAATGTGAGCCATTGACCGTCATTGGGTCGAACTTCGGGGCCGGGACTGACCCATCAGCACTTGGGTTTGGTCCTAACGTCTTCGGGATTGTCGAACCTCGGAACAAATGGTCTCTCAAATTGTCGGGCATTGAAGGACGAAATTCCTCGCTATCAGCAGTAATCTCGGTCGATCGACCACTGTCCTCGGTCGATCGACCGCGTATCGATTCGAAGCTCCAGAACCCGTGTATCAGTCGATCGACTGGGTACATCAGTCGATCGACTGATATTCCAGGTGGACGACTGTTTCTTTGATTTATTCGTTGAAGCTTTCTTTTGACTTGTTTCTCGCTCATCTTTTTCAACAGCGTCCTCGACCATGGCAGGACCATCAAGGGTGGACCCGCTCCTCAAAGTGATGGCATTTAAGGTCTCCTTTTGGTCAGTTTGGGTCGGCAAGTGTCCGGGAGCTCGAGTGTTGCTTTTGCTAGCCAATTGAGCAATTTGGCTCTCTAGTAGCTTCCTCCCGGCCTCTCTTGCTTGGGACTCCTTTAGCAACAAGTTCTTAAGCTCGGAAAATTCAGAATTCACGATTGTTGCTTCTTTGCGGCACATAGGAGGTTTCGATATTGTTGTTGCTTTTGATGAGGGGGCACATAGGGTTCTTCTGCTGCGGGAGCTTGAGTTGGGGTCAGGACATTTTGGCTCCTCCAACTCAAGTTTGGATGGGTATTCGTCTCATAGTAGGTGTTGGTCTGTCTATAGTGTTGAAAGGCAGCACAAGACTCAAAGGGACTAGGGCAGTTTTTCGAGACATGTCCCTCAGCTCCACACCTTTCACAGACGAAAAGGACCGTCGACATAGCATTTACTTGGTACATCCCTCCTTTAGAAGCTCCTCCTAGTTCATACTTGTCAAATCTCGCAGTAAGAGCCTCAAGCGCAGCAACAGAGGAAGATTCAGCAGCTCTCCTCTGGTTCCCTCTGGAATTCCCATACTCGGCCTTGTGGGTAGCTAGATCGTCAATGATCTTCCACCCCTTGGTTGCTCCCAAATTTTCAGCGAATCGGCCATTGGGTCGACATCCAAAATGGCCCTCTGATCGTCGTACAACCCATTATAGAAATGATTACACAAGCTCCATTTTTCGAAACCATGGTGCGGTATGGTTCGCACCAACTTCTTAAAACGGACCCATGCTTCGTGGAAGTTCTCATCCGGCCCTTGTTTAAAGCCCGTGATTTGAGCTCTAATAGCAATCGTCCTTGAAGCAGAAAACTACTTCTTGTAGAATGCCAATGCCAATGAATTCCAATCGGTGATCCCCTGAACGGTTCGGTCCAAATCTCTATACCACTCCCTTGCAGCATCACGAAGGGAGAAGATGAACATGGTCTCCTTGATCTGGTCTTGGGTCACGCCGGCTGGTGGGGGTATGGAACAATGAGAGTCAATAAAGGTCTCCATATGCTTAGCCGCATCTTCATTTGCGGCTCCCCGAATCGGTTCTTCTCAACCATGTTAATGTATGAAGGCTTTGGTTCGAACTTCCCGGCATCTCCTGGTAATTCGAACCCCTTATATAAGTTTTCACCGTCGCTCGGAATGACTAGCTATACTCGCTTCCTCGGCCATGACTGGAATTTCTGGAGAAGTAACTGTCTCGGCTGAAGAAGTGGAAACGGGTGAAGACTGTGGGTCTTCTTCGAATAGATCGTTCTCGTAATAGCTTGACAGAGTACTCAGCTCTTCCTCTGTCGGTAGTACTCTTTGTGTTCGCCTCAACTCGCGCAAAGATTTCTCTATCTCAGGGTCAAATGGCACTAGTTCACCACCCTGTGACTTGTGCATAAGAGGAAACTACAAAAAGAATATAAGAAAAGTTTAAGGAACAGAAGTCCCTTAAAATAAGAAAGACTAAAATTAAAACAACTAAAATTAGGACTATTGCCTCCCCGGCAACGGCGCCAAAATTTGATACCCGTCGTTGTGAGTACCAAAAATAAGATTTATAATTTCCTATTAAGACTAACCTAGGCTAGTGGTAACAGGGTCGAACCACAAGGAGGCAGATGTAAATTCTAGTTGATTTATATTCAGTCTAAGGTAATAATTGTGGGGGTTGAGTTGAGATGGTCTATAGCTAAGAACAAATAGAGATAATAAACTAAAAAGACGGGTTAAACAGATAAAGAAGGGGTACTAGGATGATCGGTTTATTAAAGCTTCGGCGGCAGCAAATTAAACAGGTCTAAATCGAACACAAGTGAGGCGGGAAACAAGAGGTCCTCTCGGTCCACTCTTAACAAATAGCATCTTTCGATCTCGCTATAGGTCCCTAATATCACTAATACTGACTCTCGTCCTGAAAAGTGACTAACGGTCTAAACCATACCTATCTTTCGATCTTAGCACAGTTTAGTCGATTTAATTGGTGGTCAAATAACTTTCCCTATCTTTCGATCTAATGGATTAGTCATAAAATAAGCATCTAACTGGTCGCATGCATTCGATTAGTTAAATACAACATTAAATTCAATTAAAACGAAGGGTAACCTCACGAGGTCAGTCGATCGATCGATAATGCCAGTCAATCGACTGACACGCGAATCAGACCGTGTTCAATACTTTGCCGCCTACGCTAAAATTCGCCTACATCCTAGCACAAACTATTTAGCTACTCATGCTGAGGGTAAAAACAATAACTTTAATAATGAAATTAACCAATGGATTCATGCTTGAAACGATAAAGAGAACAATTAACATAAACAATAAATTGGCTGCGGGAGTTAACTAGCAATTCTATACTAATGACGAAATAAGTAATAATGAAATTAGAATGAGAAGGAATACCGAATTTCGCAGAAGGAATGTAACGGAGTGATTGAAAGCACAACGGAAATCCAATGCAAATTAATATCCCAAACCCTAATTAGTAAACTAACACTCAATGTAAATTTCTGATAATAAAGCTTGATGATAAACTAGGTATTCTCAGTTACGTTATATAGAAAGTATACGTAATAATTATTCCAAAACCTAAACTTAATGGGCTTCAAGTTCCTCGGTCTTTTAATTCTCGTCTGGAATAGCAATTAGGTCGATCGACTGAAGTGAGGGGTCGATCGACTGGGATAGCATTGAACAGTAGCTTCTGTAACCCGATAGTTGGTCGATCGACTGAGGATGGTGGTCGATCGACTACTTGAGCTGCTACTCGACTTTTTAAAACTCGTGGACTTGTCTTTTTGGCCTTGAATTGCGCACCAAGCTCGTTCCTCGGGTGAATAATTCACGTCAAAATGAAATGCGAGATACTCGGGGACGGATTTAGCTTGATTTCCTTTGATTCTTCACATTTCTGCAATAATGTACAAAATACGGAAGTAGACGGAAATAGGGAGAAATGCAGCATAAACTACATGAATGAGCTCTGAAATGCGTGTAAAATGGGATGAAAAACATCATATAAAAGACACGCATCAACCATGATAAGGGCTGCGCTGCTGGCTATATGTTTGTCAGGACCAATTCTGTGGGTCCTGACCTGGCGTATTTGAATCATGAGGCATGTGTGGTTTGTGAGTCTTTTGGTTTCTTTCTTTGACATGCATGTTTTTTCTGTTAGTGAAAAAATGAAAAAATAATAAGTCATACCTTTTATGTGTACAGTTGACGACTGGGTTACTGAAACTGAGTATACTACTCCCAATGTTTCTGCTTTCCTTGCTATCCCTCCTTTGGAGAGGTCCTGGCCTCTTTGTTGCGGGGTTGGTCACCTTCCTCGCTGTTTGAAGGCTGATGGTGCTCCCAGGGCGGCTAAAGTGTCGTGGGTCTTGGTGCCGTTTCAGTCAGTAAGTATATTTTAATTTTTCCTTTCTTTTTACCTGGCTTCGATAATGTGTGGTTTGTATTGCGATCTGATTTCGTGTTGCGGCTACCGGTCATCTGTTCGCCTTGCTAGGTTTGGCATGGTGACCTTTCCAGTGGCAAAAATCAAGGAGGAAGGTCCCTAGGGAAGCGGGGATACGAGCTGTTATAGACTTGATTGAGCGATCGATCTTTGCCAAGGTCGATCTTGCGCTGCTCTTGCCCTGAAACAAGTTCGACCCGAAAAAAAGGAGGATTGAGGATGTTGACGTTTCTTCCCGGTCGAGGATGTGAGAGCCAGGTTGGATAATATGGAGGTTGCTAGGGTGAAAATCAGGGACTATGCAGCTTCTAAATCGGATGTCATGCTCACCCTTAACCCCCGTTGAGACTGCTACTCGGGCGGTTGCTTGATGGATCATTCGATCGACCTCTTGGTCGGTGCCCTGGGTTTGTGAGGGAGGTATGTTGGCATTAATTCCATGTGTTTTGGTAGTCCTCTATTGTTGTTACAAATTATTCATACTTTTCTTGTTTTTGACCAGGGTGCCGCACTGTCTCCATAATGCCTATCGGGCTACTTCTTTGGTAGCTGTGGATTGATCCGATGAGATCGATTATGATAGGTTGAAGTCCGAGCCGGAATTTGCAAGGGCTTGGCTTGGCTGCTAAAACTGCCGATTTGACAAAGGTGCGGTGAGAGGGATCTTGCTAAGACCGAGGCGCTTCAAGCGCGCTACATTGCGGGAGGCCCTGGATAGGAATGAAGAGCTTACCCAGGAGAGGGATGACTTGGAGTTCAAGTTGGATGATGCCTCCCTCTATTTCTACATCAAGGGAAGGGCGGCTGCCATGTCGGAGCTTGTCGAGGCCAGGGAAAAATAGGACCCTGCAGCTGAGATGGCTTTTGCTGCTTCGAAATATCCTGACCTGCATAATTTGGAAAATGAACAGGAGGTCGACTCTCCAGGGGAGCGAACGCGAGGTGAGCCGGCTAAGAGTGGGGAGCGAGTTGTTGATGCTGCCGCTTCCGAGGAGAAGCGATAATATTTTTAATTCTCGGTTGGTATTTTGGCCCATCCAGGGGATGTCCCTGGGACAGACATTATTTTTATTTTCTGTTTTGGGTTAGGGAGGCTCTCCCCCGGCTTTTATGAATATTTTGGCGCCTTTGCCCCGGGGGTAAAGGTTTATTAATATAGGCATGATGGCCTTCTTTTGGCTGATTTCACTTTTGTCTTTGCTTGATTTGTGAGTTTCATCTTGTTGGACCTGTCAAATATTTTGTTTGCATGATTTGCACATTATTCTGGTTAAATAACCTGCACATTTCGTTTCAATTTTTGTCATGAGTATTTCAACCAAGTATAGTTTTTTTGCTATAATGGTTGAAAGGGTGGGAAATCCGGCCTGTCAGGAGGGCTTATGTCCCCTGCCTGGAGGGAGGGCTTGGTATTCGGCCCGTCGAGAGGGCATTTTAGATCGGTGGTCGGGATAAAACACCCTTGCACCGTCTTCTTTGCGTCCACCGGTTGTAATCCGTGGCGAGAAACCTAGTGAGGTCGACAATTATTTCATGCCTGATTGGTCCTGACTTTTTACTGTATCTGGTGGTGGTTACCAACTCGTCAGGCACAGTTAAGTGCACAATTTTAAATGAGTTATATTCCAGGATCGTGGGATCATTTCCCCTTCTAGTGTTTGGAGCCTGTATGCTCCTTGTCCAACAATTGAATCAATTAAGTAAGGGCCTTCCCATGTGGGAGCTAGTTTGCCTGCTGACTTTTCTTTTTTATTTGGAAATACTTTGCGTAGGACAAGGTCTCCTTCTTTGAAGATCCTGACCCTGACGTTTTTATTATAAGTCCTGGCAACTGCTTGTTGATATGATGCCATCCTGATTTTGGCAGCGTCTCTTAGTTCTTCTGTTAGGACTAAGTTATCTTGCATCAGGTCTTTGTTTGTTTCAACGTTGTTTAGGCTGCATCTAGATGTTGGTTCCCGTACTTCCGGAATGACGGCTTCACGACCATACACCAGGGAGTAAGGTGTCCGCCTGTTTGCGGTCTTTGAAGTTGTCTGTCTGCCCATACTACTAATGGGAGTTCTTCATCCATCCGCCTCGTCTTCTTTTCGGCTTCTTTTTTTAGGCGACTTATGACTACCTTGTTGCTTGACTCTGCCTGGCCATTAGCTTTTGGGTATCCAGGGGTCGATGTTACCAGGTTGATATTCCATTCTTGGCAGAATGCTTGGGTCCTTTTCCCCACGAACTGAGTTCCATTGTCACATACTATTTCTGATGGGACTCCATATCTGCAAATAATGTTTGTCCAGATGAAGGATATTACTTCTTTTTCGGTTACTGCTGTAAGAGTCGACCTCGATCCATTTGGAGAAGTAATCAGTCATGGCTAACATGAAGACTTTTTGTCCTGGAGCTACAGGCAATTTTCCCACAATGTCCATGCCCCACTTTATAAATGGCCGGGCGCGAAAATTAAATGAAGGAGTTCGAGATGGGCGATGTATGATTGGTGCATGAACTTGGCAAGCTTCGCATTTTGAAGAGTATTCCGAGGCAATCGCCCTTAGCGTAGGCGATGTAGCCTGTCCTGAGAATTTTGCTTGCCAGGCTCTTTCCTCCTTTATGATTGCCACAGTGTCCATCATGTATCTCTTGAAGTACTAGTTTGGCTTCGTCAGGCTCCGAGCATCTCAGGTAGGGTCCAGCCTGCGATCTCTTGAACAAGGTGTTATTGATGATAGCATAAGTTGAAGCTCTAATTTTAAAGGCCCTTGCCTCATGCCTACCATGAGGTAGTATTCCTCGGAGAAACCAATCATAATAAGGTTTAGTCTAAGAGTTATCGTCCTGATTGACAGGGTTGACTTGTTGTGTTTCTTTGATGGTCGGCTCTAATAAGTGCACAATTGGTATTTTATCAAAAATAGTGGGGGTAAAGTTTGAACCTAGGCTGGCCAGAGCATCAGCCTCGGTATTCAGGTCTCTAGATATTTGATCTATATCAAATGAAGGAAATTTAGCGGTAAGGTTTTTTGCATATTCTAAATACGAAATCATTTTTGCCTCCTTAGCCGTATAAATTCCCTTTATTTGATTGGCAATTAAGAGTGAATCAGTTTTTACCTTTAGGTTTTGAACACCGAGGTCTAGACATACCTTTAAGCCTGCTATCAGGGCTTCATATTCTGCTTCATTGTTGGTAGCTTTGAACTCACAGCTTACAGCCTGAGCTATTACATCTCCCTGTGGTGATTTAAGTACTAGTCCTAACCCTGTCCCCCTGGCGTTGGATGCCCCATCTATGAATAGGGTCCATTCTTGGTCTAGGGTTTTATTTTCTAGTTGGTTGACCTCTTTTATTAGGTCTGGTTCTAGGTGAGGGCTAAAATCAGCCACAAAGTCTGCTAGGGCCTGCGATTTGATCGCTGCCCTGGGTTCAAAGGAGATGTCATATGTGCTAATCTGTACTGACCATTTGGCCATCCTGCCTGAAAGTTCAGGCTTACGCAGATGATTTTATAGGTAAGTTGGTCCTGACTATAATTGGGTGACTTTCAAAATAAGGTCTCGGCTTAGTACATGACATTATTAAAGCTAAAACAGATTTTCAAGTAGTCCATACCTCAACTCAAAGATCTAACAAAGCTTTTACTTACATAGTAGATCGGATGTTGCTTTGCCGTCTGTTCTTTCACCAGATCGCACGACGATTCTTTGTGTCGATGACAGATAGGTATCTTGTGACAGAGGTTCTCCCTTTTATGGTTTAGCCAGTAAGGGTGGAGATGATAAATAGGATTTTAGATCCTGGAAAGTTGCCTCATGCTCGTCCGTCCACTGGAATTGTTTATTTTTCCTGAGGAGGTTATAGAATGTTTTGCATCTTTCAAGATCTTGATATAAAGCGGTTCGAGCGCTACTACCCTGTCAATTTTTGGATATTTTTGACAGACTTGGGTGACTGTAGTTCCAGGATGGCCTTTATCTGTTCAGGGCTTGCTTCTATGCCTCTCTTTGTGACCATATATCCAAGAAATTTACTCAGAGACCCCAAAGTGGCACTTTGCGGGTTCACTTCATGTTATATTTTTCTAATATCTCAAATGCTATTTCTAGGTGCTTCACATGATCTTCTGCATTCTTGGATTTCACCACCATGTCATCTATGTATACTTCCATGATGTCACCTATCTGGTCTTTAAACATCATGTTGACCAGGCGCTGATACGTTGCCCCTGCATTCTTCAGGCCGAAAGGCATGGCGGTGTAACAAAGATATGCCTCGATGCTGTAATAAATGCGATACTCTCCTGGTCGGCGGGGTGCATCTTTATTTGATTGAATCCACTGGAAGCATCCATGAATGTCAGCATTTCGTGGCCTGCTGTTGCGTCTACTATGGCATCAATATGAGGCAGGGGGAATGGATCTTTAGGGCAAGCTTTGTTCAGGTCAGTGTAGTCTACATAGACTCTCCACTTTCCATTCTTTTTCTGCACAACAACTACGTTAGCCAGCCACTCAGGGTACATTACTTCCCTGATCATCCCCATATCCAAGAGTTTTTCTACTTCTTCATTTATTATGGTGTTTCTTTCAGCTACAAATTTGCGCCTTTTCTCACGCAGGCTTAAAAGATGGGTCAACATTGAGCTTATGAGTAATAATATCAGCGCTAATTCCAGTCATATCAAAATGTGACCAAGCAAACCAAGATGATTTATTTTTAAGGAATTTTACCAATTCAGGCCTGACACTATCTGGTGCGTCAGATCCTATTAAAACATACCTATCAGGGTACTCAGGGTCTAGAATTACCTGATCTGTTTCCATTCTAGGAGGTGCTACATACGTGCTCCTGACAGGGTACTGTAATTGCTATGCCAGGGACTTATCTGCCTTGGAAGGCTTCAAGGCTACTCCTGGGCTGTCTTGTGATCCCCTTTGATTGTGGCTATGCCCCAGTCTGTTGGTATCTTGATGCACTGGTGATAGGTTGATGGTACGGCCTTGACATTGTGAATCCAGGGTCTGCCCAAGATGGCGTTGTAGGATGACAAGCAGTCAAGGACCCCAAACTTTTCATAGGATGAGACTCCTTCCACATAGGTTGGGAGGTGGATCTATCCTAGAGTGCTTCTGGTTTCACCACTGAACCCTACTAGGACGCTGGATTTTTTGGTGATATGATCCTCGTTTATCTTCATGGCTTTCAGTACGTCAAGCATGATCAGGTTTACTGAGCTGCCTCCATCTACCAGGATCCTTCTTACTGTGGTTGTTCCAATCTGCATAGAAATGACCAGGCCATCATGATGAACATCAGGAACGCCCACCAGGTCACAATCGTTGAAAGTGATTGTTGGGACGGATCCGACTTGCGGGGTGATACTGATCCTTGGTGTCCTGGCTATCTTTTTTTGCTGCTGAGTTTGTCAGGCCACAAATCTCTGAACCGCCAGATATAAATTTTACTTCATAGAGTGGTGGTGGTGGAGGGAGGCTGCGATCCTGCTTGTGCTCCTGATTTTCTTTATCCTGGTTTGCATTCCTGCCTTTTGACTTGATTAGGTCTTTTAAGTATCCTGATTTCAGCAGGTAGGCTACTTCTTCCTCAGGGTGAAACAATCATCCGTGGTGTGTCCAATATCCATGTGAAATTCGCACCATTTTGAATTGTCTCTTCTGGGATTTGGATTTTCTACCTTCCTGGGCCATCTAACAATTGTTCCCATGTTTTCAAGCCTCTGGATCAATCCTGCAGTATCAACGCAAAAGTTATGTTCGGATATAGGTGGATAAACCTTAGCCTTACCTTGATATTCATGAGTCAGGTTGACTTCTGACTGATCTGGCCTGGAATATGGAGTAGGTCTGTAATTGTTCCCTCTGTTGCTTTTCCTATTGCTTCTTTCATGATCCCTTGGTCCACTGGGTGATCCAAGTTTGTAGCTTTTATCTTCTTCCAGCCTGATGAAGGCAAGGGTCTTGGCCTGAACATCTTAGAAGGTGTGGCAGGGATACTTAGTGAGCTCACTGTATAAGTCACTATTTTGTAGTAACCCCTATCTGAATTCCTCCACTGCTGTTCCAACGTCACACCTGGGTATAGATACTTTCTCTTTATTGAATCTTGCAAGGAATGTCCTGAGGGTTTCATCAGGCTTCTGTGTAACTCGGTAAAGGTCACTGGATCGTTTCTCCAACTCCCTGCTACTTGCAAACTGCTGGTTGAAACTGTTGATCAGGTTGGCAAAGGAATGGATGCTGCCAGTAGGCAGGTTGATGTACCATTGCAGGGCAGGGCCAGTCAGGGTCGTTCCAAACCCCTTGCACATGCAAACTTGTCTGAACTCGCTTGGAATAGATGCAGCCAACATCTTCTGCTTGTAAAGAGCCACGTGATTTTGTGGATCCGTGGTTCCATCATAGACCCTCATGGATGGAATTGTGAACTTCTTTGGTAGGTCTACTTTGGCTATTTCGTCTATGAAGGGTGAATCAGCATAGCTGTCAGGGGCAGCTTCTTCCATGCTGGCAGGTACTCCTGGTATCTTGTCGAATTTTTCATTGAGTTTCTTGATCTCCTGAACTACTGCCATCATGATAGCCGCTGCAGATTCATCAGGTTTCTCTTGATCATCGTTTTTTGGCTCATCATCACCATCTACGTTAATGGCTTTGGGGATATTTGGGCTCCCAAAACTGGAGAAATCAATGTTTTTGATGATTGATGAGAATGGGGTTCCTGGTTGGAATCTAGAGCCTGCCCCTTGGGTTTTTTCCAATTTTTGCTTCAGGGCTGACTCAGATTCTTTCAGTTGCAAAGTTTCTGCTTCAGTTTGGGCCACTTTTTCTTTTAGGCTTTCCAACTCAGCGATTTTTTGGAGGGCTGCATTCAGCTGTTCTTCAACGGTGGGTTGGGCCATTTTTGTAGGTTTTTAAATTTTTTGTAGGATAAGAAAAAAGGATTAAAGAGCTAGATGCCCCACGGTGGGCGCCAATTGTTTTGTGTGGATCTTGCGCAGGGCGAAATCAGGTCAAGGTGATATTGTGCAGGGTTAACTAGCTCTAATTAGATTACTGATCAGGTCGTCAGGATACGATATTGAGCTATAAGTAAAATAACAAGAATAACAAGACAAACAATTTTGTACGTGGAAAACCCTTGAATGGGAAAAAACCACGGGCACCAAGCCAGGAGAGGGTTTCACTATATGATTTAAGAGAATATTATTATGATAACAACAATGCTTGTATTTCTCTAAGTAATATGTGTTCTTCTTCTTGTGTACGAATGATGTCCCTCTTAAGATCTTTAAAGTGTTCTTTATATAGCTTTCCCATCTTGAACGGCTGCATGATCAAGCATTGATGGCTGAATATTCTCCATAATTGCTGGTAATAATTGCTGAATATTTCTCTCTTAATTACCGTATTTACTGCATAATCTTCATACTTAATGCTGCGTATTTATTTCCATTAATATACGCGGATATGGTCAAATATTGTCCTGATATTTGGACCGTTGTCCTCTCCATGGCCTGGCGCCTATCTTCATGTGCCCTGAGAGCCTAGCACCCTGAGAGCCTGGCAGTCAGGTTTAGATGAAATGCTGATCAGGGTGGTTTGTGGATTTCCAGTCCTAACAAGCACCGAAATTCCCCAGCGGGATATCATAGATCTCCCCATGAAGCCCATTAACTCAACAACATCTCGAAATATGCCCGTCCAACACGGCTATTTCCCGCAGTCGATCATTCGACCTTCAACATGGCCGGCGAGCCTCAAAACGCACCTTCAACATGGCTGGCGAGCATCAAAACACACCTTCAACATGGCTGGCGAGCCTCAAAACGCGCCTCCAACAGGGCTGACGAGCCTCAAAACATACCTTCGACGTGGCTGGCGAGCCCCATCATATCCGCAACACGGCTAGCGAGCCTTTACGTGCAAACAATAAACGATTCAAGGACATATCCTAAAGATGCCTTAGGTATGACTCCTTCCTATGGCTGGTGAGCCTTCGTACACAGTCTAACAGACATAAAACGACCCATACGGATAATCGACAGACTCTAAACTATTCCCGACGACAGGTCCTTGACTAGTATCCCCGAGTTGGCTTGGCGTCGCCCTTCCCGACGGCAAGTCCTTTGCCTGAATTCTTTCGAGCCACCTCGACGTCGCTTCGGTCTCCGGATTGTAATCTTCGATGGGCCTGGGGGCTATATTTTGACTTTCAACCTGTCCAAGCCTCAGTCAAAGTGGAGGCTCTATAGATACCCAGTATCTCTTGAATCCCCAGCAAACACCCGATGATTATCGGACTACAACGTGCTTAGGAATCGCTACATTTAATCGCAGTTTGTATAACTATACGTCGGAAAACTCAAAACGATTTCGAAAAGAAAACATTTTCAAAACTTTTCAAAAGTACCTGGAGTGTTTTATACACGACGACGGGGTCACAATGACACTAACTAGAGTCAAAACCGACACCGGACCCAAAAACCGACTCAAAATTCAAATCCTGACTCCAACAACGAGTCAAACCAAGTCAAACACAAAAAACAAACATCACAAAGCTTCAATGTTAAGTATACCCGGTTTGCTTGAATGGTCAAGTACTACAATCATGACATCCAAAATCTCGGATAGAATAAATAATGATTTCAAGTGCGTGATAGTGACAAGACAACTCGAAAACCCGCGAAATGGCTCGCACTTCTTCGAGTAGCCCATGCGGCCACATCTCTCAAAACGCATACAACCACTCAATCCTCTATAAATACCCCTCAAATGCCACCATTTGAAGGTACGCGAGTGTCCGCCCCCTCTTTTCTCCCTTAAAATTCTAGAGTCGACTTCTTAAATCACAAATCGACATGTATTTTTGACCTACCGATAATAAATACAAGCCATACACATTGTTTGGTACCGCCATCGTGGATTAAATTACTTAACCGACCATCTCGACCAACTACATAATCACTAAACAAAACAAACACTCTTTACATTGCTAAAACAGTTTTCAACCAAGTTTTCCGACCTAACAAGTTTTACACTTCTGTCTATTTCTGGTCTTGAACCTAGCATGTAAGTATGAGGGTGTAATTAATCCTCTTATTTCATGTCTTTTTATCTGTTTTTATGACCTTAACATGCTAAAACATCTCTTACATCGTTTCGAGACCCTTGCCGAAACGAAACCGACCGATCTAAAGCGATCCGGTCGAAAGCATTTTTACGCCACCGAGCGTGGCTTTCAGTTTGCCGCATGTCCACAGATTGGCTTGGCACTGCGGGTGGCATATGTCCACAATTTGTGGTAGAGGGGCAGTATTTATAATGAGTGTCGAAGGGGTTGAAGTAGGGTTATGAGACGGGTTGCTTGGAGAAGGGGTAGGAGAGTTTGTGTCGGTTGTGGCTGCTGTTTCTTTAGGATTTGGCTAAGGTTGTTAGGGTTTCTTGGAGCTTAAGGTAGGCTAAGGTAGTATAGGTTAGTTGGATATGGTTGGGTGTTAATGCGCATGGGTTATAGGCTAGCTTTGAGAGGATTTTTGGGTTCGCGATTATTCACGAAAAACAGGGAGTGAACCCGTGTTTGTTGCGGGTTGTTTGTGGTGGGTTTGAGAGGTCTTCCGGAAGGTTTTAAGGCTTGGACTTGGGTGCGGTTGATGGTTCAAGGATAGAGGTTGGCTGTGACGGGTTTGGAGCGGCTGTTCGGGTCAAGCTCAAAGCAACAAACGGGCTTGGAGGAGAAAGGATCAACACGAGTTATGGGTGTTTGGGTAGTTGTTTTGGACGAGAATTGGTGAGTCTGGAGATTGAACATAGGTTTTGGTAAAAGTTGGGATGTGGGTCAAAGGTTTGCTCAAATTTGCATAAAAAATCGTGCCCAAAACCGAGTTAAAATCGAGCTTAAAATCGTGTATAAAACCGTCGTAAAAATTGAGTTTTTCAAATATGATTAATAAAACAAATAAATTAAATTCAAAATGATTTATCAAATCAAAGATTATTTTATTTTCAATAAAATAAATAAATTCAAATTAAATAAATAAAATGAATTTAAAAACCTTTTAATTTAAATATCATTTAAAACGCTTCATCGACAACACCCGTTCTACATCGTAAAACGAACCCAAATAATGACAAATGCCAACTAAGAGTACATGTCGTCCTATTATCATCGGGTGTTTATTGAGGGACTATAAATTCCAATATCGACAGATACGGGTATCTATAGAGCCTTCACTTTGACTGAGGCTTGGACAAAGCGAAAGTCAAAGTATACCCCAAGTCTAATGACCTAAGGATTCCGCGGGTTGTTTATAGTCCATTAGACTTGCGTACATAAGCTCGCCAACCATAAGTAGAGAACATACCTGAAACATGGTTCTGGACGCCTCAAACTTGTGAATGTGCTCTGACTGCTTTTTGTGTAGTAGGGTGGCTGATAGGCGGTCGCACACCTATGCAAAGATAATATTTATACCCTAGACAACGAATGAATGTGGTACTTAAGGGTCGAACCTAAAGGAGACGGGAGTTATTAATTAATTGTTATGGATTGAATTTTAGCTTGGTAGATTATCGATTGATTGATTGGGTTGAAGTGATAAAACAATAATAAATAAAATGTCTAGGGAGGTCGGGTCACACATGCTAATTACGTAAATATATGATTATGTTAAACTCGGTAATAACAATATTGTCAATTGTTTAGGCTTAAAGACATCCACCTTACGATATTAGTGTCAACCATAGACCAGGTCCTACAGAAACTCTCGTTTATGACTAGGTCGTCCTACTACACATGCTTTGTCTAATCCGATTCCATGCCTCTCTACTTTTAGAACGAATTAACAAACTTTATCAATGAATAAGGCCTTTAATCATAGATTAAACGTGACGATGCAAACATGTGGTAGAAACAATTAGACAATATTAATTTATCCTCATTTTGATATTTACATATTACTTAATCATGCTTGGTTTCCCTTACTCCTTAGACAAATGCAACTACTGTAACATGGTGGAAATGTAAATTAAACTAATGATAAATGGAATGGCAAACATAATGAAAATATGAATAAGAAATTACCTTGCAGTTGGAAATGGAAATGGAAGAACAATACTTGTAATATAAATAACTTGTAAATATAAATTGTTTTATAACTTGAAATTTAAATAGGAAATTTAAATAACATAAAGTAAATCTAAACTAAAATAAACCAAGAGCTAACCTAAACTAACTACTAAATTTAGAGAGAATTTCTATGTAAAAGTGTGTAGAAAAGATGGTCCAAATGCTTGTGTCGAGGTTCCTTTATATAGGACTTGAGTGTGTAACGTAAACAATTGAGAATCCCACGTCCCCGATCGGGGACACCCAACCCCGATCGGGGTTACCGTTGCCCGGGTATTTTCTCTTTAATGCTTGATTAAATGTATGTGGAATCCAAAGTTGCTCCTTAATTCTTCTTAACTCTCCGGTTAATTGCATACTTATCATCCTAAGAGCATCTTCATGAGCATCCCATGTAGAATCCTAAGTTGAGCATTTTGTGGACTTGTAATTGGGCTTGACATTTATTTATTTGTGTTGTGCATTTCTCAACTTAATCCACCACATTTGCTCATGCAAGTCCATGGTTTACTTCATTGTTGGTTCATTCTTATCTTCAACTTAGCTTTGTATCCTAGCGCTTGTAAATATGTGGAATTAAGCCTCTTAAAGCTTAAATACCTACAAAATATGATAGAATATACAAATGCAACTAGAAATACAATATTAGCTCAAAATCACTAAGGTTAGTGCATAATGTCATACAAAATGGAGCTAAATTAAGGGGGAAAATGTATATAATTTGGACTTATCAGTGGCTGAGCCTTCTATTCGAGAACAAAGCCTGGTGTTGGTGTTGGTGCTGGTGCTGGTTGCTGGTTGCTGGAAGGTTCGTGGACCTGCTGGTGAACGGAAATATCCCAAAAGGGACATATCGCGCGAAGGTCTTACGACCCGCTTGGTGCTTTTTGCTGGATGGTTCGATGACCTGCCGGTACTTATTGTTGGAAGGTTCATGGACCTGCTGGTGCTTATAGAATGTGATCCATAGCTCAGTATATCGAGCTGCTCATGGAACCCCATTTGCTTCTTTGGACGTAACCCGTAGCTGAGTATGTCGAGCTGCTTACGGGTGACGGCTAGCTGTGATAAACTTGTGGATTGAATTTGCTTAATCGGGCTCACAGAGCCCCTACTTGAATATGGGTTCTAAAACGGAATGTTTTAGAGCCCCCAGGTTATTGTTGATATCTTTGTAATGCCATCGAGTGTATAAACCGGATAGCAAAGGTGCTTTGGTTCTACAAATGTACATGTAACAAACTAGTACAGTGCTATATAAAGTAAAAAATGCTTCACATAGTTAAATCACATAGCAAATTTGAAGATTGAGTTTGATTTTTATTTTTTAAAAGTCAGAATTATCGAAAAAAGGTTGATTGTTTTGAAATCATCGAAATTCAAAAGACTTGGATTTGAATTTTGAAAGGGCTTGAAATTTGAAAGATTTGAATTTGACTTGAAATGAGACTTGAATTTTGAATTTGAAAGTTAAAAGATTTGAATTTGATTTGGATGATTTGAAATATGAGAGACAAGATAACTCTTGATGACTCGGGTACTTGGCATATGAAGTTGATCGGGGTTGACTTGAATTAGGACAGACTCCTAAATGTGCAGGAACCTTAGCTGAGACGACTGACACATGACATGAATTGAAGTCGAAAGGTATCATAACTCCCAAGCGAGTCTTTCTCGGAATGCGTACCATATCAAGTTGAACATCTTTGCCAACACTCGTTAGATAAAGCTCATTCTGAGAGCTGACGATTACTCATCCGAATCTAGATCCTCATCCTAGCCTAAATCGAATACTAAGACGGACGCGGTTGAAGATGGCTTGATTTGGACTTAGATAAGACCCTTAAGAAATCGACAAGATGAATGGTGGATGGTGGGTGGATTGAATCCCTTATTCTGAAGGATTGCCTACGTATTCGCGTGGAGCAAAATCAAATCTGACGTAGTTTGATGAGGTGCATAAAATTGGTGTTTTTGTTTGTTTGTGTGTACACACCCGAAGGTTTCACCTAAGGTATCGTGTTGTATCCCATTCTAGCCTGCAAGGTACCGTTAAATCCCGTGTTTGGGGTTGGTGTAAAAGGTTTGGATGCTTTGGGATGTGGAGTTTGGTAATAAGGGGTCTGAATGGTGAACCATCGCTCTGAAGGTTTGTTTTGTGGTGCTTAGGCCAATGGGTCATGGCTGCTGATGTGGTTGGAAATGGTGTGTCGGGTCTGATGAAACCCGAGTCCAAATGGGTTGGAAAATGATGTGGGTTCAAATTTCCGTGTCTGGACCCTATAGGCTTGGGTGTAATGACATAAGCTCAATGAATCCTCAAAAATCCTTACTACTTCCCTGTTACTGTCTCGAGAAGGACTTAGGGGTATAAGGTTGTTAATGGTACTAACTGACTGTTTTGGCTTCGCCTGTTGAGCTTTGATCACGAATGCTTGATATTGACTTTTTGGCTTCTACAACTTTTGCCTTTGCTTTCTTTCTTTTGCTTTTGCTTTTTTTTTTTTTTTTTTTTTTTTTTTTTTTTTGCTTTTTTTTTTTTTTTGTTTTTTTTTTTTTTTTTTTTTTGCCTTTTGCTAGTCATAATTTATTTGTCATTTGAAAAGTTTTGGCTTCGCCAATCAATTTGGATCAGTACTTACATAGGTCGATCTTTTCTCTCTTCGAGATGGGATGATTTTGTGGGGAATGGGCTTGCCTTCCGTCATGGATATGAGAAACAGGGAGAAGTCTGAGTTCATCATAGGATCATCTAAGAGCTTGTCTTAAAGCACTGGTTTTGATGAAGGTTTTCTACCGCCCGACATGGAATAGGTAAAGGATGCAAACCTGGGATCCTAATGTACCCTAACCTTTAAAACGGGATATACTTTTACCCAAGGGGTGCCTTTGAGTGTGTTGTATATTTTATCATGTTTGCAGATTGATTGATGATTGAAAATAGAGCAGAATTGAAGGTGAAAATGCAATCAATTTATTGAAGTTGAAAATGTTGACAGAGACTCAACGAAGGAGCGATCTCTAGGACATGCCCTAGATTATCGTGAAGAAATAGAAATCATTAACTCGATAGCAAGAAAAGAAAGTCCTAGACTTGACTTAGACCATGACATGAATATAAATCCTAACTCGCAACCAATCAGCCCTAGACTTGAGCTACTTCTCTAATGAAAACCTTATTCAATGGTCTCCAAAAGGGTTGTTGATGTTGTTTGGCCTCACTGTGGGTAATGGGATTGTCCCATTTTCTATCATATCTTGAATTTTATGCTTTAATTGGAAGCACTTCTTAGTATCATGACCCTTTCCGTGATGATATTTATAAAAAGCAGCAGCGTCGAAGTATCTGGTTTGTTTCTATTTAGGTGGGTCCGGCTTGGACCAATGGGTTGGAGCTTCCCTTGGTCCATTAATCTTTGCAGCGCATATGCATAAGTAGTACATATGTTTGTGAACATCCTAGGAGGATGCCCAGACCGCTTTAGGGGGTTATCCACTAGATTAATTGCTTCGATATGATTAGCTGTAGTTGGAGCTCTAGACTGGGAAGACGAAGAACCTTGATAGCCCTTTGGTTTCTCAGCCTCAGCCAATCTTAAGTCATCTTCTATCCTAGTCCCCACCTCGGCTAGTTCCCTGCAAGTATGGAAACTTTGATACTTCAAGAAGTCTCGGTAAATGGGACGGACGTTACTTAAGAACTTTACAACCATGACAGCTTCTTCAGGCTTAGTGGCTAACTTGACACTCTCGGTGCGCCATCGAGTGAGGAAGTCAGTGAACCCCTCTTTCTCCTTCTGAACCATGACTTCTAAAGTACGGATGCTAGTCTGGATCTCGGTGTTATCATCATAATGTCTAGAGAACTCCACTGCAATCTCTTCGAATGTTGGGATTCTCTTTAGATTGAGCTTGTAATACCAAGCCTTTGGATGCTCACCTAGTGATTGAGCAAAGATCTTAGTTAGCAAATCAGCAGGCACCCCTTTCAGCGAGAGATACTCCTTATAATCCCGAATGTGCTGAATCGGGTCTTCAGTTCTCTTGAATTTGGGAATGTCAGTTAAGGTGAAGTTGGTAGGAAGTTTGTCTTGGACTAGAGCATAGATCTTCGCATTCTCCTGGTGAATGTTTTCACCCCTTGATTTCAGCATTTGTTCCTCCAGAAGCTTAAACCGTTTCTCTAAATCAGATGGTGGAGGTGGAGGTGGAGTATCCCCATTCAATTTCACTTCCATGGTATCCATTCAGGCTGCCATTTTGGTTACAGCATCGGTAAGTTTGGCAATTGCAGCTTTCATGGTTTTCAGTCGGGTTTGTGGTGGCCTTTCTACAAGAAAATCCCGAACCAATCAGTAACCGAATTAAAAACCCCTGGACACTTAAGGATTTGACTCACAACATGACCATTGACTCAAACTTGACTCGACCTAGACTTAGACCCGGGAAATGAGCTAAGTGGCTCACTTGTAAGGGGTCACACGTGTGGGAGAGGAGTCTTAAACCTAACCAGGACTATGACTCGACTCAACTAACTTCTAGACTTGACTTGACACCAACTCGGTGTGACTAACCCATGATTGAACCAACTTGGCTCATGGGCTCGTGATAAAATGTCCTAGGTGTCCTAATAGAGATGTTTCGTGGTTTGACTTTGATCAAACGGTCGGCATACTGGACTTGGACCCAAGAGGTGGCTTGGGTAACCCACTAGGGTTGTATTTGACTAGACATACGGTTCACTTGAACCTATAACATGACTAGATCTGACCCGAAACATATTTTATGCTCGGGTATGGTTTGGTGAAAAATCATTTCAAAATTGTTTGAAAATGGATGATTTGAAAATGAGGTTTTAAATGGGCAGCATGCCGGCTATAAAAGGCTCATTTTAGTCAAAAACCTACATCTATTTCGGCAGCATTCCGAGTCGAAAACATGTTTGATTTGAAAACTATTTTTTTTCGAAGAAACGGTTTTAGAAAACGTTTGTGATTTTCGGAAAAGATATGGAGGACGATCATATAGCATATAGGCATTCGCATATTGATCGTGCATGAGCCTAGACTCTTTTAAGTCTCAGTCGGTCCTCTAATGGGGTTTATGCCAATGATCTACCTTGTCAAAAAACGTTAAGCTTCTCATAAACAGAAGTGTGCAATATGGTAAGAGCGAATACTTGAAGACCTCACCGGTACCATCTCGATACTTAAATCGGGCATAGTGGACGTCACCTCCTAACCATTGAAATCGATCAAATGGGTGAGGTGGTCCTCCTAAAGTCTAAAAATGGGTAATGCATGAATGCGAAAAAAAAAACGATCATAATGTTAGTCTTATTAGCCATCATTTTCTTCTTCGAGTTACATACTCCCCAGTAGAGTCGCCAAAATGTGGATATGGGAAATCAGTATATCCACGGGGTGCTTTGAAAAAGGAGTCGCCACCAAATTTAAGGAAATTTGGAAACCATTTTGAAAAGAGATTTGAGTTCGATGTAAAAGTACGTGGTGGGAAGTTCGTTAATAAAACACCAACCCATGCCCATTGTAAACAACGGCCTCTACTAATGGACTATAATGGCTAATCGGATAAGACTATGATCGTTGTATGATTGTGGAAACACCATTTTAAACCTAGCATGTGAATTTGGTTTTCGATTGTTTAATGCATCAAATCTACTTTGTCCAAGTGATTTAGCATGTGAGGTTGATTTGAACTATGCTTAACAAGCATTCACAAAATTGGCTTGGGGAAAGGGAAGCAATTGGGGCACTACCTATTACAACCCAGACGATTCTCGCCGACTCAAATTGCAAACAATTGAATTAAAGATACAACTCGATCTAAATACAATTTGCTAAACATGACACTTGACACTCGACACAAACTAGCCTACTTAGGCCTCAAAATTCGTGCCAATGGCGAGGCCACGGCTCACATGAACTTCGTCCTTGGCCTCATTATCGTTTTGCGCACTCGCTTTGATTTACTTAATTAAATAATTTGATTTAACTAACTAAAGAAAAGGTTTTGTAAAATCATTTTCACTCAAAATAAAGGACTAACTTGATCCATATTTAAAGTACAAATTACATTGCTTAAATGATAATGAAATAACTACAACGATTAAATAACAATAAAGATTGAAATAAAACCGTAATAATTAAACAAACCGAATAAACAAAGGCACGAAGGAGGCACATATGCCAAGGCATCACACGGCCAAACACACGGCCAAGGGGAGGTCAATATTGACTATTCTAGTCATCGAGTGTCATGAATCGGATGCTAAGCATGCGCAATTCAACTAGCGAGAAATCATCATAAGAAGAGATGAGTTCATTTAAACTTTTAAAAAAATTCATTTAAACGTCCTATGTCGGGTTTCGTATGACCTACGAATGTCTAATTCATTTAACATGCATTCTACATTAATTTGTTCAAGTTACGATTTAGCAATGAGAAGTCCAAAATTAAAACGAGGATACAAACGATACATTACGTCAATTATATTGATTCAAATCTGTCCAATTCCAAATACGAGGATATGTAAATGAGGAGGAGATACGACCGACCAATCTGGCGGATTTCTGTCCCAACTCAAGTCAACGCAGGTATTCGGAATGGCACTTTAACTCGTACTCATACTATGCTAATGTTTCATAATTAACAAAATTAAACGATATATAATACGTAAATAAAACGATAAAAAAGAACGAAATAAAAAGGGAAAGAAAGAGGATTTGATGCACCCTCAACCTACATGTATCGTTGACACCGTCTTGGGTTGTGATCGATTGTATATTTTATCTCGAGGGGCTGTCGTCGACGAAAATTGAATCAATGAACACGTTTTTGGTAAGTCTGAACCACGATTTTCAAATTGCAATTTCTCTCTCGTTTCTCAATGAAAGTTCGTTTCGAAAGATGTTTTCAAAACTATAAAAAACGTAGATTAAATATTTTTAAGTGATAAGGGATCTTTTTAAGTGATTGGGCATGAAAAAATAGGGAGAAGGGGACCAGTTTGCGCAGGAATTAACGCGAAAATAGAGTGTTTGTGCACTCTGTTTTTCGTGTTTGGGTGGTTGGGTAGTTGTTTTGGACGAGAATTGGTGAGTGTGGGGATTGAACTTGGGTGTTGGTAAAGGTTGGCATGTGGCTCAAAGGTTTGGTAGAATTTGCATCGAAAATCGTGCCCAAAACCGAGTTAAAATCGAGCTTAAAATCGTGTATAAAACCATCGTAAAAATCGAGTTTTTCAAATACGATTAATAAAACAAATAAATTAAATTCAAAATGATTTATCAAATCAAAGATTATTTTATTTTCAATAAAATAAATAAATTCAAATTAAATAAATAAAATGAATTTAAAAACATTTTAATTTAAATATCATTTAAAACGCTTCATCAACAACGCTCGTTCTACATCGTAAAACGAACCCAAATAATGACAAATGCCAACTAAGAGTACATGTCGTCCTATCATCATCAGGTGTTTGTTGAGGGACTATAAATTCCAATATCGACAGATACGGGTATCTACAACCATCTTACCCTTATATACTCCATCCTCCCCCTTATCCACTCACAAAATCACAACACAATCCCCACCCAACATTTTGTAAGAGAGAAAAAGGAGAGAAAGAGAAACAAGAAAAGGGAGATTGGAAGACCGTCTTTTGTCCCTCCGTCTCAAGATCATAAGGTAAGACCGTCTTAAACTAGTCTGTATGTTAATTAAATCATACCGTTGACCTGCCTTAACCCCAACTCATCTCTGACCATCGTTGACCACCCTCGGGACCGCCATTGACCGCCCAAATGGGGGTTTGACCGGCCTAGATCTAGAGCTTTATTGTTGTTGTGAAACCGTCTTAAGACGGGTTTTTACCCCTCTAACCGTGACTGACCTAGGGTGGTAGTGGGGTGGTTGTGTCGTGGGTTGAGTGAGGCTGTCATTGGTGGTTAGTGGTGGCGGTATAGGCGGTTGTGGGTGGCGGAAATCAAAGTGAAAAGAGGGGTGGTTGAGTCGTGGTATTGGTCGTGTTTGTAGTTGTTGTCAGTCGTTGTTGTTGTGTTGGAGGCTGGGTCCACCATGGTCAGAGAGGCCACGGTAGTAGCTGTTGCCGGTCAGTGGTGGTCGGCTAAAAGGGTAGGTTGTGCGTGAATTGTGTTGTGTTGGTGTTCTTGTATCGTGTTATGGTTGTTGGTGCGGTTGTCGTTGCTGCTGGTGGGTGTAGTGGCGCCAAGCCGTGCCACCGTGGTGGTGGTGGTGGTTGTTTTGGTGGTGGTTGGTAGGTATATGTTGAGTGTTTTGGGTAGTTTAAGACGAGTTTTGTTTATTTAATTACGTATGAATGAAACCATTCTCAATTATCACATAAACGCTTAGGTTAATAGATACATGTATCTAATGTTTAAGACGAGTTTTGTTTCAAGTATGATGAACGAATTTGGTATATGCCATACTAGTAAGGGTCTTAAGCACCCTCAACCTACATGTATCGTTGACACCGTCTTGGGTTGTGATCGATCGTAGATTTTATCTCGAGGGGCTGTCGTCGACGAAAATTGAATTTGATATCTACGTTCTTTATAGTTAATCAACAGCTCTTCTTGTTGAAAAGCTTGGCCAACACCGATTTCAATTGTTTTAGCAATTGAAATCATACTTGAAACATGTGCACGATTTCAATTATATGATGATTGAGAATTGTTGTTTATCATAATTTGTATCACATACCTAGGTGTGTTGGTTGATCAGTCCCTACGTTAATAGAATCCGGGCGCTGATGTGGCCATCTCGTTCTTTTGATTTAACGATCATGTCGTCGACGTATACCTCCACTTCCTTATGCATCATGTCGTGTAAGAGAGTGGTGGCGGTTCTCTGATAGGTTGCTCCGGCGTTTATTAGACCGAAGGGCATGACAGTGTAGCAGTATGTTCCCCAATGTGTGGTGAATGCAGTTTTGCGCATGTCCTCCTCAGCCATTTTGTTTTGGTTGTATCCGGCGTAACTGTCAATGAACGACAGGAGGGCGTGCTCGGCGGTATTGTCTACCAAGATGTCGAAACGAACCTTGTGATTTACAAATGATTTTTGTCACTTTTATTAAGCAGCTTTAGTTAAACCATTTAAACTATAATGCTGTGTTACTCGATCGAGAGCTCTTCTTGTTGAAGTTCAATACAGCTTAAAGTGCCAAATTTCAACGAGCCAAATTAAAATTGAATTTAAAGCGTCATAGTAAATTGAAGAATCCGGGCGCTAACGATCCCTTATCACTTTTAAGCTCGTTGAAATATACAACTTGGGAGACTATATTGCTAAAGGTGTTTTAAGTATACTTGATATACATCAATTTAGGCCCAGATTTATTGTCGTCACTTTATATACCACTTTAATTGTTACGCCCCACCTTGCTAATACTTCTCTTGCATATCTTTTCTGACAGATAAAAATTCCACTTGGATACTGTCTGACCTCTACTCCAAGGAAGTACTTCATTTTTCCCAAGTCGGACATATCAAATTCCAACATCAATGACCTTTTAAACTCATCACACATGCTTCTATTATTTCCAGTAAAAATTAAGTCATCAACATAAAGACTTACAATTAATAATTTACCTTCTTCCGACTTTGTGAACAATGTGTGCTCGCTGGGACATCTTTCAAATTTTTCCCGTTGGAAGTAAGCTTCGATTCTACTGTACCAAGCTCGTGGTGCTTCGATTCAAACCAAATAAATATCTAACAAACCAATCATTCTGTTCAATGGTTTTAAGTAGAGTCGTAACCCGAATCGAACATGGAGTATTCTATACTCGAATAGATGCAAATAAACACAACGCATCCCTCCTGCATTAATAATGAAACAATGATATAACTAATGGAAGTTTCGATGACGCGGGAATTAACTGGAGCAAAAACGAACCCTGAGAATAATTATCATCAGGATCTCAAAATCATATCCACTGCCACCAGCATTTAGACGAATGAAAATTATATGTCAAATAGTTCATCAGATTATATATATTGCATGGAATAATAAGACCGACACTCCATTACTGTGAATATTACCACCACTTCCATTGTTCCACTGTCACAGATCTTCAATTCTTCATACACTGAGATTAACAGTGAACGTTAATCTCACTCAATTATAAAATCCTATTCGATTGATTTCTGTATTAACTTATTATCAATTGATTCGTTGATTTTGATTTTTCGATGTAAAAAATGGCGAATTCGCCATTGTCGATTATATTACACTCTTTTATGATCTCGCTTCTCTTTAATGTCGCCCTCTCTAAAACCCTCAAACGTGATGGTATAATTTTATAATTTTACTTTTTTTTTTCCTGTTAAATTCTGTTCATATTCATGTATGATTTGATACTAATTTAACTGTATCGTGTAATTAGTGGTATTTTTACTGTATTTTAATCTGTAGACAAATTATACTATAAGACGGTCTTACTCTGCGAGACGGTCCCCTTTTGCAAAAAAATTGTTCATTTATTACTAATAAATAGGTTATGTTTTTTCATTATGAGACCGTCTTACACAGTAACTACGGGCTCTTTTATTATCTCTTTTATTATCTGGCATAGAAAAGTAGAAATTAAAAATTGATTTGATAGTAAAAAACAAAAAAACATCTAAGTGTCGGACCAACAGAGTCCAAGTTATAAGATTATGTGCAAGTAAACAAGCATGAGTATTAATTTTACAATATATGAGAAAATCATGCAAATCCCATGTGTTAGTGTTTGACATAGTTATTTAGTTTAAAATTTAATTTCGAAAATTTGGGAAAACGGTACAAAGTACCTTATTTGAGTAATTGAAACACAACTATTACGTATCATTTAAAATGATATTGAAAGGGCCATAAAAATTAGAGGAAAGACAAATTTGAAACCCGTGCAACGCACGGGCACAAAATCTAGTTCCCTATATATAAAAGGGAGACGGATACAAGTTTTGAGCCATTACGGAACCGTCTATGATTATGTTTGTAGGTAAGGTTAACCAGGATTAGATCTTGAATGATGACACGAGACATTTAAAGGTAAAGATAAATGGACCGCTTGGAGTTGGAACTAGAGATGGCAACGGATCCTGGACCCTATTAAGATACGCGGATCCGGACCCTGATGGGTAGGATATGGATCCTAATTTTTTGGACCCCGTGGATATGGGTTGGATATGGATCCACTTATTTGAAAATGGATCTGGATATGGATCTGGAAAATTTGGATCCGCCGGATATGGGTCGGATATGGATCTAACGTTGGTGTGGCGGATATGGATCTGGATCCTATCGGACCCTACCCAGATCCGGTCCATTGTCATCCCTACTAACACTACACAAACACAGTACATAAGTTGTAAGTTAGAGATGGCAACGGATCCTGGAGCTTATTTAGATCCGCGGATCCGGACCTTGATGGGTAGGATATGGATCCTAATTTTTCGGACCCTATGGATATGGGTTGGATATGGATCCACTTATTTGAAAATGGATCTGGATATGGATCTGGAAAATTTGGATCCGCCGGATATGGGTCGGATATGGATCCAACGTTGGTGTAGCGGATATGGATCTGGATCCTATCGGCCTATCCAGATCTGGTCCATTGTCATCCCTAGTTGGAACTCATATATATATATATATATATATATATATATATATATATATATATATATATATATATATATATATATATAGGAATGGGATCATGTGAGGATACACTATCTTTTTGAGGATTGAGGATTTCGTTACAATATCATAGGTTGTTCAATACAATATCACAGGTTATTCGAAACAATATCACACAAAAAAAACACCTGTGCAAAAAAAAAATATTATAATTTTTTATTTTTCAAAAAAAAATATTTTTTTGGCAAAGGTCAGATTTTTCGTGATATTGTATTGAAGAACCTGTGATATTGTATTAACTAATCCTCAATCCTCAAATATTTAGGAGTTCTCACCGGATCCCGACTCTATATATATATATATATATATATATATATATATATATATATATATATATATAGAGAGAGAGAGAGAGAGAGAGAGATTGGATTTGGTGATTTTGGTTCTTATGGTGAGTTGTGAGTTGAATGAATCTCAACCACTAGATTATATTAGAGATGAGTGGTCAAGATCAAATCTTACATGTCATATAAAACCATTGTCATTTACTTATTTTCTCTTTCTTCTAATGTTACTTTTTTTTTACTTTAATTTTTTTTTTCTCTTTTTTTTACCTCGTGTTATTCTGCTTTTTTTACCACTTTTATTTTTGTTTTCTCTTATGTTTTTCTTTAATTTACTCATTATGTTTTTTTTTCTTTTTCTTTTTGTACCGGATTTTTTTTACTCTTATTTTTTTTACCTCGTGTTATTATGTTATTATTGTGCTTTTTTTTACCTGGATTTTTTTTTACAACTTTGATTTTTCTCTCTCTTTTTTTTACCACATGTTATTGTGCTGTTATTGTTATTCCGCTGTTACTTTGATTTTTTTTACGACTTTGATTTTTTTTCTCTTTTTTTTTTAACCACGTGTTATTGTGCTGTTATTGTTATTCCGCTGTTATTGTGATGTTATTCTGCTGTTACTGTGAATTTTTTTACGACTTTGATTTTTTTTTCTTTTTTTTTTACCACGTGTTATTTTTTACCGTGTGTTATTGTGCTGTTATTCTACTGTTCTTCTGCTGTTATTGTGATGTTATTCCGGTGTCACTTTGATTTTTTTACTACTTTGATTTTTTTTACTCTTTTTTACTACATGTTATTGTGCTGTTATTCTATTGTTATTATGGTGTTATTGTGATGTTATTCCGGTGTCACTTTGATTTTTTTTACTACTTTTGATTTTTTTTTTTACTTTTTTCTACCACATGTTATTGTGCTGTTATTCTGGTGTTATTGTTACAATTAACAACAGTAAGAACTACTTAACGGAGTTCAAAGAGTGTTTGCTACGACAAATTACTGAATCATGTTTACAACTACTTCAAAATTACTGCAATTTTCAATTACAATTACACATTTAATACGGACAGAGTAACCACATACGGATCAGAGGAAGAATGGTTGTTTATTCTAGAAAACAAATAGAGGTAAGTCATCTTTAAAGAACAAACCCAGCTTGTCCATCCGTCATCTGCCAACATAACCTAAACGAGACATAGAGCATCGACTTCTTCACGAGAACCAATATTTCGCAGATGGATCGGTGAAACCAAACTCCGTACCATAGAGGAAGCGGCAGAAAATTACCATCGATTAATAGAGATAAATCATCTTTTATATTGAATTAATGGCAGTTGTGACATCGCCAAGCAATTTGCTTAGCTCCGCGTCGTTCCTCACAGCCAACTGAATGTGTCTGGGTACAATTCGAGTCTACTTGTTATCTCTTGCTGCATTTCCTGCTAATTCCAACACCTACACAAACATACGGATTACATTGCATTCAGATTGTGAATTTAATTCAAGAGCATACCGTTACATTCAATTCATACTTGATTAAATTGAGATACGGCTATAAAATAATTGCAGTTAATACAACGTCAAGACTAATTAAATTCAACTAAACTGAATAAATCGACGAAGTTGAATACAAATACAAACCCTGAGAATAACACATCTCCAAAAAAATACAAAGCCATCATTCTAGAACGTTTGTTCAACAAATAAAGGGCTCGATTAAAGAAAAGCTAGCTCCAGTGCCTTTTCAATCGATGATTACAACCCTAGATCCAATCAAAATTACAATCAACAGATGCAACAAAATAATATCAGGATTAACAACCGAATTACCGATTTGCGAAATAGACAAATCAGAAACATAACATAGAGACAAAGCGTTTTATATTGAATTAATGGCACAATTCGTGAAATCAAGATGCAACTGTAATTTTATACGCAAAATTTTAGGGGTTTTTTTATGGTTAATTTTGTCTTTTTCTACAAATCTGGGTTTTCTATGTTTGCGTTTGGAGAGAGAGGAATTATTTTGTCAAAGTTCCTTGTTTTTAATGGAGTAGTCAGCTTTTAATGTTGCCTTGTATTGTTTTTTAAATCAATCTGAGCCATTTATTTCTTCTTATTCAATGGCTGAGATTTTAAAAGAGCAAACTCACAACTCACCATAAGAACCAAACTCACGAGATCCCGCCTATATATATATATATATATATATAGAATTAGGTTCATCTAAGTCCCCTTACCTTAAATGAGTCCCTAAGTCCTATTTCCCACCCTTGGATCATAATAAATCAATGGCTGAGATGAAAAACAAAATAATTACCCAACTCAATTTTCTATGCACAGCAGTAATGATGAAAAACAAAATAACCCCCTTCCCCATAAACATTACCTCACACGTTACTAAATTTTAATTTTACCAAAACCGTTGATTAATTTTTACTCTTCTTCTTTCTTTCTTTCTTTTTTTCTTACTTTCTTCAACGTTTCAACTTCTTCATCCTCTCGCATTTCAAAAACCGCTCGATTAATTTGAAAAAATCTGCCTGTTTAATCCTGCGAACTCCCAATCAACTCGGCTTCTCCAAATTCATTATCATCCTATTTCAGGTATACTTAATCATTCTTCAATTTCTTCTATTTTTAATTGCATTAACTCTATATTAATCCTCATCCTTGTATTATTATTTTATCGTCTTTGTTTTGTTGTTGTTGTTGTTTTTGTTTTTGTTGTTGTTGTTGTTGTTGTTGTTGTTGTTATCGTAGTTGTTTTTTTTCTGTTTTTGTCTTCATCTTCATCTTCAAAAGTCGATTTTTGCATGCCAAAAACTTGAAAGGTTTCATCTTCATAACTCCTTCATAGTTCTATTGTCTTCTTCATCATTTGGTTCAACTCGCATGCCCATCTTTGTCTTCACCTGCATTCGTAGTTTTCATGCCCTATTGATTTTGTTATTGTGAATTTATTAATCAAGTATTGAAATAGATTTATTATTGTTTGAAGTTTCTAAATTTGTTAGTTGAAGTTTCAAGGGTTTGAATTAGAATTTAAATATTATCTGCTTAGTTGAAGTTTGAACGTGTGTGAGTTGAAATTTCAAAGTTAAAGGATTAAAGTTTCAAAATTGAGGTTTAAAGTTTCAAAGTTTAATAATTGAATATACCATCTGCTTAGTTGAAGTTTCAACTTGAGTGTGTTGAAATTTTAAATTTGAGGCTTAAAGTTTTAGAATTTTTTGATTTCAATCAGCATCAATTACCTAACTTCAATACACCAGGCCAATTTGTAAAGAAATTTAACTTTAACCCATTTTTTTTAATTTCTATTCAGATGGATGGTGAAGGTGATTGTGAGGTCAAAGAAGCCGCTGTTAAACCTACACCCTCCACAATCGTAAAATGTCGAGGTAAGAGGCTTGTGAAATTGATATCTAAGCTTACTAATGCACAAAGAGAAGCGGTAAAGAGAGTCGGGTTTGGTGGGTTGCTCGAGTTACGTCTTGACAAGTACCCTCTTGATCATGTGCACCTGTTTGTAGAAGCTTTTAATGACGGCTCACATGTGTTTAGGGCTTCTGAATCTAAAGAGTTTGTTGTGTCGAAGCACGATGTACACGACTGCTTCCTATTACCATTAGGTCCTAGGGAACTTGATTTAGTAGTGACTGGTCGTAAGAAGGAGTCGTCTGAGATTTTAAATAAGCAATTGAAGGAACGATGGAGGAAAAGATATAATGTGACAACTGCATCTCAATACATCCCTTTAGATAAGCTATATGATGATATGAGGGCGGAGACAGGACGGGGGACGACTTTATTAGACTGTTTGTATTGTTCAAGATGTCGAATTCCTAGCCCCTACCTCAAACGGTGTCGATTTGGAAGCTTCTCTCAGCTGTTGAAGATGTTAGTCTTATTAATCAATATGACTGGTGTTCATATGTGCTAGATGGCATTGTCACTAACGCTTTGCGGTCTCGAGTCCAGGAATAATAAGACCTGCTTACGTGGTTGTCTTCCTTTTCTTATGATTACCTATTTCCATAGGTTTGTCTTCCGCGGCAAAAGTTCACCTCATGAGCTCCCACTGATAAAATATTGGGATCAAAGTAGTATTAATTCTAGATTAGATGGTGAGTCAAGGTTGGTGGGTCTTTGGGACGGCTGACATTTTCACCAGTTGTCTATCCTCGCTGCCTTGACCCTACCTATAATAATAATCTCATCTCAAGTAATGCCACCCGTCCGTTGTTGTTGGCTTCCACACCTCATCCTGATAACGAGAAGAAGTTCATTCAGATCGAACTACCTTCAGGTGTTGAGGATGACCAGGAGTTGCATGCTAGAGCCGTGGATGTAAGTCAACATTGTCAATCTATCATTCTGTTTAATTAGAACCGAGTAAATCTGATGAGCATTTATTAAAACTATGTGCATTCATTTATGCCAGGTGGTTTAAAGTTTCAGATAACTTTGGGCATTCATTAGAAACTTTAGCCGTCAACTTTGAAATGTTATAACCACAATATGAAACTTCAACAATTTTCATTGATTTTAACACCCAAACTTCCTACTGAAGTTTAAATGTGTACTTGAAATTTTAACAACATTATCTGAAAGTTTAACTGTGTACTTTAAAATTTTAACAACATAGTTGGAACTCTTATAGTAAAACGTCTGCTCTCTCTCTCTCTCTCTCTCTCTCTCTCTCTATATATATATATATATATATATATATATATATATATATACATAGTCGGGATCCGGTGAGAACCCCTAAATATTTGAGGATTGAGTAACGGATATAATATCGCGCATTAAACTAAACAATATCACTTAAAAAAAAGGTAACAAAACAGACACGCACGCCTTTTGAAATTCATAACCGCAAAGCATTTTTTTTCAACTTCTCACTTTCTCTCTCTAAAAACTCAAAAAACCACTAAAATTCCCGATTATTAACGCGAATCAACAACAATTTCCGGAAAAATACTAATCATTGTTCAATTCAATTGCATTTTCACTGAAAATCAGGTACAATTTCTGTCTTAATTCTCTCGAGGACTTCAATTTTAGTGAAATCATTGTTAAAATCGAGTATTTGTTAGTTTAAGTATCAAAATTAATGATAAACTTCGTTAATTTCCAATAATTTTCATATAATTGTACAACTTCGTAGTTGTTAATTGAATGTTTTTCTCATTCTGATTGAAATTGCATATTTTCCTCTTTAAATCAAGCTAAATTAGCGTTGAATATTGTGCGATCAAAAAAATTAGGGTTCGACATTGTTCGAAGTGCAAAATAAGTATTTCGTATTGTTTTTATCAATTAAGAATAGGTTTTAACATATTCAATGAAGAAATTTATGTTTAAACACTGTTCCATTGTTTATTTGTGATATTCAAAGTTCGACATTGTTTAATTGTGAAAAATTAGGGTTAAAACTGGTTAAAAACTGTTTAACATAATAAACCGTTTAATTATTCGTTTGAACACTGTTCGATTGTGAAATTGAAAGTTCAAAATTGTGAATTTGTCAAAAAAACGGTTGCAAATTGTTTGAATCGCGAAAATTAGGGTTAAACGTTTGGTTAAATGTGAACGAGTACAATTTCATAACACTGAATTGAATTTGTTTGACAATGAGGTCCATGAATTGAGAGTTTCTGTTCAGTACAATGAATAACGTTGATATATGTGTTGGCAATGAGGAAGACAAACTTGTAATACTGTTACTTGTATGGTCTGATATTGAATCTGAATATTAGTGGTACTGAATCTTCATGAATTTTGTGTAGTTCTATTATTGATAGTGTTTACAAAAATACAAAACTGTATACTTCTTTTAAAATACTTATTACCAGTGACATACAATAGTGATGTTGTTTTGAATAAGTTGTGAAATTATGTCTAATGAAGTGTGATATTGATTCAGCAGAATGGACTTGACAGCTTCAAAACAACCTGAAAAAACATACACGAGAAAGAGGAGATCAAAAAATGATGAGGTTGAACAACCAAGCAAGAGGTCAAAAAATGGTAATGAAAATAAAAGTAAAGTGACGAAAATGGTGTTACAGGATGAAATTGAAGAGCATCCTGCCGTCAACAAAAAAAAAGGGCCAACCATCAAAAAAGAAATCAAAGACTGCTAGAAACAAAGATGCCGAATTGGTGGTACAGATGCGAGGTAGAGCAGCCTGAGATCAAAAAGAAGAAGTGCAACCGTTTCAAACTAAATGTAGGCCACCGAAATTGGTTGAGTTGATTGCCAACTTAAATGAAGAACAAAGGAAGGTCAGGCTGTTTCGATGTTGGCTTTGGTGGATTGTTAGAGTTGAAACTAACAAAAATTCCACATGGAATTCTGAAAATGTTCTTTGAAGGCATTTGATCACACAAGCAACATGTTCAAAACAAAGAAATTTGATTTCTGTTAACGAACGAAAGACGATGTGCATGACATATTTCAACTTCCTCGACAAGGTCGGAAAGTGGACGTCGCTCACATGGGAAACATCACTCTTGTGACACACAAAGCCGAAAATGCATGGAGGGCAAAGTTTGGATTGGAGAGTACTTGACTCCAATTATGGTCAAAGATGTGCATGAAAGACTGATGGAATGTAATGATGCTGGGGATGAATTTAAAAGAATGTTTGTAATTTACAGCATGTCTATTTTCCTAGCACCGTCTTCAAATAAATATCTGGATTTGAAACTGGTAAAGGCTGTTGAGCATGTGACAAGGATAAGCCAATTTGATTGGTGTGAATACGTATTTGAGGAAATGGTTATAAGTGTTAGGGTGTTCAAAGAAGGAGGAAAGTCAACTGTCAGTGGATGCGTAATAGTTATTATGCTAGCATATATGCATAGGTTTGATTTCAAGGGTGATGTTTTGGAACACACTTTACCACTCATCCAACATTGGGACGATAAAAAATTGTCAAAGAGAGTGGATGATGAGAAAAAAACAGGATCTTTGGGGAATGCTCCAATATCAAAGATTCAAGACCCCATCCAACAACAAGAAGTCCCTAAAAAAACACCATATTCTTCAGCAGCTCCAGAGATATTACTGACTCAGACGTCTGATCATGAAGCTGAAGTGGAAACAAAAGAGGGGTATAAATCAATATATAACACAGAAATAATGCTCTTTCCATACCATTGGAATAAAAACCAGATCTGCTTGCAGGTTACAGGGAACTGTGTTTCTTCTAATGAATTCGTCCCATTCTTCGAACATCTTTTCTTTAATCAATTCCCTGTCTCCAGCTCCTTCGGTTTTAATTTCCTGTTTTGAATATATATGTTACAAGTCCTATTTTTGTTTTAAAGAGTGATTATATTTAAACAAACTAAATGGACAGCTTACCATGTGTCAAATCCCAAAAAACATCACACTTGTTTCACATTTTTCTGTGTGCTCAATATGGTTCAGAATGAGGGACCAACATTCAATCACATTGCTACTGACATGCTCATTTGGAAGCAACGACAATATATCGTTTCTGACAAGATATTGATCATTACTAAATTTAGCAACCACCTCACTGCTCCAAACATTAACACAAACCAAATTAAAATAGTGCACACAATATCACACTTCTCTAAAAACAATATCACATCCCTTAAGAAACAAAAGATCACAAAAATAGCAGTTATGATAAAATAAAAGTACCATCAAATTTAAATAGTGCAAACAATATCACACTACTCGAAAACAATATCACACTCTTCAAGAAACAAGATCACGAAACATACTCTAATGGGAAACTGTGGTCGTCAATAGGCAATGAGTCAAGCACTTGTTTCCTCATGGTCAACATCTTTGCACACAGTGATTTGTTAGCCTTCATAAACCTTGAGACGACCTCCACGTTAGAATCGCCACACCACAAAGTATGTGCTACCAAGGCCATCCGATTTCCCCCTCCTCGCTTCCCACCACACTCGCGAACCATCTTCTACCACACCTACAAAAATATTTATTTTTGTTATTTGAATATATAATGCTTATATATAATTAAAATAAGTCAGTGTTGAAGAAAATAACCTGTTTTTTTTTGTACAGGAGTTTGAACATTCTTTTTCCCACCTTTCCCTCTCTTTCTTTTGCTTGCTGCTTTCCTCTTTGCTACTAATTTAGGCAACAGTGTCCCTTTGATTGCATTAAGGTTTGTAACCTTCCTCAGGACCTGACTCCTAAATTTATTTAAATCGCTCAACACAAGCGTTGCTTTGCAATCTCCCCCGTATAACCCTTCCTCTTCTTTTCATCGTTCAGTTCACATTTAAAATCTTCACCCACAAAAAACATCATGTGGAACATCATGAATAATCCACAATCCAGGTTCAACTCTTTTGTTTGCCAATCAAAGGCGACATTTGTCAAAGACATAGTCCTGTACTTTCGCCCCACTTGCATAACCTTTATTTGTTGAGGTAGTGCCCGTAAAATCCTCTCCCCTGTTTATGTTTATAGAAAATACCTATCAAATTTCATTCTTTAGCTAACAAAAGCATTATATCCTTAGTTCTTATTTTTAAATATAGTACTTACAGTTAAATGAGCAAGGTGTACATGCTCCTCGTCCTCAAAATGATCATAATCTCGGTTGTCCAAGTAGAACATTTTTTCCCTCTTGCTGTCAATACAGACGCAAATGTAGTGGTCTTGATATAGCAAAGGTATGAACACCTATAGAAATATTTTATAGAAAATAACACTGTCATTCACAGACCATAGCATACAATATCACAAGTACTGAGTAACAATATCACAGAATATATAATACAATATCACAACTAAAATAGCTACCTGATTTAAGAAACAATTTCAATACTTACTTCTGACAATATCAGATAATTAACTTAACAAAGATTAGATAATTAACTTAACAAAAGATCGAACTAAAAGTACTTTTAAATTCTTACCATATCTGTATTTAAATTCAGAGGCTGTTTATATTGATTTGACCACGTATCCCATGTCCTCCATACGTCTTCCTTCAGTCTTGTCAGTTCATCAACATTTTCTTCATCTACCAATAAGATTTTCTCCATACCACGCCGTTTGTTTATAACAGAATTGATTAGTCGTGTTGACAGATTTTTCCACGTAATTTAAAACACAAGGAAGACATGAGGTTTATGTTTCCCATACCGAGTGGGCAAGGCCATAGAAAATCCTTGTTGGTCTGTTGCTGTCTTTTGGCACCATTTCAAACTCATTGAGCAATATTGCCCATGCCTCAATAACCACTGCTTCTATTTTAGTGTCAGGCAACAAAGACTCAATATCGCTCTTTGGTATGTTATGGTAAATACCAAAGTCACAGACAATCTCCCTGTACAATTTTCCAAAAAAATTAGCATATTAGTTTTTAAATTATTTTTATGTAATAGATTAATTAATTTCTTATATTCAAAAAATAAACTTACGTCTTCTTAATCGCATGATCTGTAAGGAAGCAATAATCCATTACTTCCTTCCGACGCTTCAAGACAGTCTCAAATAATTGGTCCTGTCAACATGAAATCGAGACAAGTGCAGATCCCCGTCTGTAAACCACAGTCCATAGTACACCCCAAATTATGAGGTACCATATCTGCGATTCGGTATTTTGTTCATGTTGTCTGCGTGCAACAAATAGTCATTGATGCTCCACGTTCTCTCTGTTTCCAACTGAACATTTGGAAGAACCTCCTTCTTATGAGACCCCACACTTTTATCATCCTTTTTCTCCCCAGCCTCTTTTCCAGACTCCACGTTCTTATTATTCAGGTCCTCAACATCTTTTCCAATTCCCTCCTTAACATTTGTTACGTCCTCAACATTTGCTGTCTTCCCATCCCTTTTTACGGCCTCCTCATTCATTTCCTGAACCTTCTCAACAGTCTTGGTCCCTCCTAAACCAACATTGATTACACCTTCATCAAGCTGTGTCAACACATCTGTCTCCTCATTTATTTTTCCACACTGTTTTTCACCGTCTTCTTCATTTAGTGTATCACGATTCAACTCTTCAACGGGACTTCCTACTCCTACACCAATGCTGGATATAACATCATTCAATTTTGAATTCATGTCATTATCCAGTCTATCATCTTCGTCTTCATCATCACCACTGTCCAAGTTAGTAACATCATTAATATCATCATCCTGTTGTTTGTCATCACATTCCAAGTCATCATCACTGTTCTGTAGATCTTTATCTGTACATCCACCGTATTTTTTGTTCAATTCCTTGTACTGCACTTTCAACATTTCAGTCCAAACATCAAATGCTGGCATCCCTTCTTTTGCTTTCTTCATTTCATATGACCTCGCTATCAACATGTCCACCAAGTTATGAAACCCAACATCTTTCATGAAAGGCAGCGTTTGAGTCTCCGTTGTACTCTTTTCAGGATTCCCAATCTCTTCTTCAAAGAAGCAAAGATGTTCTTTAGGATCAACATCTTCCGCACCATCTACCTTCGCATCAGATTGTGTAGATGTAGTTGCTTCACCCATTGAACTCTTTGCTTTCATAGTGATCAGTTTTCTCATGTTACGTACATACCTACCTATGAACAATTCATTGTCCCTCTTCATACGTAGATAAATTTCATGAGCACGCTGCCAAATTACAAAATAAATATATTAAACACTAAAATACACTCTTTGATAATAAGAAGAAATGACACAATAATAAGGTTATTTAATATCAACTTTCATAACAATATCACAACCTATTACAAATAATATCACACTAGTGCAAAAACAATATCATAACAATTTATAAATCAATATCACAACAATCTGTTATTCAATATCATTTGCTTTTCTAAACAATATCACAATTATCAATTAAGAATATCACAATATCATAGAATATATCAAACAATATCATATCTAAAATAATTATCAGAGCAAATGCTTTTATTCAATATCAATATCATAATAATATCACAAATAGACTCAAAACAATATCACACTAGTTCAAAAACAATATCACAATAATATTTTAATATCATAGCTAAAATAATTATCGCTTAGGAATTTATTTCATTAGTGCTTACATCCATTGCCCTTGCTCTGATTTGTTCATCGGTTTCAACACCACTAGGCAACTTCACCATCATATACCCCTCTTTTGTTTCCACTTCACTTCATGATCGACGTCCGAGTCGAATATCTCTCGAGCTGCCAAGAATATGGTGTTTTTTTAGGGACTTCTTGTTGCTTTGACAGATGGGGTCTCAATCTTTGATATTGGAGCATTCCCCAAAGATCCTGTTTTTTTCTCATCATCCAATCTCTTTGACAATTTTTTATCGTCCCAATGTTGGATGAGTGGTAAAGTGTGTTCCAAAACATCACCCTTGAAATCAAACCTATGCATATATGCTAGCATAAGAACTATTACGCATCCACTGACAATTGACTTTCCCCCTTCTTTGAACACCCTAACACTTCTAACCATTTCCTCAAATACGTATTCACACCAATCAAATTGGCTTATCCTTGTCACATGCTCAACACCTTTACCAGCTTTCAAATCCAGAGATTTATTTGAAGACGGTGCTAGGAAAATAGACATCTTTGTAAATTACAAACATTCTTTTAAATTCATCCCCAAAGATCATTACATTCCATCAGTCTTTCATGCACATCTTTGACCATAATTGGAGCCAAAGTACTCTCCAATCCAAACTTTGCCCTCCATGCATTTTTCACTTTGTGTCTCATGTCAAGCGGTGGTGTTTTCCATGTGAGCGACGTCCACTTTCCGACCTTGTCGAGGAAGTTGAAATATGTCATGCACATCGTCTTTCGTTAACAGAAATCAAATTTCTTTGTTTTGAACATGTTGCTTGTGTGATCAAATGCCTTCAAAAGATTTTCTAATTCCATGTGGAATTTTTGTTAGTTTCAACTCTAACAATCCACCAAAGCCAACATCGAAAACAAATTTTCCTTTGTTCTTCATTTAAGTTGGCAATCAACTCAACCAATTTCAGTGGCCTACATTTAGTTTGAAACGGTTGCACCTTCTTCTTTTTGATCTCAGGCTACTCTACCTCTGCATCCTGTACCACCAATTCGGCATCTTTGTTTCTAGCAGTCTTTGATGTAACACCCCGTATTTTATTAAGTTGGATAAAATTCTTTTAATTGCTATTTTGAATTTAATTACATCATTTAACGATTTATATATATATATGCTTAGCTAATTAAATTAATTTCCGTCTCATATTTTATATAAAGATAATTCGTTAATATCGTCCTTTCACATAATTTTTAGGTGCCTCATATGTGGTTGAAGATGAAGAGTAATTTTGGGTTTTAGAAGCTTTCTCAAGTTATTACTTGTCTCTTTGCTAGCGTAAGGTAACTATTCCGAGTTACTCGACGAATTAATGTCACATTAGTAGTTGATGTTGTGTTTGTTGTTTGATAAGTGTTTAGGTGATTGATAATGTTTTACTTTCGTATTTCACATGATAGAAATTGGAAATAGCATGAGAATAATATTGCGATAAATTTTGTGATTTGGGCCAAAGTAGGCCAAGACTCTGAGCTGGGCCAGATTGACCGAACGAGTTTGGTCAAACTAGGTTTAAACCAGTCAGCCTCGATTTGACCGATGACCCGTCGCGGGACTCGGGTCGAGGGTTTGTCTTTGAGGTAAGATTGGTTGTTATTGGAGGTTTTATGTTATGCCTTGATATTTGTAATTATCATTTCACATGTTGGTTGTTGGATACTTTGGATGCCTTGTGCTTGAGTCTTGTTTGCCTTTAGCCATTTTAGTTTATTCTCATAGACTATGATATTGATGGTTAGCTATAATTTGGTTATTGATGACATTGAGGATATGGTTGGATTGTCTCATTTGAATAGACATTTATATAGCCTTTCACATGATAGAATGTTAGCATTTATGTTAGTAAGTTGGACTCTTTGCCCCTCTTATGGTTAATTGGGTATCCTACTTGTCTTGTGTGGTGTGGGCTAAAGTATTCAAGCTGGGACTAGCTGGGACTAGGTCCTAGGTGAGTATTTCGGCCTTCATCATAGATAGGTCATTATAGTCTTTGACGAGTGTATGTTCACTGCTTAATAGCCTCTGTGTTCCTGACTTGGTGGGTTTATATCCAAGTTGGGGCATGACCTCGTTACTTATTTTGATAGTAAGTGGTCAGCTTAAGTACTAGCCAACCCTTTGGTGGACTCCTTAGGGTACTCACTTTGTTTTAGAAAAATTGTGGGTCTTGGGTGCGGTGGTGTGTATCCGCATGTCTAGGTCTGCGCAGATTTTAGGCTAGGGTTGTGTTGTGTCTTGGCCATGTTTTGATAGAACCTCTGAGCCAAGATACCGGTTCGATTACCTTCCCTACCTCGTGGTATAGACTCGAGTTACAGAGTGACTATTGACGGGACTAAGAACTTATGCCTGTCTTTGATATATTGCCCTTTCTTGTTTGATGATTCTATGAATCATAGAAGGTGAGATGCAAGCCGGCTATGGTTGATAGAGTTTGGATTCCTGGATGTTATGTGATTCACATGATAGTGTAGTATGAGTCGGTCTAGTATTCACATGCTAGGACTATGTGGCGTTATATTGTTGTTCACATGATAAGCACGATTGTCTAGCATCTATATGCTAAGGCATTGTGTGATTCGTATTCATATTCTTATGTTTACATGTTATATTAATTATGACATTTCGTGGCTGGGAGAACTCGGAGTTACTCCCCACTGACTGTGGCTTTTGTATTTGTATAAAATGCGAATGACAGGTAGGTGATGCATATATGGGGTACATGGACGAGCTAGCTAGCAAAGTAACCTTAGAACCTAGATTGGCTTTATTTTATTGTGACCCTTAAACACTTTTTATGTCACATACATTTTAGGGACATATGTCTCCCTCTTTACATTTGGTTGTATAATTTGCTATTCGCGACTTTAGCGATATTTCATTCATGAGATTTATTTTGGACCTTGCATGTTTGACACCTTCCCATTTGGATATCTTTATAACAGGTTCAGGTTTTAAAAATTACAGGTTTTTACCCAAATGAACCTATTACAAACATATCCATGCAGTTTTATTCTAGAATTACGTGTTTATTTTTTTCCGCAATAAATGAGGGTGTCACAGTTGGTATCAGAGCATATTTGCTCCCGACGCACGTTTGTGCACCCCAATATAAATAACTTGACCTTAAGATAACAAACTTGAGAGATGGGTAGGATGGGTAGACTTAGGACTTTATGTTGTAGTCTCTTTGTGTTTGCTCTTTGTTAGGTACTAACCTGTTTGTTGATTGTCATTTAATAATTGTTGCGTTCTTGGATCAATGACCGTGAGCTTATCTATAGCTAATGGAGTTATTACCCTTATTAAAAAAAAAAAAAAAAAAAATTTGAACTAAAGGTTTTGAAAATATTTTAATGTTTTTCACTGGTTTTAACGTCAATTAGTGTTAAAGCTTGTTATTGGAGACGTCTGATAATTAGTTTTATCATTTGTTGGTGTAAAAATGTATTTTTATGTCTTTGAATTGGAATATTGATGTTCTTGAGTGATCGCCAAGAGTATCTACGTTCCATTGAAAGGACACTTATATTTTAAGAAGATCAAGATTTAGTGCCTATTGCTGAGGATTGAAGATTTGTTCAACCTTTGAAGAATGCTTCTACTTCCTTGAAGATGTTTCTCGTTCTTTTTGTATCTCGCCTTATTCTTAATCTCTTGGTGCTTATCCTCCTTCTAAACTCCCTTCTGTTTTACTTTAAAAGTCACTCTTGTATTTCCTAACTTGTCATTTGTTCCTTGCTTATCTTTCCTTAACGTCTTTTGATAATACTATTTCTTTCGAGAAATGTTGACCTTGGTTGGAAATTATGACCTTTGAAGGGATTGTTTGTGCTTGAACCTTTCCTGGTTTTGAGAGGATTTGATGTTGGAAAGACTTAGGTAGTGTGATGAGACATACTTGATGATTCTTATACCTATAGATCCTTGATAAAGTGAGTACGTTGGATTGGTGGATTTTGTGTGTCAAGTGTGAGTTGCATTGGTTACTAAGGTTATGGAACATGGCATTGTTGTTTATGTTTGGGATACTAGTGCTTAGTACTTGACTTAAAATGGATGAAACTGAATGGTGGGTTTGAGGATATAGGATTGACTAGGTAAGTCGAGTTGTGATTGGCTTCCATAATCACTTTGGACATGAGAGTTTGATAATGTGTATGACCATATGAGAAATGCTAATGGTGGGATTATTAGTTGGTTTTAGTGAGTGATATTGATTACTATTTGAGGTATGGTATGAGAGTGAGAGTAAGCTACATTATTGGGAAGTTTCAGCACTTGTTTTAATAACTAGAAAGGGTAACGGTATGGTTGACACCAATTGTTAGGTTAAAGAACATAGTTTCAATTTATGGTTTTATGAACTTTGAGGTGATGAAGTGTTGTTACAATTAAGACCTTGTTTCTTGGGAATTTGATGGTAAGTAAGTGTTAGGATGTCAAATTTGAAAGAATACTCCTTGGGATGTTGATGACCATAATGGATTGGTGATGTGATTTGGTATTAGTTGGCTCTTGAGAGTTCTTGAGTTGAGAGAGTCTTAGTATTGAGAAGAATTTGTTAACCCTATAGTTTTATAGACCTTGAGGTCGCATTGAGTACTTGAGATGATGGGATGATGTCGTAGCTGAGTGTAGCTGAGTGTAGTTCCGCTTTTGGGAATCCTTGATAAGTAAAATGATAGAGAAACTTGAGATCCTATTGATTTTTCAGATTTTGGGGTTGGTATGTTACTACCTTGTTTTGAAATGAGAACCTTGTGGAATATTTGAGGAACCTTCTCTTGGAGTTTAGAGCTTGGTATTGGGATTCTTGATTGAAGGTTTATTTTTTTTAAGGAACCCATAGTTGACACTAGTTGGATACGAATATAACTTTGTCGGAAACCTTGACCTTAGGCTTGTGAAAGTTGTTTCTGGATGTTTGAGGATTTGGAGCGATGAGATCACACTTATAGTGGAGTACCTTGTTTTAGGGAATAGATTAGGATGAGGTAACATAAGCGATTGAGGAAACCCTTGGGAGTGATGACATTGTTGTTTGAGATTTGAGTATCTGGCGTTTCCTTGTTGTCTAATTTCCCTTTCTCCTTGATCATAAGCGTTACCGTTCATACCTCATTTCCTCGCTTCATCTTGCTCCTCCTTTAAGTTTGACACTCGTATCTTGTGAAACTCTATCTTTGACAACCTTGTAATTTTGACTTCAATTTCTACCCTATGAAATTCATTATAGCTCTCTTGTTGCTTAAGTTTGAGCTCTCTTAACATACTTTGTTTCTATGCTATCTAAGTTACTTTCCTTTTTGTACAACTTCTAAACTTTCAAGCTACCAGTTTCGATTCATTCTTAAAAGGTTATGTCACTTCAAAACCTAACCTATTTTTAAAGATCTGAAAATAAAAATTTGATTTAGTTCCCTATTCCTTCCTTGAATATAAACTCATTTATCGTAATTTTAATTACTAGACCCGAGATTTCGTTAAGTTTTGTCCAATTTCTGTTAACTTTGATCTATTTATGACTTCTTTGTCAAAGTTTAATGTTACACTTTCAGGGATTTGACCCCCAATTGGGTTTAAAAGTGAAACCTTTATTTCTATTTTGGCTTTTTGCAAAAGAAAATTTGAGTAGATTACCTTTTCTTTTGATTTTAACGTTGATCGAACGTTAGAACTCGTTATTAGAAACGTTTAATAACTTGTTCTACTCTTGTCGACGAGTGATTTTCGGTTTTAAATTTGTCTTTGACTTGGAAGGTTAGCGTTCTTGTGTGTACAACAAGAGCAATTTCGTTCCATGAATGAGACTTATACTTTTGAAAACTTTTCATTAATGTTTCTGAAAGTATTTTGATTTTCGATTTATACAAATGATTTGCCTTTGACCTTATCTTGGATTTGGAATGTGATGTTCTTGAATGCGCAACGAGAGCACTTCCGTTCCTTTGATGAGAATCTGGTTCTGTCGGAAAATTTTATTTGAAACTTTTGAAAGAATTTTGATTCTTACGATAAGTGACCTTTTAAATGTTTTGGTTACCGATTCCATATTCCAATTTCAGTTTTATTTTTATAACCTTTCATTTATACTTTCAAGTTTCGAGGACGAAACTTTTTAAAAGATGGGGTGATTGTAACACCCCGTATTTTATTAAGTTGGATAAAATTCTTTTAATTGCTATTTTGAATTTAATTACATCATTTAACGATTTATATATATATGCTTAGCTAATTAAATTAATTTCCGTCTCATATTTTATATAAAGATAATTCGTTAATATCGTCCTTTCACATAATTTTTAGGTGCCTCATATGTGGTTGAAGATGAAGAGTAATTTTGGGTTTTAGAAGCTTTCTCAAGTTATTACTTGTCTCTTTGCTAGCGTAAGGTAACTATTCCGAGTTACTCGACGAATTAATGTCACATTAGTAGTTGATGTTGTGTTTGTTGTTTGATAAGTGTTTAGGTGATTGATAATGTTTTACTTTCGTATTTCACATGATAGAAATTGGAAATAGCATGAGAATAATATTGCGATAAATTTTGTGATTTGGGCCAAAGTAGGCCAAGACTCTGAGCTGGGCCAGATTGACCGAACGAGTTTGGTCAAACTAGGTTTAAACCAGTCAGCCTCGATTTGACCGATGACCCGTCGCGGGACTCGGGTCGAGGGTTTGTCTTTGAGGTAAGATTGGTTGTTATTGGAGGTTTTATGTTATGCCTTGATATTTGTAATTATCATTTCACATGTTGGTTGTTGGATGCCTTGTGCTTGAGTCTTGTTTGCCTTTAGCCATTTTAGTTTATTCTCATAGACTATGATATTGATGGTTAGCTATAATTTGGTTATTGATGACATTGAGGATATGGTTGGATTGTCTGCTGAATAGACATTTATATAGCCTTTCACATGATAGAATGTTAGCATTTATGTTAGTAAGTTGGACTCTTTGCCCCTCTTATGGTTAATTGGGTATCCTACTTGTCTTGTGTGGTGTGGGCTAAAGTATTCAAGCTGGGACTAGCTGGGACTAGGTCCTAGGTGAGTATTTTGGCCTTCATCATAGATAGGTCATTATAGTCTTTGACGAGTGTATGTTCACTGCTTAATAGCCTCTGTGTTCCTGACTTGGTGGGTTTATATCCAAGTTGGGGCATGACCTCGTTACTTATTTTGATAGTAAGTGGTCAGCTTAAGTACTAGCCAACCCTTTGGTGGACTCCTTAGGGTACTCACTTTGTTTTAGAAAAATTGTGGGTCTTGGGTGCGGTGGTGTGTATCCGCATGTCTAGGTCTCAAGAGATTTTAGGCTAGGGTTGTGTTGTGTCTTGGCCATGTTTTGATAGAACCTCTGAGCCAAGATACCGGTTCGATTACCTTCCCTACCTCGTGGTATAGACTCGAGTTACAGAGTGACTATTGACGGGACTAAGAACTTATGCCTGTCTTTGATATATTGCCCTTTCTTGTTTGATGATTCTATGAATCATAGAAGGTGAGATGCAAGCCGGCTATGGTTGATAGAGTTTGGATTCCTGGATGTTATGTGATTCACATGATAGTGTAGTATGAGTCGGTCTAGTATTCACATGCTAGGACTATGTGGCGTTATATTGTTGTTCACATGATAAGCACGATTGTCTAGCATCTATATGCTAAGGCATTGTGTGATTCGTATTCATATTCTTATGTTTACATGTTATATTAATTATGACATTTCGTGGCTGGGAGAACTCGGAGTTACTCCCCACTGACTGTGGCTTTCGTATTTGTATAAAATGCGAATGACAGGTAGGTGATGCATATATGGGGTACATGGACGAGCTAGCGAGCAAAGTAACCTTGGAACCTAGATTGGCTTTATTTTATTGTGACCCTTAAACACTTTTTATGTTACATACATTTTAGGGACATATGTCTCCCTCTTTACATTTGGTTGTATAATTTGCTATTCGCGACTTTAGCGATATTTCATTCATGAGATTTATTTTGGACCTTGCATGTTTGACACCTTCCCATTTGGATATCTTTATAACAGGTTCAGGTTTTAAAAATTACAGGTTTTTACCCAAATGGACCTATTACAAACATATCCATGCAGTTTTATTCTAGAATTACGTATTTATTTTTTTCCGCAATAAATGAGGGTGTCACATTTGATTTCTTTTTTGATGGTTGGCCCTTTTTTTTGTTGACGGCAGGATGCTCTTCAATTTCATCCTGTAACACCATTTCGTCAGCTTTACTTTTATTTTCATTACCATTTTTTGACCTCTTGCTTGGTTGTTCAACCTCATCATTTTTTGATCTCCTCTTTCTCGTGTATGTTTTTTTCGTTTGTTTTGAAGTTGTCAAGTCCATTCTCACAATCAATATCACACTTCATTAGACATAATTTCACACCTTATTCAAAACAACATCACTATTGTATGTCACTGGTAATAAGTATTTTAAAAGGAGTATACAGTTTTGTATTTTTGTAAACACTATCAATAATAGAACTACACAAAATTCATGAAGATTCAGTACCACTAATATTCAGATTCAATATCAGACCATACAAGTAACAGTATTACAAGTTTGTCTTCCTCATTGCCAACACATATATCAACGTTATTCATTGTATCTGAATGTAAACTCTCAATTCATGGACCTCATTGTCAAACAAATTCAATTCAGTGTTATGAAATTGTACTCGTTCACATTTAACCAAACGTTTAACCCTAATTTTCGCGATTCAAACAATTTGCAACCGTTTTTTTGACAAATTCACAATTTTGAAATTTCAATTTCACAATCGAACAGTGTTCAAACGAATAATTAAACGGTTTATTATGTTAAACAGTTTTTTAACCAGTTTTAACCCTAATTTTTCACAATTAATCAATGTCGAACTTTGAATATCACAAATAAACAATGGAACAGTGTTTAAACATAAATTTCTTCATTGAATATGTTAAAACCTATTCTTAATTGATAAAAACAAGATTTAAATACTTATTTTGCATTTCGAACAATGTCGAACCCTAATTTTTCGCAATGCACAATATTCAACGCTAATTTAGCAGATTTAAAGAGGAAAATATGCAATTTCAATCAGAAATAAAAAAACATTCAATTAACAACTACGAAGTTGTACAATTATATGAAAATTATTGGAAATTAACGAAGTTTATCAATAATTTTGATACTTAAACTAACAAATACTCGATTTTAACAATGATTTCACTAAAATTGAAGTCCTCGAGAGAATTAAGACAGAAATTGTACCTGATTTTCAATGAAAATGCAATTGAATTGAACAATGATTAGTATTTTTCCGGAAATTGTTGTTGATTCACGTTAATAATCGGGAATTTTAGTGGTTTTTTGAGTTTTTAGAGAGAGAAAGTGAGAAGTTGAAAAAACTGTTGCGCGGTTATGAATTTCAAAAGGCGTGCGTGTCTGTTTTGTTACCTTTTTTTTAAGTGATATTGTTTAGTTTAATGCGCGATATTGTATCCGTTACTCAATCCTCAAATATTTAGGGGTTCTCACCGGATCCCGACTCTATATATATATATATATATACAAGTTAAACGGATCTTTTTACTGTACCAACATAGTATAAGAACGAGGACGCACACCCAAGTGCTCATTATAAGTGATTGGGATATTACCACGAAATTGTTTAATCTGAACTGGTAACTGTACGGAGATGACAAAAAACGCCTAGCGCCTATCCACGGCATAACGGCAAAACGGTGTCTCTCCTTCCGCAGTTATCAATTCAGTTTGAACAATATGCGTACCCTCACTAAACCTTCTTATTTTATGTTGATAGGTATTAAAACCATTTTAAAATAATAACACATCCATGGTTTAATATATAACTTAATCAAGTGTCGTCATAATTCAACAAAGGATTTAGCCTATTAGGCTCATCCTTAGAGTAAAATAAATTTAAAACAAGAAAAATAAAAACAAGAAAACTTACAAACTTAAAGTTGTGCTCAGAATTGAAGAGGTACGGTTGACGAGATTTTATTAATAAGAAAGAAGATTTACAAGGGGAGAGAGAGAGAGAGCTCAGAGAGAGGGGTAGGAGAAGCCTGCCTCTAACTAAAACGTTTGCCCGTTTATATAGGCAAAATATAAAAGCTATTCACAACTATTACAAAACACTTTATTAGTGTTAAAAAACTATTGCAAAATTAGTGCGGGAACTGTTATTAGTGCCCATTATTGTCCATGCTTATCATGCGTCATTGCATGCGTGTCTCCTGGGTGGTTTTTATTCCACTATTTTCCCTTTGTCTTTTGATTTGGCATTTTTGGCCCTGTTGTTGATTATTTCTTCTTCTATTAAAAGTTGGACTTCTGTTTCTTCTTCCATTTCTTGAGCATCTTGAAGAAGTTCAAATTTATTCTTGCTATTGGATGCTGTTGATTTTGTCATTGATACATCACTTGTCTGGGATTTATTATCCTCATTCATTCTTCTTTGAGCTAGAGCCCTTTCTGCCAATTTATTGTAATGGCAAAGAATTTCATCTTCAGTTTTATCTTTAATCTGAAATAATTCTTCAGATTGTTGGAATTCTTCCAATTCTCCAGTTTCTTCGGCATTGAAGATAACTAGACTATCAATCTTGTCCTGAATTAGATTGATTGTGTATATACACTTTAACTCATTAGTGTCTTTATCTTGTCTTAACATGGCGTCCCAAAAACGAGAATATGATTCTCTTTTTAAACAAAATAATTTGATATTATTATATCCTGTTTTGGGGATAAACTTCCAAATCCAGGGAATAGAAAATTCAATAAAGAAATTCATTTGAATAATGCCAGGAATATCATCCTGATCAGTTTTTGGAAGTAACTCCTTCCATTCGTCATAAAGATCTTTAAAGATTTGTGGCAGAATATTTTCATTAGGTCCATAAAATTGCCACCATTTGATTAACCAATTTGGCAGATTTTGATCAAAAACTTCAGGGTAAATTTTTATTAGCCATGTGTGGCTTTTCGTAGGATTTTCATATAAGAAAACTTGATCAAAAGCCTGGACATAATCCCAGTAATTGTATTCAACTTTGATATTATTTTTGTTTATTAGGGTTTTAGAAGTAGATGGAGTTATTCCCCATTCTTCAATGGATATTATCCTTTTAATATTGATTTTTGAAAATCTCCAGAAATTTCCTGGATCTTCCCAATGATTAAAATTGCATTCATTATCAGAGAGAATGCCTTCATAAAATCCTCGACTTTTATAAGTCTCCATAGGATAATGATTATTGGTTAAATAACGGTTATATAATAACCAAGGGTTATCTTCCCATTTTTTATCAGAATTTTGGAGTATAATAATCTCCCTTTCTTCTGGTGATTTCACCATTTTCTCTTTTTCATCAAGAGATTCTTTCATAATTTTTTTGAAAGATGGGGAACTTATATTAAGTCCTTTTTGTTTCCATATTTGGAATTCTTCAAATTCATCTGTTGTGATATTATCACATAAATTTTTGGCTATTAGCCTTTTTTCACCATATTGTGCCAAAATATTATTTGGTCTTATATAACCAGATGAGGATCCTGGTCCTGGGTTATTCCCAGTTTTGATAATTTCGGATGATTTTCCTGGGTTATTCCCATATCCGATAATTGAGGATAATTGTCCTGTATTATGGGTATTCCCATATCTGATAATTGAGGATGATTGTCTTCCTCTCCCTCTATTAGAAGGATGCATAAAGCGGCCACGGCCACGGCCTCGACCAAACTCCATTCCTGAAACAATCAACAAACTCTTATAGAGTTAAATACTCCCTTGTTAAGAAATCAGGGAGATGATTATCAGATCCTTTTTTATAATGTATTTCAAAATCAAAAGGGGCTAAATGAGCTTGCCACCTTGCAAACATTTGTTTGGAAACATCATGTTTAAAATCTTTTTGAAACATAAATTTCGCAGAACTACAATCAGTTCTTATCGTAAATTTTTGGTTATATAAATCATTTTGAAATTTTAAAACACATCTGACTATGGCTAAAACTTCTTTAGCAACCGTTGCATAATTAGATTGTGCAGAATTCCATTTTCCTGAATAAAAACGGACTAAAAATTCTTGTTTATTATTAGGATCTATTTGTTTAAGAATCCCTCCATAACCAATGTCCTGAAGCATCGCTTTCTACTATTTTTTCCCAATGAGGGTTTGCCAAACTAAGGCATGGTAAAGATATAACTTTACTCTTAATTTTCCTGATGCTCTAGTGTGATCATTAGACCAAGCACGGGATTTTTCTTCAACCTTGTCATATAAAATAAATTGTATCTTTTGCCAAGTCATCATAATAAGGTGAAATATAATTCAAACTTCCCAAGAATCTTTGAAGTTGAGTTTTGTCAATGATTTCATCTGGGAATTTAGAACCAAATTCAATACTTCTATTAATAGGAATAATTTGGCCTTTCTCAATATTATGACCTAAAAATCTGACTTTAGTTTGAAATAGAGACATTTTAGTTTTAGAAATAACTAAACCATTAGATATGACAATTTTTTTGAAAATATCTAAATGTTTAAAATGTTCTTCTATATTCATAGAGAAGATGAGAATGTCATCAATATAAACTATGATAAAATGACTATAATTGTTAAAAATATCATTCATAATTTTCTGAAATTCTGATGGAGCATTTTTCAATCCAAAAGGCATAACATGCCATTCATATTGTCCAAAAGGAACATTAAAAGCAGTTTTGTATCTGTCTGCTGGGTCAATTTGAATCTGCCAATAACCAGATTTTAAATCAAATTTAGAAAAAATTAGAGCTTTATACAAACGGTCTAATAAATCTTTTTTATTAGGTATTGGATATCTAATCCATTTTAAGACCTTATTTAAAGGTTTATAATTAATGACTAATCTAGGAACTCCTCGTTCCTTTTCAGCATTTTTGTTAACATAAAAAGTCATGCAAGACCATGGTGATTTGGATGGTCCAATAAGCTTTTTCTCTAAAAGAGAACTTATTTCTTTTTTGCAAAATTCTAAATATTCTGAATTCATTTGACAAGGCCTAGCCTTGGTAGGAACATTATCTTCCCTGAAATCTTCTTCATAAGGAAGATTTACTATATGCTTTTTCCTGTTCCAAAAAGCATTAGGATGGTCATTACAAATAGATAAAGAAAATTGGTTTTCAATATCAATAATTTTTTGTTTTAATCTAGGATTATTAAGTTTTTGATTTATAGTTAAAATGTTAACTTCATGTTTTAAAAAACTTAATTGATTTTCTTTTAAAGAAATTCTATCATGAATCTCATTTATAGTTTTCATAAAGGGTTTCATGATGAAACTGAAAGTAATAGTTTTTCCTTGATAATTTGCAGTTAAATTCTTGTTATCTGCAGTAAAAGGATAAATTTTTGTTATAAAAGGTGTTCCAAGAATAATAGGAACCGAGAGTTTATTTTTTACTAAAAGAAAGCTTAAAGGTATGCAGGTGTTATTAACACATATATCAGCTTTTGGGAGTTTAAAATCAATATCTAATTTATCTCCTCCTGCTTGAGATAAACTATGAGTAGTTTTGACAAAATACCTGAGTCAATTTCTCCTTCTTGTATAACATTTAAATCGCTGCTCCGAGTATCAATTAAAGCAATAAATTCTTTAGAAAATTGATTATTAATTCTAAGAAGAATCTTAACATACCATTTTTGTCCAGCAACCATATTTATGGTTTGGAGAAATTTTTTATTTCTCTTTAATTCTGGGAGAGTAGTAACAAGTTGATTAGCTTGATCTTTGCCAATAGGGCTAAGAATAGGAATCTCATGGTTATCAACCTTTTTGTCATTAGATTCTTGATCATTGTTTAGCAAATCATTTTGAAAAATAAAAAGTTGTTCAAGATTAGAAATTCTTGTATCATTTCTTTGTTCTTCAATTTTTAGAAGTTTAATCTGAGATTTTAAATTATCCATCTCTTTCAAAATATCTTGTAAAGAAGAAGGATTAGAAGTTGTGTTTTTATTTTGAAGACGTTTATAAACTTCATTTAAAGAATAAGGTTTTTCTTCTGTAAAATTTTTATTTTTATAATCTAAATTATTATGAGAAGTGCTAGGTATATTTTCAATGATTTGTGATCTTAAATCAGCACTTGGGATGGCTTTTAAAACATCCAACCAATCATTATTGGTGAGAACTTGTAATTTGGCATCTTGAAAATTGGATAAAAGATTAAAGTATTCATCCTTTTTGGGATTAATACAAGCTTTTCCCTGTCCACAGGGTTCACATTCTGAATTAGTAGTTTCAGAACTACTGTCTGTGTAAAAAGAATCATTTTTAAGGATTTTTAAATTATTACTAGAATTACTAGAATTATCAGAATTATCAGAATTATCAGACATAGTTTCTGATTCACTCTGCAGATCAAGTTCATTAAGAAATAATTTTGAAATCTTGTCTTTAAGATTATCATCTATATCAAGATTATTAATTTGTTTTTGGGTCCAGCAATTGTTTGCCATATGACCCTTTTTATTGCATTTAAAACACCTTATTTCTTTTGAAGGTATATAACCCTTTTTTCTATAATGCTTTTTATGGAATTTTCTTTGATTTTTCCGATAAGTTTTTTCTTCAAGTTTAGCTTTAGAATATCTTTTCTTTTTATATCTAGGAGAATAAATTCTATCATTACTTTTGTTTTGTTTTCTACGAGAAGTAGAAGGCATATCCATACCAAATTGTTCACAAAATTCACCTAATTGGTTTCTTTCAATAATGTTCTGATGTTTGAGCTGCTGGTTTAATCTAATCTCATTACAAAGATTTATTCCTTCAGCTGTACAAGCTTTAATGAGGTGACCATAATTATATTTTTCGTAATTAATAGAAGGATCTTCTCCACGAAGAATTTTTCTAATTCTTTCAGCAAATAAGTGTGGTAGACCATCAATAAATTTACCTTTCCAATGAGAGCTATTGCATTCCGGTAAAAGCATGACTCTGCTAAGGAAGGTGTCTTTGTACCACCTAAAATCGCTTAAAGTTTTACATCTAAAATTTTGTAAAAGAGTTCTTGTGGAATCATAATTATTCCCCAATTGACCAGTAAAATGATCAAGTATATTGACAAGTAAAGTGTAAACCGCAGTTTCTGTAGGCACTTCATCTTTAATTTCTACATTCGTAAAAATAGCTGTTTTTTGTTCATTTGTGAGGTAATTATCCCACCATCCTTTAAGTTGACCAGTAAATCCTGATGCTATCATTTTAGCAACAGTGGAATAACTATTATTAGCACTTTTACAAACTTGAGAATACATAAGCATTCTATGACAATGGTTATGAATTTGTTTTTCAGCAAAATAATCTATATTCCATTCATAGATATGAGATCCACTATAACTATGTCCAATAATCTCAGCATTTTCTTCCTGTCCAATATCAACAGGTGAAGGTCTTCTATTATAATATAGAGTATTAATAGGTTTTTGACTCCATTTATTTTTTGAAATAACATTCAAATCATCTTTTGAATTTGGATTGAATTCTTCACTTAAAGTTTGCAACTTTAAATTTGCAACCTTATCAGCCAGCTGACTTATAAGTTGTTCATTTTTAATGTCAGATAAAAATTTAAAATTTTTTATTTCAGGAGGATTTTTGATAATAGGAGTTATTTCTTGTGAAGAAGAAGAAGGGTCTTCAGTCTTGGTATTTTGAAGGACTTGATTAAGAAGATTTATGACTTTATTAGCCTTTTGATGTAAATCTGTAACATGTTCACCAAGAATTTTTAAAGATAGATTAGCATAATTATTTTGTTCGCTTAAATAATTTAAATGTTTAGTAGCCGTGCTAATAATTCCATCTTCATACATTTTTGAAAGGGGCATGTAAGAACACCCATCTAATTTAAATTTCTTAAGAGGAGGATAAACTCCCTTAACTTCATTACCATTGAGAAGTTCAAAATTTCTTTCAAGAATAGTTAAATGATTATATAAATAAGTTGAACAATACCAAGGGACAAAATAAATAACTGTATTTACTGATTTGCAGTATTCATAAAATTCATCTTGCAAAATATCTTGCTGTTCTTCATCAAAATTATGAAAAAACCAATTTCTAAATTTTTCCCAAATAGGAGATTGAAATTCATTACTAATAATTTTTCTGGTTAATGAACCAGGAGAAAAATCTAGTAAGGCCTTCTTAATCATCAGTATAACTTATTTGGGACAATGTGTCCGCTTCTTTTTTAGAATGTCGTCTTAAAATTTTATCAGAATGCATTCTTAAAACATCTTCATCTGTTTCAATAAAATCTTCATCTCTTAATTGAGAAGTTGAACACCTAGATGCACTAGGCATATCTAAATCTTGATCAAGGGCTGAAATAAAAGTCCTATTAGAAAAAGATCTAGTCATTTTTGAAGTACTACTTCTTGGTCGAATATGTTTATTACCAAAATTTAAAGTAACACTCCTTCAGAGTTTGTCAGTACATCAAGTAAATTAGTCTCCATAATCGGTTGAGGAGGCATAGCCTGAGTGATTGTCCAATTTTCAGGGAAAGATATTTCTTCCCATTTAATAGCCTTTCTAGTAGTGATATTAGATCTATTACAATTGGTTTCAATAATAATAGTCTCATTTATAGCTTTATCACTAATCTACAAAGTGAGGATTTAAAGTATATAAAGGTTTATAATAAATCCTGTAGCATATACAAATTAATTCAGATCCTTTAGCATAATTGTAACCATGAGTTTTAACATTCAAAGTTAAAGCATCTAATATATTAGCATCTCATTAAAGATAATTGTAAATTTGGGTAAACGTCAAAATAAACTGACCATGAGCCGATCGATTTAACAACTCCAATAATTGACTTTTGCCAATTTAAATTTCTGCCATCTCTTAAGGCTGCAACAAAACTTTCTGGTAATCCTTCCAGAGTTAGTGGTTTAAAAGCCACTTGAACTAAACCAATATGAATAAATTGATGCTTAGATTTTCTTAGTGGTTCTAAGTCATTATTGTTTAAAAGTTGAAGATACATTTCTTCATTATTTAGAGAAATAGATTCCTCTGTGGTTTTAACTCTGTGTTTTAACCCAATATATTCAAAAAACCCATAATTATATATAGTTCTTTTGCTAACTTCCTGAATTGTCCATTTGTTTAGCAACTCTAAATTCGAGGATATTCAACCTCTTCATATCTTTTTTTTCACAGACTTACCCGTATTAAGTACGCGTAAACTCATAAGATGAGAAAATGTTGAATTATGACTTAACTATCATAAATTATATATATATATATATATATATATATATATATATATATATATATATATATATATATAATTAGGATCACATGAGTCCACCCTATCTTTTTGAGTCCGTGAGTCCATGATACAATATCACACTTTATATTAAACAATATCACAAATTTATATTCAAAAAAAAAAAAAAAAAATCGAAAAAAAAATTGAAAAAAAAAATTTGAAAAAAAGTCGTGATATTGTTTTGTAATACAATATCACACGTTATACTAAACAATATCACAACTTACATTAAAAAAAAAAAAAAAAAAAAAAAAAAAAAAAAAACTTTTTGAAAAAAAAAAATTGAAAAAAAAATCGTGATATTGTTTTGTAATACAATATCACACGTTATACTAAACAATATCACATCTTACATAAAAAAAAAAAAAAAAAAAAAAAATTCGAAAAAAAAAATGAAAAAAAAATTCGAAAAAAAAAATCGTGATATTGTTTTGTAATACAATATCACACATTATACTAAACAATATCACACTTAAAAAAAAAAAAAAAAAAAAAAAACTTTTTCGAAAAAAAAAATTGAAAAAAAAAAATTTCGAAAAAAAAAATTTGAAAAAATAAAATTCCGAAAAAAAAATTTGAAAAAAAAAAATCGTGGTATTATTTTGTATAGTGCGTGATATTGTTTTATGGACTCATGGACTCAAATATATAGGTGGACTCACCGGATCTTGCCTCTATATATATATATATATATATATATATATATATATATATATATATATATATATATATATATATTTTGGTACATAGTTGGAACTCATATAGTAAAACATCTTTTATTAGTACAAAAACTTCCACAAACATATTTTTCCGTATTAATATAGCAGAGGGAATAAAACTAGTATGCAGTCGTCTAAAAAAAAGGAAAGAACATAACGTAATACTCCGTAGTAGAGAGACATACTCCTTAGATCAGTGTATACAACATAATACATTAATATTCCGTAGTAGAGAAACATATATAAATCAGTGTGTAGTATACATATTATTAATCGTTTCCAAACCTCTTCTTAAGCTCCAAAACATAGTCATGGATACGAAACTGGTCAGGAAGACAAGTGTCGGACACTCGGCCTCGATGTTTACTTGAGTGCATTTCTCAAAGGCGTAAAACTAGCTATAATCCGGGATTAATACAACGTCCAGATACCCAAATGTATCTCCACCAAAGTAGGGTTTATCTCCGAGCTCTGCTTCTAGCTTTCTTAACAAGTCTACGAATTCCTTCTTGTCTTCCTCATTTGATCCATCCTTTTGTCTCCATACCTTCCTCAGAGTGTGGAAAAACTGTATCATTCTCAATTTAATTAGTAAATGGGTAGATCGATTGAATTAGATTTACGAGACTAAATGATCATTATTACATTCTCTTAAGTAGAAAAAATAAAACATGCAAGAACGCACACAATAAATATATAACTATGGTTATTTTGGCGATAGAAGTGCAAGAAAATAAACGAAGAATGTACGTACCATCTTATCATTAAAATCAGCCCAAAAACGAGCTTGAGCTCGATGGTAAGGGTCAGTAGGCAACAAAGTTGGAGAATTGTGTTTCCACTCCTCGTCTATGTACTCTATAATTGCCAAGGACTCACAAATTGGTTTTCCATTGTGAATTAAAACCGGGATTTTTTTGTGAACCGGGTTCATGGTCAAAAGTAATGTACTTTTGGATTTAAAATCCTCTTGCCTAGAATCATAGTTGGTGATACCCTTTTCTTGTAGTGCAATTTTGACCCTAGTAGAAAAAGGACTAGGCCAAAACTCCAACAACACGATCTCATCCGCCATAATTAATTTTATTGTTCTTTGATTTGCAAAGTTGAAGTTAGAATATGGGTTATATATAGAGTAATTTGAACTCTATATGTATGTTAAATAATTTGTTAATGAAGATTGATAGTGATCAATTTGTTGTCATTGCTTCCGTAATCTAACTCTAAAAAGCCCGTAGTACGATGCAAGCACTGACCTTTGTTTGGACCATGGTAATTGACTCATTCATAGATATCATTACACGTGTAGTCTTGTAGATTAATTACTTTACATTATATACAATCCTAATCAATGACAAAAGCAAACTTAATTTTATCCAATTGATCTCCCTTGTGACGGGTTATCATTTGTGGCGGATTTTTTGTGAGATAAAATGGTAACAAAATGGGTTAGTGGAGAAAGGGGACCACATGAATAGTGTTGCAGAGAGAGAAAAAGTGGGTACTTTGTGAGGTAAAATGGTATCCGTTACTCAAGAGTGACGGATATGTGCCGTCACAAACAAGAATTTGTGAATTTTATCCAATTATCCATCTGTTACATTTTTTAGTGTTCATTTATATCGTGGGTGTACAACAGAAGGGAGTTTAACTATATTTCAGACGAGTCAAGATCCACTTAATAGACTATCTCTTGATCTATAGTGTTATTTCATCCATCCCACTTATTTATTGTCTTATTTTATGTTAGGTGTCTCAGTCAATTGTTATCTAATTTGATGGGGCATATTCTGCACCCGCTGACCGAGTCAACATATTGAGCAAGGTCAAGGATCAAAAGACAGCAAGTCAACATGTTAGACCGCCTAACCGACGCAGCCTGTCGGCCGATCAGTTGGGTCTCGGCTAGGCAACTCGCCAGCCGGGAGACATATCCGCGTACTCATATCCAAGACCCCTCGGCATGGAGTCAACAGGGCCCGCCGGCCTGCCATGGGTCCCTCGGCCGAGGGTAGAACAGACTTTCCACCTGCTACGCCACTTGGCCCACTTGGCCACTACGTGACAAAAGGTGAAAGTCTATAAATACTCCACTTCTCTCATTGATAAGGGGATCCACAATCTAACCTAAAACTCACTGTTCATCTGGTATAAACTCACTAATCTCTCTACAATATACTTTGTCAAGTAACACACAACTTAATCCCTTTAAGTTTACTGACTTGAGCGTCGGAGTGAGTACGCTCGATGCAAAGCCGAGCCCTTAGTTTGTTCATCGTTTCAGGAGAGACCGAAAGGAAGAATCAAGACAAGGAAAGACATCATTTCACCAAGCTTACGTGGTAAACAAATCTGCTCTGGAATTACACCCGGAACAATTGGCGCCGTCTGTGGGGAAAAGACACTAGAAGCTAGTCAAATCCCTTACAAAAAAAAAAACACAAAACAAAACCCACCCAACAAGCTAAGAAAATGTCAAAGCAACAAGAAATAATTGTGACTGATGAAACCGCATTCTATCGATGACACACCACAATTCCGAGATTGGGCAGCGATCCCCACCGCCGAGTCATTCAACCGGCGTACGGGATGCCGATACAACCAAACACCATCGCACCGGCCAAGTCACTATCATGGGACATGTGGTCGATGCAAAGAAAACTGGCTACTCCCGGACCTCGATGGGTAATACGCGATCACCCCCGCCGCAACGACGGTGACGGCAAAGACACCCGCAGGTGACCAGAGCCCATAAAGTGACCCCGAACAACTTGTCCGGGGCAATGCAAGGAGTGGAGCATACTAGGACGCCGGCGGTGCCCGTGGTGTCAGTGGCCGACCAAAGTCCTTCCCCCACGCGAGGGAGGACAGCGTCGCCGCGGCATCAAAGAGGCCACCCCCGAAGAAATGTAGACAGAAGTCCGACTCTCCAAAGTCGGACAACAAGAAGCCCTTCCCGTCACGGGGAGAGAAGCCGGACTAGGGCCACGAGGAGCCGATCGCCACGTGCTACTCGGACGTGGTCGACAGCCCCCCTCAAAGACCTATGTCCTCGAGGTCCCTGTGCGAATAAACTAAAGCTGCCACCCCTATCCTACAAAGGGGATAGCGATCCGACCGACCACGCCGAGGCTTTCGAGTCTTACATGTCGGTGTGGGAGCAACCTGATGAGGTTTGGTGCCGAATCTTCCCTACAGCCCTTCATGGGATGGCCCAAAGTTGGTACAAGGGGCTACCTAATGGCTTGGTGTATTACTACGCCGACCTAAGAGACAACCTCATAGCCCAGTACTCTTGCAACAAGAGAAGGGCCGTGGAGACATCCGATCTCCTCACCATCCGACAGGGGGAGGACGAGTCCCTCCGGAGCTACGTGAAGAGGATCGACGCGAAAGCTCAGCAGATCCGTGAGCTGAATGCCGAGCTGGCGGCCTTCGCACTGATGAAGGGCCTCCCGAAAGGCGAGCTCAAAAATGAGCTGATCAAGTGCGGGGACCTCAACCTGGACTCCGCCAGAAGGATGGCCGACCAAGCCATAATGGTGGAGGACTACCACAAGACCTGGGTAGGCCACAGTGAATCTGGGCACTCAGGAAGGAGGAGCCGCCGAGACAACGAGGATGAAGGACGCCGTGACAGCAATAGGTCACGGCCCGAAAAATCCAGCAGGAAGCAAAACTCGGCGGGCGCCGGGGGGAGTTCGGGACCATACACCCATACGCGGTATGGCTGAGTCCCACCCTCTCGGTCAAATCACCGGCCGAGGTCTTCGCCCCGGAGCAAGAGCGAAGGGCGTAAGGGACAAAACCCCCAAGATGAAGAGGGAAGGCGACGCAAGCCAATTTTGCGATTATCACGGCCACCCGGCCATAAGACCGACGATCGTTTGGCCATCAAGAACACCATTGAGGAGCCGATCCAAAAGGGGGCCCTCGGCAAAGAAGTACGTAGCCGGAACCCGTAATCCAGCTCCGGCGGGGAGAAGAGAAAATCAGTATTCCACAGGATGGGAGTGATCCAGGTTGTCATCGGAGGAAACGAGAACGGTGGGTCCGCTAATGGGCACAAACGGCACCTAAATGAGCTTTACCAAGCCATCAACTTTGTGCCCACCACAGCGATCCCCGCTCACACCGTCCCCGATATAACCATCGGAAGGAAAGACTACGAAGGAGTCGTAGCCCCACACAAATGACCCGCCGGTGGTCCACCTGGACATAGCCAACCACTTGGTCAAGAGGTGCCTAATTGATACAGGCGCCTATACAAACATCATGTTCAGGGAATGCTTTCTCAATCTTGGTCTGAAGATTGAGGATCTGAGCCCCTGCACCAACCCACTGTACAGCTTCTCCGGGGCCGGCCTGGTACCCCTGGGATCTATCAGACTGCCGGTGATGTTTGGCCAAGCCGATGCGGCCAAGAATGTTTTATCTGAGTTCGTGGTCATTGATGGTTCATCTGCCTACAACGTCCTCATAGGCCGAGTCACCTTGAGCGAGGCCGATGCTGTGATGTCCATCCGGGCCCTGACATTGATGTATGTCTCGGACCGGGGGGAAGTGCAAAAGCTCGTCTCAAAGGACGAGAGGGACGAAGTTGTCAATGTCCAGATATCTGCCAGAGGGTGCAACATGCAGTCCCTCAAAGTGGCGAAAAAGTCAAGAAAAGGGAAGAGCCCATCCTTACGACATGAGGGTGATCCGATGAGCACCAACCACGTCGGCGTGGTCGAAGGTGCCGAGACCGAGCAGATAGAGATTGACCCAGGGCGCACCGTAACTATCGGTGTCGGCCTGGAGCCAAAGTTCAGAGCCAATCTCCTAGACCTGCCGAGGAAGAACAAAGACGTCTTCGCGTACTCAGCCGCCGAGATGCCAGGCGTGAGCCGAGAGGTTATCGTTCACAAGCTGAACGTACTCCCAGCCGCCCCGTGAAGCGTAAGATGAGGAACTCCTCGGCCGAGAAAGATGATGCCATCAAGGCCGAGGTAGATAAATTATTAGAGGCGGGCTTTATCATGCCTTGTACTTACCCTGAGTGGCTAGCAAATGTTGTAATGGTGAAGAAGTCATCAGGGGGGTGGAGGATGTGTGTTGATTTTACAAATCTTAATAAAGCATGCCCCAAAGATTGTTATCCCTTGCCTCGAATAAATAGCTTAATAGACGCAACGGCAAAGGCTACACTATCTTGAGCCCGCCGACGCCTTTTCGGGGTACCATCAGGTATTCATGGCCGAAGAAGACATGCCTAAGTGCGCATTCATCACCATACACGGCACATACATGTACAAAATGATGCCGTTCCGTTTGAAAAACGCTGGCGCAACTTACACTAGGCTGGTGGACAAAGTGCTTCAAGACCAAAAAGGGCGAAATATCGAGGCTTACGTCGACGATGCTATTGTAAAAAGCAAGTCTGACGGCGAGCACTTGGCCGACTTGAGCGAAACATTTTGTTCGCTAAGGAAATACAAGATGAAGCTTAACCCAATGAAGTGCAACTTCGGCGTCCGGGCCGGCAAGTTCCTCGGCGTGCTTGTCAGCGCCAGGGGAATTGATGCCAATCCAGAGAAAATCAAAGCAATTCTAGACCTGCCGGAGCCGAGGAATCGAAAAGAGGTTATGATGCTCACCGGGAGGATGGCGGCTCTCGCCCGCTTCATTTCTCGGTCAGCCGACAAGAGCACCCCATTCTTCAAAGTGTTGAAGGGGAATAAAGACTTTTGCTGGGGGGAGGAACAGAGCACAGCTTTTAGGCAGCTGAAAGCTCATCTACAAACTCTCCCGACCCTGTCCAGACCGACGCTGGGGAAACTCTATATCTATACTTAGCAGTTACCTCGGCCACGGTCAGTGCCGTAATCGTCAGAGAAGAAAACAAGCAGCAGCACCCAATCTACTTCATCAGCCATACACTATTGCCCGCCGAAAGAAATTACCCACTGATTGAAAAAGCAGCCTTTGCTGTCGTCGTTGCCGCAAGGAAACTAAAACCTTACTTCGACGCACATCCCGTAACGGTCTTAACCGACCAGCCATTGGAGAAAGCATTGGAAAAATTTGAACAATCCGGCAGGCTCGTCAAATGGGTAGTAGAGCTATCCGGCTTCGGCATTCAATACAGGCCGAGGCCCTCGATAAAGGGGCAAGCACTTGCAGACTTCCTTGCCGAGTGCACATACCAAGAAGAATCACACCCCGGTGTATGGGAGGTATACACCGACGGGTCCTCCACGACGAACAGCTCAGGAGCCGGCATCCTTATCATCAGCCCAAACGGGGACGAATTTGAGTACGCCTTGAAGTTTACCTTCTCGGCCTCAATGCACTTATTTGGGCCGCAATGCACTTTCTTGGGGCTCCAAGAAACAGCGTGCTATCGCTTGTTCGTCCACCGAGGCCGAGTTTCGTGCTGTTGCCTCTACGACTGCCGAGTTAATGTGGTTGTAGTCCTTACTCACTTAACTTCGTGTTCCTCTCTCTCAACCACCGGTTATCTATTGTGATAATCTTAGTGCTACGAGCTATGCTGCTAACCCGGTTTTTCACTCCCGTATGAAGCATCTTGCTCTTGCATTTCATTTTGTTCGTGAACAAGTTCAGCAGGGTCATCTTCGCGTCCAGCACATTCCTAAGCCACGTTTTGCTTCTTTGCTCTCCAAGATTGGTCTCGCCTTTGGGTCGTCCATCTTGTGGGGGAATGTTAGGAATATTTCCGTAAATAAAGATTGTCCATAATTGTAGTTTCCTTATTATTGTAATTTCCGTATCTTAGGCTATTCGTTTGTTCTTTGGTAAATTTCATATGATAGCTTTCTTGCTCTTTAGGTCATTGTATTAGTATATAAGGCATTGTTGTATCCTTGTATAATTATCAATAAAAATCATCCTTTCATAAACCTTACAAACAAGACTTGCCATCTCCAGCACTCGTGGCTATTTCTCCAAAGATGATGACACCATTGGTACTGATTCATCGGTTTGAGGCCCTTTGGAGCTCCCTGAAGCGGCTTCTTTCTTCAATTTATGATTATTATATGCCACAACACCGCCAATAGCTAAACAAACAAATGTGGTTTTAGTTTGTGGGTTGCATAAGATAAGAACAAGCAGTAGAGTATGTAAAGAGTACCTGCCATATGCCAAAAGACTCGAAATCAATGTACTCTAATACTCCCTCCGTCCCAGTGAATTCTTTAAGTTTATTTTTTAAGAGTACGAAACAAATGTACAAAGCAACCCTTTTATTATCCTCATCTAATTTTTAAGAGTGCACTAGGACATGAGTGTTATAAGGGTACTTTGGTAATGTTAAAAGATAACATGTCGTCAAAAGAAAATGTAAAAATGTATTCAGTCTTTTCTAAACTTCGAGTTACAAGTAACCAGATAAGAATCATTACCGGAAGACATTACCAAATTCATCAATCAAAATCCAAAATTTATTGTCCTCATTTGATTTTGGTGGTTAATGAATTGTTCACAAGTATGACAAGCAATCACAATTATTTCTCTAAACATATACGAGTATATAGATATATAAGGGAGAAAATTATCTTTGTACTTAGATCTGATTTCCACATTACCATTTCTAAAAAAACTCAATTATTGTATACAACGACAAAATATTAATCAAAGTTGACATAATTTGACCACCAAAGTCAAGCGGGGATGGAGCAAATGATAGTAGGAGACCAGCTTTTGGGTTGGGGGTTGGGGGGAGAGAAGGTGAATTGAAAAGATGAAACTTTACCAATTCCATAGCCAAACAAATTTATCAATGTCAGCTTTGTATCGGCAAATAGAAGGGCAGACACTAGCACCACAATCCAATCCTTAACCACTCCAGCAACTCTAATGGTGAGAGCACTAGTATGAGAGATGACAAGGAAAACGGAGAGGTTGAGGGCAAAAGTACAAAGACAGTTAAGTAGCAGTACAAGAGGTGGAAAATTCCATGTTCCATTTCCATCCATCTTTGGCTTCTCAAGGAATATCCATGGAATCAAAAGGCAAAGAGCACTGTGAAAGAAAAAGTCAATTACAATAAGGGAATCTGGTAAATTCATGGCAGACTATTAAGGTTTCACTAAATAGAATAGATATAAATATTGAATATACCTGCAGGGACTGACGTAGTACATGATAGATATTGGATTAAGCTTCAGACCCTTTCTTTTCACCAGTATCTCCATAAAAATCAGCCGTAGGGCTTCCCCAACAACTCCTCCCATTTGGTACACCACACCCGCCCAATTGATATCTATTTCGCCATAAGAAGCAACTACAACCCCAAAGCTTATTATTGACATTATCAACAGCATTCTGCAACTCATTATTTCAAGCCCACCCACTCCAAGGACAAAAAATCGCACTCGCACCGTATATCCCGTGCACAAGTCAGAATCAGTTTCATAAATCTTTAGCACAACTTCATGGGAACTAGAAAAGTAATCTTGGGTTGATTGATGGTGGGTTCAATGAGCCTACATGTATCGTTGACACCGTCTTGGGTTGTGATCGATCGTAGATTTTATCTCGAGGGGCTGTCGTCGACGAAAATTGAATCAATGAACACATTTTTGGTAAGTCTGAACCACGGTTTTCAAATTGCAATTTCTCTCTCGTTTCTCAACGAAAGTTCGTTTCGAAAGATGTTTTCAAAACTATAAAGAACGTAGATTAAATATTTTCAAGTGATAAGGGATCGTTTTAAGTTATTGGGAATGAAAAAATAGGGAGAAGGGGACCGGTTTGCGCAGGAATTGACGCGAAAATAGAGTGTTTGTGCACTCTGTTTTTCGTGTTATGGGTGGTTGGGTAGTTGTTTTGGACGAGAATTGGTGAGTGTGGCGATTGAAATTGGGTGTTGGTAAAGGTTGGCATGTGGGTCAAAGGTTTGGTCGAATTTGCATCGAAAATCGTGCCCAAAACCGAGTTAAAATCGTGTATAAAACCATCGTAAAAATCGAGTTTTTCAAATACAATTAATAAAACAAATAAATTAAATTCAAAATGATTTATCAAATCAAAGATTATTTTATTTTCAATAAAATAAATAAATTCAAATTAAATAAATAAATAAAATGAATTTAAAAACATTTTAATTTAAATATCATTTAAAACGCTTCATCAACAACGCCCGTTCTACATCGTAAAACGAACCCAAATAATGACAAATGCCAACTAAGAGTACATGTCGTCCTATCATCATCAGGTGTTTGTTGAGGGACTACAAATTCCAATATCGACAGATACGGGTATCTACAACCATCTTACCCTTATATACTCCATCCTCCCCCTTATCCACTCACCTTATCCACTCACAAAATCACAACACAATCCCCACCCAACATTTTGTAAGAGAGAAAAAGGAGAGAAAGAGAAACAAGAAAAGGGAGATTGGAAGACCGTCTTTTGTCCCTCCGTCTCAAGATCATAAGGTAAGACCGTCTTAAACTAGTCTGTATGTTAATTAAATCATACCGTTGACCTGCCTTAACCCCAACTCATCTCTGACCATCGTTGACCACCCTCGGGACCGCCATTGACCGCCCAAATGGGGGTTTGACCGACCTAGATCTAGAGCTTGATTGTTGTTGTGAAACCGTCTTAAGACGGGTTTTTACCCCTCTAACCGTGACTGACCTAGGGTGGTAGTGGGGTGGTTGTGTCGTGGGTTGAGTGAGGCTGGCATTGGTGGTTAGTGGTGGCGGTATAGGCGGTTGTGGGTGGCGGAAATCAAAGTGAAAAGAGGGGTGGTTTAGTCGTGGTATTGGTCGTGTTTATAGTTGTTGTCGTTGTTGTCAGCTGTTGTTGTTGTGTTGGAGGCTGGGTCCACCGTGGTCAGAGAGGCCACGGTAGTAGTGACGTTGTCGGCCGTCTTTGGTCGGCTAAAAGGGTAGGTTGTGCGTGTATTGTGTTGTGTTGGTGTTCTTGTATCGTGTTATGGTTGTAGGTGCGGTTGTCGATGCTGCTGGTGGGTGTTGGGTGGCGCGTGGGTCTAGTGGCGCCAAGCCGTGCCACCGTGGTGGTGGTGGTGGCTGTTTTGGTGGTGGTTGGTAGGTATATGTTGACTGTTTTGGGTAGTTTAAGACGAATTTTGTTTATTTAATTACGTATTTAATTTAATTAGATTAATTAGTAATTAGATTAGTTAGTAATTAAATATATTTAATTATTTTATTTAGGTGACGGTTTTTGTAGAAGATTATTATTATTCGGATTTCTTACGGAGTATGCTTAAAGGTAGATTAATCCTACTCAGTTTTAATATATTTGAATGGTCATTTTAAGTCGTGTTTTAGTGGTCAGTGCATTATAGCTTGTTGTCATGAAGTCATATGTTACGGGAAATGCATTATGACATGGTATTGGTTAAGATGACTTACAGAGTCAGTAATTGGCATATTGTGTAGTATCTTGCATTTATTGTGTTTGTCATGCATATTGGAGGACATGACGGTTTATGTTGGTTACTTGTTGTTGAAGAGACGTGAGGCGGTTGGGAGACCGTCTCACACTCGGGTCGCATCTTGGAACTTCTCACTCTAAGAGGGATGTGCAAATTAATGACTTAAGTACGGAGGGACTCGTGTAGTTGAGACACGACATCTGGCAGGGGACCCGGTTGGCTTCCGGGCCCGGTACGTGTGGGCTTGTCCCGGTACCTGTTTGTGTGGTGTGGTGTCATGGGCGTGTCCCTTTTACCGGTGGTTGTGGGTACAACTGGACGTGTCCCGGTACTGGCGTGGTGGTTGTTTGATAGCGTCTCATTCATATCATAGTCATGTTGCATACTCACACACTTTGTGTCGTGTCTCACTTTATTTATTGAAACTGGCGTGTTGTGTGTCTGTGTAATTGTCACCTATTTCCGGGGTGGCATGTGTCGATCCATATGATATTTTCGATCATATGGGGAGCTGGTTAAATACAGGTTATCTTGTGGGGTAATATCCGTATAAAACCCTTAAATTTTAGGACTATAACGTAAATTTAACATGCGATTTATGGTCATAAACGAAAAACAATAGAGAAACGATAAAGAACAAGAATCAACCTCGGGTCCTTTGAAATGCGGCCTAAGAACAGAAATCAAAGTAGATTTCCTCCTAATCGTTGCACCCAAGGCCGTCTGAGACTATGCCCCTTGTGCTAGAAATACTCTCTAATTGACTTGCAATATTGAGAGAGTTGTTGTGAGGTTTTTCGATGTGAGATCTAGAATTTCAGAGGAAATTGCCCCGAAACCCTAATTTCTTTGCAAATGAGATGATTAGGTCACAAAAGGAGAGAAACTCCCCTTTTGTTCCTCTCGGTCCAAACCGTGTACATGGGGAGGGAGTGGGCTTTCCACTTCCTCCTTATTTTTAACTCGTGGTCCGATTCGATTTTCGCTAAATGTATATGACGGGATTTTATTATAAATTGTCATCGGTTATCGGTTATTAAAATATCGACTAGTAACATGGATTAGTCGACATATTAATACTTGTCCGACAAAGACAATATTGTATAATTAATTGAATATACATTTTTTTTTTTTGAGGGAAAGACCCCGAAGGGTATTAATTCATTAATGATAAATCAAAGACTGCTGCAGAATCCGCAACAGGAGGTAAAACATTCGACCACATGGTTTTGCCAGCTACCCTAGGAAAAATATGAGCTAAAGCATGAGCTACCGTATTGTTTATCCGACTCGTGTGAGACCAAATAACCGAACTAAAGGAATTACAAAGATGTAAAATATCAGCAATAAGAATAGAAAAGGAGCTCCGTCCTTTGCGTTTTTCCGTTAACGCATCGATGACATGAAGACAGTCGCTCTCCAACATAACCCGTTGATATCCTCTTGCCCGAGCTTCTTGTAATCCATCCAACACAGCTGTTGCCTCCGCAAAACGAGGGTCCCAAACAACATCACGTTCTACTGTTAGACCCCACAACACCCTACCCCGGCCATCTCGACACACCGCTCCCGTACTAACCCCTTCCTCCTCCTTGATTCCCGCATCCACGTTAATCTTTATATATCCTTCAGCAGCCGGCCTCCACCCTTCGTGCTCCTCCCCACTCGTATCCTTCGCCCTCCTCCTTCCACGGCCTTCACCATACCCCACTGTACCACTCACTTCCTGTAATATGTCCCTGACCCGTTGCACTACTCTATCTGGCTCCACCTGCACTTCGTCGAAGACCACCTTATTTATGTGCTCCCAAACAGCCCAGCACCCAATCATAAAGACCCCATACTCACTCGCCTCAAGCTCCCCCCATCGACCCTCCACCCAATCACGCATACTATTCCCCGTCTCCGACCCCTCATCAGTCCCTTTCCCCTCTAAGCCGAGAGCACTCCACACCCATCTTGCCACACTGCAATCTCGAAACAAGTGTAAAGAAGATTCGGAAAACGATTGACAAAAACAACATAAAGAAGACTCACCTCTAGTTCGACTTGCAATGTTATCCAAGGTTGCCAAGGCTCCGCTACACAGCTGCCAGAAGAATAGTTTAACGCGAGGCCATACTCGAACTTTCCACAGCCGGTTCCACAACCACTTCTCCTTTTCCCAGTTTGACGAGCTCCCCGAGTTACAAGTATCCCCAACTAGACACGCGTACGCAGACTTCACCGAGTACTCGCCATCCTTCTCCAGGTCCCAGTACCACCCATCTCTTGGCATATTGGGACTAACCCGAATATTGAGGATTCGTTTGGCTTCAAAGGGTAGAAAGTAATGGTGTAGCATCACCTCATCCCATCCCCTGCCTCCTGGTTTGAGTAAGTCGGCCACATACATTAGTTCGTTCCCCGGCCCACAAGGAGATATTACCTTTCCCCTTTGGCACCCTTCGACCCACGGCTGTCCCCAAACACGCGTCTCTCTACCATCACCTATCCTCCTACGTAAGCCACGCTCCAAAACTTCCCGTGCCCCAATAATGCTGCGCCAGGTATAGCTCAGTCTTTGCCCCACTTCCGCATTCATAAAATCCCTCGTGTGGTAATACTTAGCTTTCATAACCCGAGCCCAGAGGCACTCCGGGTCAGCCACCAGCCGCCATGCTTGCTTCCCTAGGAGAGCATCGTTAAACAGTTCAAAGTCTCGGAATCCAAGACCTCCCACACATTTAGGTTGACACAAGCGTTTCCAAGAGACCCACGAGATACCACGCTTCCCTTCGCCATGACCCCACCAAAACCGAGACACCATCGAACGGAGGGTATTACAAAAAGTTGCCGGGATTTTGAAAACACTCATCACATAGGTAGGAAGTGAATTGGCAACTGCCTTTATGAGAACCTCCCTACCAGCCTTCGACAATAATTTCCCACGCCACCCTTGTAATCTTTTGCTGAGCTTGTCACGGAGCATATCAGTAAGAAATTTTTTTGATCTTCCTACCACCGTGGGCAAGCCTAAATACCGTTCCTGCGTCTCAACTTCACGAACTCCAAGCTTGTCAAGCACACGGTCCCTCCTCACTCTAGGGACACCTCTACTAAAGGACACTGTGGTCTTCTCTAGACTAACAAGTTGACCCGAAGCAGCTTCATATCGCCTAAGGATACCGGACACAGTCTCAGCCTCATCCTCCGTTGCTTTCACGAAGAAAATGCTATCGTCAGCGAAAAACAAATGAGAAATAGTAGGGGCTGAGTTCGAAATCCGCAAGCCATGGAGTGACCCATTTTCCACAGCCCGTCGCATAAAATTAGAAAGGGCCTCAGCACAAAGAATAAATAAGTAAGGCGGTAGCGGGTCTCCTTGCCGGAGACCTCGTTCAGGGCGGAACTCATTCGTCTGCACTCCATTAATTAGAACTGAAAAGGACACGGATGAAACACAAGCCATAACCCGAGAGGTCCATCCACGGTCAAAATTCATAACATCCAGCACTCGTCGCAAAAACCGCCACTCAACCCTGTCATAGGCCTTACCCATATCCAGTTTAACAGCCATAAAGCCGTCATTTTGTCTCGAATTTTTCATATGGTGGAACATCTCAAAAGCAATGAGTACGTTATCAGTAATAAGCCGCCCTGGGGTGAACGCACTTTGGTTCTCAGAGACGATCTCACCAAGGAATAACTTGAGTCTATTGGCCAGAACTTTAGCAACAAGCTTGTACACCACATTGCACAGGCTAATCGGTCGGAAATCCCTAATTTTATCCGGTGCCTTTTTCTTCGGGATTAAGACAATATTAGTATTATTAAAATCACCCGGGTCCAGCTCTCCCCTTAGTATTCCAAGCACGGTTTTGATGACCTTCGGCCCAATGATATGCCAAAAGGACTGAAAGAATAAAGCATTCATACCATCCGGTCCCGGAGCTTTGAGCGGGTGCATCTGGTTCAGAGCCTCAATAACCTCCTCCTCTCGATACTCAATCCTTAGGCATGCGTTCATTCGGTCCGTAACCCTCCCTTCCAGCCCGATCAGCGTGTCATCGAAATTGCCCGGATTTGACGAAGTAAACAGATGCTTAAAGTAATCCGTGGCCACCCCCGAGACTTCATCATGGCCAGAGCGTTCGATCCCATTGTCATCCACAAGCATACCGATATAATTCTTTCTCTTTCTTTCCCCTGCTCTTGTATGGAAGAATTTTGTGTTGCGATCTCCATCTTGTAGCCAAAGCGCCCTTGACCTTTGCCTCCAGTACTATTCTTCTTGCCTTCTAAGAGTAGCGATTTCAGCGACAAGCTTCTTCCTCCTTCTCACCTCCTCATCAGACCGCCCCCCCCCCCCCTCAATCAGCCGGGTCAGCTGCTTGGTTTTGCGCTCGATTAAATTGCTAATTTTCCTTATGCTTGTTTTTTTCCACGCTTGTAATTCTCGGGCACAACATTTTATAGATTCACCCAGCGCTCCTCCTCCCTTATTAACCCCACACCTGACCGCATCCTCACAGCCTTCCTCACCAAGCCATATATGCTCAAACCGAAAGTTTCTTTTCACCTCCATTCCCGTAGCCCTCTTATCGAAGATCAGCTTAATAGGTGCGTGGTCGGACCATTCCCTCGTCAAATGAATGAGCTTCGCGTAGGGAAATAAATCCACTCACGGACCCGTACACATCGCTCTATCAATCATACTTTGTCGATTAGCATCGCCAGCTTGCCCATTATCCCACGTAAATTGATACCCCTCCCACCCCACATCTTTGAGACCACAGTCATCCGCTGCCGCTTGGAAATTGTTCATTTGCCATTGGGCTCTACTCCCTCCCTTCATTTCAGTCGAGTAGAGTATTTCATTAAAATCGCCGATACATAGCCATGGAAGGTCAGATTGCCCATGAAGAAGTCGTAGCAGCTCCCATGAAAGGTGTCTATCCGTAACTGCCGCCCAACCGTAGAAACCCGTGACCCTCCATTCCCTCTCCCCCTCCTTCACCACGACGTCAATATGATGGACTGACGCCGTCCTTAAAGTACAGTCTAGTTCTTTCTTCCACATAAAGGCAAGGCCACCAGCTCGCCCCATACAATCAACCTCAATCCCAAAAAAACCATCTAAACTTTCTCGGACCCTCCGCATCTCACGACCACACAGTTTTGTTTCACACAAAAACAGCATAGCCGGGGCTTCCTTTCGTACCAAAGCACGAAGATTATTTACAGCGTCGGGGTTGCCCAAGCCCCGACAGTTAAGGCTTAGGAGATTCATTGGGCCCAGCGGGGTTGAGCACCCTCAACCTCCGCCTCAGATATTAAGACGTCCCCGTCTGTAGAAAATTTTTGTTTTTTACTGCCCACACCCAATTGTTCCTCTCCCCGGTGTCTCTTCCCTGTTTCACAATTAGCTCCACCACGATTTCTCTCCACTACCTCCCTTGTCAGCCGTGTCCAAATCATCGACCCCTTTTTCATCTTCTGCCCCCCGACATCCCCACCAATACCCTCATAATCAGCGAGTGCACCTCCTTCCTTCTGTATAGAAAGATCAACGGACCCAGTACCAAAGGCCTCGTCCCTATCACTGCTCTGTCCTTCCTCTCTCCCCACCAGAACGCCCTCCCCTGCCTTACCCTTGCTTCCTCCATCATTGCTGCTGTCAAACCCTACTTCATCTTCTATGTTCCTTCCCCCAACTGTCAAACCCTCATCAAGCATCCCTACCCCATTATCAACTCCACCATGCTGCTGCATTAAGGAGCTAGTAGCCATTTTTTTAGTCTTCAAATCTATAGCCATGGCTTGCAATTTGTCTATCATCTTAGCTATATCGTCATCCCTGTTTTGTAGCTTCTCCGCGTCAAACTCTGCTCTAAGATCACGTCTAGCACGCCCTGGCCCATCAGAGACCGTCTTTGTTACCTTCCACGGGGATGCTCGTAACCAGTCACCATATCGTAGTTCACCCTCGTCATAGGGTCCGTCGTCGTAGTCTTTCTCACCATGCCCTATATGTCCACATCCGTAGCAATACAAAGGCAGTCGCTCATACTTAACGTCGAAATTAACCACTTGTCCACCCTTCATTCTGATTGGGACTGATGATTTCAATGGTGTACGGACGTCATGAAGAATCCGTATTCGAACAGCTCTGTCAATCTCATTATTAGGCCCTGACTCCATGGCTATGTATGACCCCAGTGATGCCCCAATTTTCTGTATGTTCGACGTACTCGCACGCCCCGCTATAGGTAGGTCATAGACACGTGTCCAAATTGGAAAAAAGAATAGCGGAACATCAGTAAGTTTACCTTCACGATTCGGTTCGTTGAAGCACCATAGGAACTTATCGAATTGCCATGGTTGTCCCTCCAAAACCCTAGCTTTATCCCGTTCCGTACCAAAGCGAAAAACAAACAATTTCTCCTTTGCATCAATCACGTTTCCTAGCATAGGCTTCGTGGGATTCCAGAGCCGGATCATCGATTCAATGGCTGCTTTCACATTGATCGATTTGGATGCCCATATCTTCCCCACCAATAGCAGCTTCTCCTTCTCTTGTCCCTCATCGAAGCCCTCCTCCCATTCGAAAGCCCCCCCTTCAGTGTCGTCTCCCTCCCCCATCGGTCGTTTCCCGTCCCGAATACGACCTCGCGTTGTGCTATCCATCTGACCCTGCATAGAAGAAACAAAGAAAACCAAGGAAAACAAGCAAGAAAAACGATTATCTCACAATCGAAATCGTGAGATAATCCCCGAACAAGAGGAGAGACGCTATGAAGAAAATAGACAAACCCTAGGAGACTCTAGACATTTTTCCAATTCTATGTAATTAATTCAATATACATTAATTAAATATAATCGTTTATATTCAATTTACGAATTAACCACTTAATTCGTCTTAGCCATTATTATTTAATCCGTATTAAATAATTATCTCAACATCGCGTTTGACTAATTATTAGTCAATAACTCCGACTAACTGCTTAGTCAAATTAGGCATCAACATGACTGTATTTTCATACCGTCACATCTCTCAAACGTATCCTATAGGTGTGACTTTTAGGGACCAGTTGATCACCGCCATCTGTATGACAATAACGTCAAACTTATCTAGCAAGCCAACCGTTATTGATAAACGTGGACCAACTGATAATAATACAAAAGTATACCCTTTGATCCTTTTAGAGATTTAAATGTTATTTGCACTAACTGTAGAGGACACCAGCCCCAACAAGCTCCCACTTGTCCGTACAAGTGTATGTGCAATAACGTTATCCGCACTAACTGGAGGACACCGGCTCCAACAAACTCCCACTTGTCCGTACAAGTGTATGTGCGATAACCGATTCTCATATTCATTTAAAATTTCTCCCACTCAATGTAAAACAATTTGCAGATCCAGATCCGCAAAGGTCGTATTTTACAATCGATCTGTATCATGAGTGGTTTCCCCGACTAGAGAGTAACTTAACTGATAAAACGAATTCGTATTCGAGCATGGCCATGCATTTCGATTCTGACTCCTCGAGTGGCCCCGAGAAATATCGAGTACCGATAAAGGCTGAATATTTCCTTCAACTCGACCCCGCCGATATAAGCACAACATGAAATGACCCGAAAAAAATCTACTTGGCCCCCCGTTACGGATGACCGTGAGAAAGAAACCAAAGTCACCCAAAATCTGCCTTAATCTCAAGAGACAGTCGATAGTCAAAAGAATCGACTCTTAGGATCACCATGGAGGTCATATCCACGACCTGGCACCGAATGTAATAAAACATTTAGGACTCCATGTCGTTGTCACAATTGTGTCCTACGAGATATCCGTATAACTCGCCTCTGTGATTGGTCAGTCAACCGTTTGACTTATGGCTCGTTGAACCCACCCTCAACCAACGTCACAAAATAATTGCCAGAGTTATCAGCTCACGTGGGCAATTAAGGACCAAAAATATAATGTTTGTTCAGTTCACTTTGTGGTGTTCAAAATTGTCGTACAAATCCACATGAAAAACAAAATATATAAATATCAAAACGATGATGTCGTATAGAGTACAAAAGAGAATGAATCTAATCCATAAAAGAGTACTACAACTCAGGAACACGTTTAATTCCCATGGAATTAACATGCCCTTCATGCTTATCTTGTCGTAATGGTTTAGTGAGAGGATCTGCTATATTATCATCTGTAGCAATCTTTTCTATCACTACCTCCTTTTGCTCCACGTAATCTCGGATTAGATGAGCTTTCCGTTGTACATGTCTAGACTTGTTGTTAGACTTAGGCTCCTTAGCCTGGAGGATGGCACCTCTATTGTCACAATAGATGGTGATCGGGTCATTCGAACTATGCACTACAGATAGTCCTTGTAAGAATTGACGCATCCATATCGCTTCCTTTGCGCCTTCGTACGCGGCATAGTACTCGGACTCGATCGTAGAATCTGCTTTGTAACACTTTGTTTGGAACTCTTCCAGTGATCTGCAGCGCCATTAAGAGTAAAAACGAATCCAGAATGAGATTTCGAGTCATCTCGATCCGTTTGGAAGCTAGCATCTGCGTAACCGGTTGCGCATAGCTTTTGATCGCCTCCATAAGTCAATGCCCAATCTTTAGTCCTCCGTAGGTACTTAAGAATGTTCTTGACAACCATCCAATATGATTCACCTGGATGCTGTTGGAATCGACTTGTCATACTCAATGCATATGCCACGTCTGGACGTGTACATATCATGGCATACATGATTGATCCTATAGCCGAGGCATAAGGAATCCGTGTCATGCGCTCTTTCTCTTCCGGCGTCTCTGGTGCCTGAGACTTGCTCAAATGCATCCCTGGAGCCATAGGAAGAAACCCCTTTTTGGAGTTAGTCATGCTGAATCTCTCTAGTATCTTGTCTATATAAGACTCCTGACTGAGAGATAACATCCGACGTGATCTATCTCGATAGATGCGGAAGCCCAAAATTCTTTGTGCCTCACCCAGATCTTTCATCTGGAAATGGTTTTTCAACCATACTTTTACCGAAGTTAAGAGAGGTATGTCATTCCCAATCAGGAGTATGTCATCAACATACAATATTAGGAAGACAATCTTGCTCCCACTCGACTTGATATATAGACATGGTTCCTCGACCGATCGAGTAAATCCATTTTCTTTTATCACTTGGTCGAAATGATGATTCCAACTCCTAGAAGCTTGCTTAAGTCCATAAATGGAACGCTTAAGCTTGCATACTTTCTTAGGATGTTCAGGATCGATGAAACCTTCGGGTTGTACCATGTACAACTCTTCCTCCAAAAAACCGATTAAGAAGGCGGTTTTCACATCCATCTGCCAAATTTCATAGTCATGAAAAGCGGCAATCGCTAAGATAATCCGAATGGAACGCATCATGACTACGGGTGCAAAAATTTCATCGTAGTGCAAACCTAGCACTTGGGTGAAACCTTTAGCAACTAGTCGTGCTTTATAGATATCTTGTTGACCTTCCACAGAATGCTTTATCTTGTAAAGCCATTTGCATTGAAGGGGACGAACCTTAGCAGGTAAGTCAACAAGATCCCACACGTTGTTCTCATACATGGAGTCCATCTCGGATTGCATGGCTTCAAGCCATAGCTTTGAGTCAGAACTAGTCATGGCACCTTTATAGGTTGCGGGTTCACTACTCGTTAAGAGCAGAATGTCATCTATGTCATGTTCCTCGACCATACCAATGTATCTGTCCAGAGGAATAAAGACTCTTCCCGACCTCCTAGGTTCCTCAGGAATATTCACCGCAGCCGGGATTGAAGGAACTGGTTCCTCCAAAGGTTGCTCGGTATTTGGTTCTGGAATCTCCGACAGCTCGAAGGTTCTATCACTCTTTGCATTCTCGAGAAACTCCTTCTCTAAGAATGTCGCACTAGCCGCAACAAATACACGTTGTTCGGTTGGCGAATAGAAGTAATGACCAAATGTTCCTTTAGGATAACCTATAAAGTATGTCTTGACCGATCGCGGGCCGAGCTTATCCTCGTGTCTCCACTTGACATAAGCCTCGAAGCCCCAAACCCGTATAAAGGACAAGTTAGGGACCGTTCCCTTCCATAGTTCATATGGAGTCTTGTCAACAGACTTTAGACGGACTTCGGTTAAGTATTAGATTAAGCGGTGACAGAAGAGCATAACCCCACAATGAGTCGGGCAACACGGTGTGACTCATCATGGATCGAACCATATCAAGTAGTGTTCGATTTCTCCGTTCGGACACACCATTCACCGAGGTGTTCCAGTGGAGTTAACCGTAAGGCAATCCCACAATCCTTAAGGTGTTGATCAAACTCGTGAGAAAGATACTCGCCACCACGGTCGATCGTAGTGTTTTAATCTTTCTACCCAAAGAGGTTACGTACCCGATTCTGGTATTCTTTGAATTTCTCAAAGGACTCACTTTTGTGCTTCATTAAGTAGACATAGCCATATCTACTCAAATCGTCCGTGAAAGTGATGAAATACCTATAGCCTTCTCGTGCGGTGATTGACATAGGTCCACACACATCCGTATGTATGAGTCCTAATAGGTCGGCGCGCGCATTCCAACACCTTTGAAGGAAATTCGAGTCATCTTACCAATGAGACATGATTCACACGTGCCAAATGATTGAAAATCAAAGGCCGAGATAGCTCCATTCTGTATGAGCTGTTTAACGCGTTTCTCATTAATGTGTCCCATACGGCAGGTGCCATAGATACGTTTGATCTTTGTCACCAACCTTTAACTTCTTATTCATTACGTGTAATATTTCGGTGGTCGATCTAAAACATAAATTCCATTTATGGAGACCCTTGCCATAAATCATATCGTGTAATGAGAAAATGCAAGTATTATTCTCTATTACAAATGAAAAACTAAGTTTGTCAAGTGCAGAAACTGAAATAATGTTTTTAGAAAGACTGGTACATAATAGCAAGATTATATAAAAATAACTCAAATCCGCTAGGAAGTGGATCACATATGTTCCCCTCGAGACGGCAGCCACTCGTGCTCCATTCCCGACACGCAGTCCACCTCACCCTTTACGAGGGGTTCGATGTTTCGGAGCCCCCGCACATGATTACACAGATGAGAACCACAACCAGGATCTAGTACCCAAGTTCCGTAACTTGCGTGGTTAATCTCAATCATATGAATAAAAGTAGAAGAGGAAGAAGACATACCAACAGTTTAACGCGACCGCTTTTATGTCCTCATGGTAAACAGAAATGTACGCCTCCAATGCCCAATCTTGTGGCAATGATGGCATTCCATGTTATCGGTCTTGCTCTTTGTCGCGCCTGATGAGGTGCTCGACTCACCAGGCCCACTCTTACCCGATCCCGACTTCTTAAACTTCGGTTTACCTCTCTTGCTAGGCCTGGCTGAACTTTGCCCTTTCCCTTGCCCTTGTTTGACACAACGAGAACATCCTGTTTCGTGGCTCCCACTAAACTTCATGTCCTTCTCGGTGCATGCGACGAAGAAGGAGTGTAGTTCATGAGGACTTTTCTTCAAATCATTCATATAGTAATTCGCTCTAAAGAGCGCAAAACCATCGTGGAGTGAATGAAGCATGCGGTCAATCACGATGTTCTCGCTGATTTTACAATCAAGCGCCTCCAGTTTCTCGACATTCTCAATCATGCTGAGAATGTGTGGGCTAACCGGTTGGCCATTCTGGAGTTTCGCATTAAAGAAGCGAGTGGTATGCTCATAGGTCACGATTCTCGGTGCTTTCGAGAATTCCTTAGTGAGCGTGGTGAAAATCTTGTTTGCACCTTGGGCTATGAAGCGTTTCTGCAAATTGGGTTCCATTGCAAAAATGAGTACGTTCTTTACCGCGCCCGCTTTCATGGCGAAATCGTTATACTTGTCGATCTCGTTAATTCTAGCCGTGGGGCCTGGGTTTGGCGGGATGGGCTCAGTCAGATATTTGAGCTTCCCGTCAGCAGCGGCAGCATTCCGTAATGCCGCCTCCCAGTCCGCGAAGTTTGATCCATCATTCTTCAGTCGAGTAGACTGATTCATCTGATTCATGAAGATCCGAAGCCAGGACTCTCGGTCCAATGTGACACTTGGCATTGGGTCGTCAGCACGGCCAGCCATTTTGTTATTAGCAGTTTAAATTATCGTGATCTACACTGAAAAAGAAAGGAAAAACAAAACGAAATAAGCAACTCATCGAGGTGATTTAAGTCTATTTAAAATTCATTTTAATCGTGTAGACTCATTGCACTTGCATAATTGATCTCCCTCAAGAATGATACAAGTGATCCCAAGACTCAATTTCAGTAAATTGATAAGCCAACTGTTCAGCTAGTTCTACCGTTATTACTCTTGGTCGATAGATTTCCGTAAATCCTATCTATAGTCCACCATAATCACAGGATCGTACGAGTGACCATAGTGTTGAGATAAAATAGGTCAATCAGTTCCAACTTACCCGACGTAGAAGGGGTCATATTATAACTACCGACGAAGAAGGGATTCATTGGAGTTTGACCTATAAAGACTATTCTCAATTTTTGGTTATACGAGGAAGATCCCATCAACTTAGTTTTAATTCATTTTAAGTGAACGAATAACTAGCATTACGTGAATGAATTAACTTAGGTGATGGCTTAAAATTGATCGTGTGACATAGGAATGTCATAGAAAACTAACGCGTGACCTCTATATGAGTCAGTTTTCATGCAATTATTAGGTGGTTTGGTTTTAGGCGGAATATGATGCAATCTATCGTTACGATAAAATAAATAAAAGAATGCAAAACGTAAATAAAAATTCCTAATGTGGCCTATCCTAGTAAAAAGAACATAATACAACTTTGGAATCCACCGTTGGACCCGTGAAGCTTGTCTTGATGTTCCATCTTTGTCCATGCAGCGGGAGTGAGCATCCGATCTCCATCTTTGGTCTTCTCAAAATTACAATTAAAATTTACAAAAATAAACCTATTTACATTCTAAATTAAAACTGTAATTACAAGGAAAAATCAAAATGGAGATGCGAGATCTCAAAATACAACCAAGACCGTGTTCCATCATTACGGTAACACGTTCTACTAAGGCCACACTAAGTTACAACCGTTTGTAAAAAGAAAATAAATACGTAATAAATTCATTCATGGCATTCAAAAGTAACGATAAATAAATAAAAATGCATCAACTAAAACTAAATTTATTCGTGACATAATTCCGTAATTATGTGAAATTTATCCAAACCACCTTTAATGATTAAAATTATGTGACAAAACCGCTTTAATCAACTTAATTTTAATCCATGATAATCCGTTACTTTAAATCGCTTTAAAATAACTAAATGGTACGTGAGTGAACCGTTTCACTATCAAGCGAATGCACAAAATCCGTATTATGCATATGTTAAGGCCGAAAAAAAAAAATTAAGACACGAAATTTATTTATTTTTCTCACGGCTGAACCGTGAAGAGAGCAGCAAAAAAATTTTTTTTTTTTATTTTTTTTTATTGGCTGCTGATTGCCGAGAGCTCAAAAAAAGCAAGAAAAAAAATTTTTTTTTTCAGCGGCTCAAAAAAAAACGTGAGCATCAACAATCAACCAAAATCGATTTGATAAAACCAATTGCAAATAAACCTAATCCGTATAGAAATGAATTTACAATTGATAATACTTTAACATATTGCTATGATTATCGTTTAAAATAACAATATGCAAAGAACAAATTGAAAACAACACATCGTCTGAACAGACATAAGCCGTTTGGCACGGTTTTCAAGAAAAAATTGTCACGGTTTGCTAAAAAAACAAAACAGCCGAGACACAAAAATGCCGCACGGAATTCAATGCAAAAAAATTTATCGATTCAATTCGTTTAATGAAAATCACAAAGAAAAATTTACGTGGCCTCGCTCTGATACCACTTGTGGGGTAATATCCGTATAAAACCCTTAAATTTTAGGACTATAACCTAAATTTAACATGCGATTTATGGTCATAAACGAAAAACAATAGAGAAACGATAAAGAACAAGAATCAACGTCGGGTCCTTTGAAATGCGGCCTAAGAACAGAAATCAAAGTAGATTTCCTCCTAATCGTTGCACCCAAGACCGTCTGAGACTATGCCCCTTGTGCTAGAAATACTCTCTAATTGACTTGCAATATTGAGAGAGTTGTTGTGAGGTTTTTCGATGTGAGATCTAGAATTTCAGAGGAAATTGCCCCGAAACCCTAATTTCTTTGCAAATGAGATGATTAGGTCACAAAAGGAGAGAAACTCCCCTTTTGTTCCTCTCGGTCCAAACCGTGTACATGGGGAGGGAGTGGGCTTTCCACTTCCTCCTTATTTTTAACTCGTGGTCCGATTCGATTTTCGCTAAATGTATATGACGGGATTTTATTATAAATCGTCATCGGTTATCGGTTATTAAAATATCGACTAGTAACATGGATTAGTCGACATATTAATACTTGTCCGACAAAGACAATATTGTATAATTAATTCAATATACATTAATTAAATATAATCGTTTATATTCAATTTACGAATTAACCGCTTAATTCGTCTTAGCCATTATTATTTAATCCGTATTAAATAATTATCTCAACATCGCGTTTGACTAATTATTAGTCAATAACTCCGACTAACTGCTTAGTCAAATTAGGCATCAACATGACTGTATTTTCATACTGTCACATCTCTCAAACGTATCCTATAGGTGTGACTTTTAGGGACCAGTTGCTCACCGCCATCTGTATGACAATAACGTCAAACTTATCTAGCAAGCCAACCGTTATTGATAAACGTGGACCAACTGATAATAATACAAAAGTATACCCTTTGATCCTTTTAGAGATTTAAATGTTATTTGCACTAACTGTAGAGGACACCAGCCCCAACATATCTTTGATAGCACGTGGGAGACGGGACGAGCCTTGATGACATCGGAGTCGATTATAGTTGGCTAGAAGAGTATAGTTGTCGTGGGTTATTATTTTCTTCCATTTATTAGTTTATGGATTGTAATCACCATATTTGTTATTTATATAAAGAGTTTCTTAATTGTAATTCCGATTTCACTGCCTCGGTAAACCGAGATGATAGCATCTCCTAATTACCTTGGTCGGGTAACAAGGGGATGTTACAGTAATTGTGAAAGGGTGTAGTGTGGATGTCGCAGTAATGTGGTATTATAATGAAGATGGGATATAGAGATGGAACGAGTGCCAGTTGAAATTGTTGTGATGGTAAAGTTAATGTGGAGCGATAGGGAGAAGGAGAGGAAATAAGTAAAGTGAGGAGTAAAACGAGATGGGTATGTGGTTGTGCACTGACAATAAATTGCTCGATGACAATACATACGAACAAGTGACTAGAGAAACAATTGAAGTTTCACCACGCTATCGGTGATGGTATATTTGGAGAGGAGACATAAGAGATGTAGGCTTGTCATGCACATGCATGTGATTTAGGATTTCAATAATGACCTTCAGATCAATGGCTTTATAAATTAGAGTGTTTGCTCAAGGTTATTATTCTAACACTGAGATAAGGTTAATGTGTGTTCTCGTGGCTGTTGTAGTTTTGTGTAGGGTAATTGACAAATCGAACTTGGATAACTTGATGATCACGAAATGTATCGCTTTCCTTAGAAAGTATTTCTACCCTATTAAGCCTTTGGGTTACAAGAAATCTTTCCTAGGATAATACACCAAATTCCCTCTTGTTCTAAGGCAAAACAAGAGAAAACTTATGAAGTTTTTATATTTGATTTGTTATGCAAAAATCTGAAAAAAAATAAAGTTTGTTTTATATTTTTTCTAACCCTTTCTCATGCATACTTTGAGTATATATATACTAATGCAAAATAATCAGAAAACGAAAGGTAGTTACATTCCAAACGGAACATAAAGACAAGTATGAAACAATGCAACACGGTTCATAGAACCCGATAAATAACACTCACCCCGATCGGGGACGTGGTTTTTCCCATTTTCACGTAAACAAAAGTTGGAAAATTTCAGTAGATAACAATGGCCCCGATCGGGGCTAGCAACCCTGATAGGGGTTAGCCTATTTTCCATTTTTTGCTACGATTTTATCGAATAATTTGCATTGTAACTTATTCTTTAAATTTACTTATTCAAACTCGCTTATATGAGCGTGTACTCCACACTCCCTAACCCATATTATAACGGTCAAACTCGCTACGATTTTTGGCCAAATCCCGATTGCATTCAAATGATACGATGATTAACTAAATCACCAACAGTGGCGAGGACGACAGTCGAATTGATGTGATTTTGATTGACAATTGATGAGGTGGGACAGTGGCATGTCATATAAGAATGAAAATATGGAGATTGACAATTTATGATGAGCATGCTAATAAGATTGTTAATACGACGATTATGGGAGGCAAGGATGAGAGGTGGAGGTGATACAGGATTGATAAGAAGGAGGGAGTTAGTGAAGAAAGAACATTAAAATATGCGTTAAAAAAATAGAATGTTTATATACGTACAATTAAAGCAATAAACAATATGGACTAAAGATTAGGACAAAAAATATTTGTCAAAGGTTAGTGAACTCGAGATTTTTAATTTGCTAAAAAATTTTTGAAAACCTCCTCATAACAAAATTAGGCATCTTCGATGAATGCATTCATATAGCGAATCTATGATTTGCCTTATAGTTCTATATGATTCGTTTTCCTTTTCATCCAATTCTATACATTTACTTTCTACACTATAATATCCCCATACACCAAGGTGCCTTACTAAGACCACCCTAGCACATGGAGAGAGAGAGAGAGAGAGAGAGAGAGAGTCGGGATCCGGTGAGAATTCCTAAATATTTGAGGATTGAGTAACGAATAAAGTATCACACCATATACAAAACAATATCGCGAGGAAAATTGACAAACAAAACCACCTAAAACTCAAAAAATCAATCGCCATTTCTCTCTCTAAAATTTTTACCAAAATCAATCAAACATCTCAAACGAAAACTATCACAAAATCCTCTCTAAAATCTCGCCGAAAATCCGCAAAAACTTAAAATTCAAAGACGATTTCAAATTCATTTCAACATTATAGATGTATTCGTTCACTAGATTGAATAATCTCACCATAATTCTCTCCAAAATCGTTGAGGTACATTTGTTTCCCATCTTTATCCATTTCTGCGATTTTTTTCAACTTTTGTAGCAATAAATTGATTATACATTTTGATTTTGTTCGAAATCATTATATGTATGTTGAATTAGATGAATTTAATAGGATTAAATCAACAAAATCTAACTAATTATCGAGTTATTTAGGGTTCTTTCGTGTTATTGCTGTAAATTTCTAAATATCTTACTTATAAATGATTTTAAACGTTTTTCGTTCATAATATCGACACATTGAATCAATTACTATCATCAATTGAAGTTTTAGTTGTTTATAAGATGTCTTTTTTGTTTTAATTGCTAAAATTAGGGTTTAATATTGATCGATTGTGAAAATTAGGGTTCAACTTTGTTTAATTGTGAAAATTAGGGTTTTATATTGTTTTAATCGCGAAAGTTAGGGTTTAACATTGTTTAATTGTGCAAAATTACAGTTTCATATGATAGAATTGAAGTAATCGTTTGTGTTCAGTAAAATGAGTAATGTCGAATTACATGTTGGCTATGATAACGGAAAACGTGTGATACTGTTGTTTGTATGATGTGATACTGAATGTGAATATTCGTGGTACTCTATTTTCATACATTTTGGCAGGTTGACTACTACATAATTAACTTGTAAAATGGCATCAAGGCACTAAAATGATATAGTATGGTGTTTTCGCTGTAAAATGTCACTGGTTTGCAGTAAAATAATGTAAAATGTTGCTGTAAATGCTGTAATATGGTGTGTTTTTTATATTTGTTGTATTTTCTTTTGTCTGAAAGATGATGTTTTGTACATTTTTTTTCCTTTTTTTTGCAGATTTCTTCGCTTTTGGAGGTTACTTAAGAGTATGTGTGCATGTTGGCGAAGTCTATAGTGCATGATTAACTAAACAAATCATGTTTTTTTATTCATTTCTCTTATAAAGACAAATTCTGTTTTCTTAGATATTGTTTCAAGCGATTATAAATTTGTATTTTTTTTTTTTTTTTTGCATTTTGGAGTTGGAATGTAAAGTAATGGTAACAATATTATAGTTGTATCAGAATTTGCCTCTTTTTTATGTTATTTAATAGAGAATATATGGTTCTTAAAGTATTTCATTTTTTTTGGTAAACAATATCACACGTTTGTTTTAACAATATCACAAGTTTTAGTAAACAATATCACATTTAATTATAAAAAATATCACCTTTCATGACACAATATCAAATGACTTTGAGAATAATATCACACTATTAGTTTAACAATATCACAAGATGTGGTAAACAATATCACACTATTGGCTTAACAATATCATAAGATGTGGTAAAGAATATCATAAAAGAATATCACCATTATTGTGTTAATAATATCAAATAATTTAGTTCTTTCAAAAAAAATATCAAATGATATGGTAAACAATATCAAGTTATTGTGCTAATAATATCACACTATGCTATTAACAATATCATATATTTATCTTTATTTGCTAGTTTACAAACAGTTATAAGAAACAATATATATCTTCATAAGTATCACGTCATATTGTTCTAGAAGCATTACCGAACAATATCAAACTTCACACATCCCGGTATCACACTTTATCCAAAACAATATCACATTCACAAGGAATCTTGAAACACTCAAACTTTTTGCTATTGAGAAACAATATCACAGCATATAAGATAAAATATCATTGCTGATTCTAAACAGTATCACAAAATTACAACGACACTAATATTAATTTATAACGACTACAGCAGATTACTATCCTTCCAAAATTACATCAATCAGTGCATATTCAATTAAAGTTCTGTCAACACAATCTGAGTACACAGATTAGTTCATTTCTCTTCTTCTACCTTTACCAATTTCTTTTTATTATCCTTTTTGACATCTTTTTCCAGCACAATATTCAACTTCTTGCTTGACGTTTGTTCAACTTCATCTTGTTTTAAACACCAGTACAACCGTTTTATATAACCATTTCATGACCATGACTCAACTTAATACAACCACCTGACTATCTACTCAACTTTCAGGAACTCAATTACATCAAACCATTAGTACGACACCAATGAAGAATATCATGAAACTTCATATCCCCTTGGAAAGTAACACTGATCCTTAGCTTCATTTCTGACTTGGTTTTATCAATTAGCTTCTCTGGACGCATCATGGACTTCATATCCCCTTCAAAGTGGATCTGCCATTCCCAGTAAGTAAACATGTGAGAGAGATATACAAGGATGCAAAATAAAGCTCGTCGAGAGGAATGAACCATACTGTGTTGTGGCGTCTACTTCCACTTCATCGATGATCCATCTCAAAGAAAGAAAAGGTGGCCAACACATTTACTCCGCATGATTCTTCACCTTTAAGCCGCTTAAACAACCTGGTTTACGCAACCAACAATCTAGTGGGACGAAGTCCAACCTATTGTACCAATAGAAGAAAGTGGATTAATCAAAACTCGAATCCACCAATGAATTAAGAGCACTCACAGAAAATATGAGCAAGACCACAACTGAAATTAGACAAATTCGATCTAATTTTTTTCAATACCTGATGAAAACAATGGAACAGAAGAACCAACAACAATATCTTAAAATTTATGTTGTGCTTGTTGCTCAACAAGATGAAATGGTGATGGTCAAACAAAATACCGCAACTCAATAAACAAGCAGAATGTAAATCAGAAACATATGATGACAACTCAACATCAAATCTATACCAAAACCAAACATACATCAAACTTGGAGACTCATTTGGCAGGTAAATTAAGCCTTAAGCCCAAAGCTTCTTAGGCCAATTTGGACCAAGTAATATCTCTATCCAATAGGCCGCTCAAAGCTAAACAACTTTCACGATCTGACAAAAAATAGCACAAAAAAATACAATGTAAACAAACAAGTAGTAATTGATTTCTGACAATCAAAGTAAAAGGGATGTAATAAAACAATATCACACAGTCTGCTAAACAATATCTCATAGTCTTCTAAACAATATCACACTGGATACTTTAGCAGCAAATACGTGATATTTATAAGATGTCAAACAATTTAGAACCTAAATCGGCGAAATGTATACTACTACTAGCTAACAGTAAAGAGTAACAATGTAAAACAGATGTAAATCAATCTGACACAAATTTAAAAAAAATTGAAACAAGATACTACACATGTAAATTAGGTTTACATGACAACAAAACTCGAACAAAGTGAAAAAAATTTAAATCGCAATCAAATAACAAGATTATGAATCAATCACATCAAAATTATAAATCGAGAACAAAAAAATCATAACAACATGTGAGTTTAACATAGATCAGGAAAAATTACTGAATATATAACAAATTCGTAACTTGTTCGAATTAAATTAACCTAGATATATGAGAAAGAAGACCAATAAATCATATGAAATCCTCACAAATTAAACCTAATTTAGGAAAAAGAGATACAAAGCATTGAAATCATGATGAGTAGCTACAAAATCATAACAAACGTGGTAAGATGACTAGTAATTGCAAATATATGTAGCGAAACAACAATCACATGAAAATAAAACTGAAATTAAAAACTAAAGATAAAGTAGATGTACCTGACATTGCAATTTCGATTGAAAGAGTATGATCGTTGATAAGAAATAGAAGAATGACAAATGATTGAGTTGAGATTGAATTCGAAACAAAAAAATCACGAAAATAGGAAAATTAGGGATTCATCGAAGAAGATGGAAGGTAGAGAGAGAAAGACTTTGGGTGAGAATGAATGAATTAGGTTTGTTTCGATGGAATAAGGAGTATATATGTGCGTCCGCAAAATTACCATATTACCCTTACTTATCCGCACTAAATCATGGACGTTGGATCTCTTAGATCTGACAGCTAGTATTAATCCTCAATCCTCAAATATATGAGTCATACTCACACCATCCCATTCCTATATATATATATATAAAAATAGGATCCTGTGCGAACCTAAAGTTCAGTGCGAACCGTACGAACTGTCTAAAAAACACATATTAACAGCCCAAAACTAAAAAAACCCAAATATTAATGACTTCACTCTCTCACATTCTTATCCACTGTCTGGCCCGTCACTCCCCTAGTTCCCTATCCTCTGCTCACTCAATATCAACTGTCTAAAAAACACATTAAATGAATGGCTCACAATAACCATGAGATGAAGATAAAGGCCATAGAACCATATCTTCATTACTGATGACTTCACTCTCTCAATTTTCACTTCTACAGGAAAATAAAACAAACCATATCTTCTCCTTACATCTTCTCCCATATTTCACACACTCACTGTCATGATCCCACAATATCGTCGCCGTCGCTGGAACACCGTCGTCATCACCGGAGCACTGTCGTCATTACCGCAGCACCGTCGCCATCACCTTCTATCTCTTTGCCTCACACGCACAAACTCTGCGTTCCTCACACGCACAAACTCTTCATTTTCTGTAGATCTGGAATTTAATTAGATCTTATTAATTAATGATAAAGGAGAAGGATGTTGTCTATTGTTTTCCTGGTATGCTAAGAACGCTAGTGGTTTCTTTCTTGGGAGAGAAATTGGCGGGTTGTGTGGTGGTCATTAGGATGGAATATCGGGTTGAGTAAGGGCGGTGGTCATGGAAGTGTTGCATAGTGGTATGTCGAGAAGGTTATCAGCCCACTTCAACCATCATTTGCGTTTCTTTCGAAAAATCGACTAGATCTAGGCTCACTCCATTTCTTGTCGAGCAGATCTAGCTGTGGAAAATGGTTTTGTGGTGAAATTGGACTGGTTCGAATGGTATAGGGCGGTGTGAGGGGATAAGGTGGTGGTGGTGGTCACGGGGGTGGGGTTGAAACGGTGGTGGTGGTCGTCGGGGATGAGGACTGGTGCTAGTCGTGGGGATGAGTCGTTGTTGTTTTGGTGGTGTCGTATGTGGTGGCTGTGTGGGCGGGCTTATAGATGGTGAGTCTGATAGTGGTGGCGGTGATGGTGGTGGTGGCAGTAGGTTCAGTTGGTTGTTGGGGCGGAGGTGGTGGTGACGGCAGCTGATGTGGTGGATACATGTACGAAGACGGCTAGATACATGTATGTATACGACTAGATACACATATAATGGCGATGGTGGGGATGATGTGTGAAAGTGGCGGTGGCGGCGGCGTTGGTGGTTGGGACAATGGTGGTGGTTGTGGCGGTGGCGATGGTGGGGATGATGTACCTTGGTAATGGTGGCGGGTGTGGTGATGGTGGGGGCAGTGGTAGTGGTGGGGGCAGTGGTGGTAATGGACTAGTGGATACGCAAAATACCACCTAGATACACATAATATCGGCCCGGATACACATGGTATTACCGCGGGATACATGTGTATCTAGTAGTTATATCATGTGTATCTGGAAGTATGTGACTTTTAGTGACATGTGTATCTGGGTTTGAAAAATGTGTATCTAGCTTTAATGTCACGTGTATCCGCCAAAAATATAAAACGTATCCACAAAAAATATAAAACGTATCCGAGAGTTAATGTTAAAACGTGTAGCAATTCCCACCAAGTGTATCCGCTAATAATATAAAATGTATCCGTAAATAGTATAAAATGTATCTCGGTGTTGGTCTTAAAACTCAAAAAAAAATTAGTGTAAAAAAAGTGTAAAAGTGCATCTATAATTTTAGGGTGGAAAAAGTGTATCTACATATGTTACAAAATGTATCTGAATAAGAGGTGTATCTAGTAATGAAATAAAGTGTATCGAAAAAAAAAAAAAAAAAAAAAAAAAAAAAAAAAAAAAACTGGATTGAAGCTAGTTCGTACGGTTCGCACCGAACTTTAGTTCGCACCGGACCCCGACCCTATATATATATATATATATATATATATATATATATATATATATATATATATATATATATATATATATATATATATATAGAAGAGATCATGTAAGGCCATGATATATATTGAGTCCATAAGTCCTATTATGAGTCATTGGATGGAGGGAGATGGAGGGATGAGATGAACCCATCCAAAGTCATTATAGAAGCTAATTAACACACTTTACTAATCCACCCTAATTAACCACTAATTTACTATATATTTGTTTTCTACCCACCCATTTCTCTCTCATCTCACACATTTCATTCTTCTCTTCTCTCAAAACCTCAATAAAAAAACCTAAAAAATCCAAATAAATAAAAAACCCAAAAAATCCAAACAAATAAAAAAACCCAAAAAATCCACATAAATAAAAAAACCCAAAAAATCCAAATAATTAAAAAAACCCAAAAAAATCCAAATAAATAAAAAATCCAAACATATCAGAAACCCAAAAAATCCAAAAAAAATCAAAAAATCCAAATAAATCAAAAAACCCAAAAAAATCATTCATTCCTCTCTTCGTCATTCACCACCACCCACCACTATCCCACCCACCACTATCCCACTCGACACCACCCACCGCCCACCTCCACCGCCACCGCCACCTCCACCACCGCCGTCGGTAAATTCTATAATTCGTTTTTTTTTTTCAGATTTTGCGTCTCATTTTTTTTCGTCACTTTTTTTTTTCTTCAGATTTTGTTTTAAATTTGTTGTTTGGGTTGGTTTATTTTATTTGTTAACTTTAGTTGGTTTTTGTTGTTATTTATTCTTTTCAAATATCTTCTTATAATACTTTTTTTTTTAATTTCGGGTTTTAAATATCGTTTTTTTTCATCTACGATCTACTACAATATTTTTCATAAAATTTGTTGTTTTAATCTTAGCTATATAAAAATTCTTATAATTTGTTGATTTTTAATCTTATATTTCACATTTTTATATAAAAATTATATAAAATGACTAAAGTATACACAATTATGGACAAAAGTTATACTGTTATGGACAAAAGTTATATAAAAATGGTCTAAAGTTATACAAAAATTGACTAAAGTTATACAAATAAGGACTAAAGTTATACAAAAACTGAATAAAGTTATAAAAATATGGACTAAAGTTATACAAATAAGGACTAAAGTTATACAAAAATTAACTAAAGTTATACAAATATGGACTAAAATTATACAAATAAGGACTAAAGTTATACAAAAATGGACTAAAGTTATACAAAAATTGACTAAAGTTATACAAATAAGGACTAAAGTTTACATAAATTGATTAAAGTTATACAAAAATGGCCTAAAGTTATACAAAAATGAACTAAAGTTATACAAATAAGGACTAAAGTTATACAAATAAGGACTAAAGTTATACAAAAATGGACTAAAGTTATACAAAAATGGACTGAAGTTATACAAAAATGGCCTAAAGTTATACAGAAATGAACTAAAGTTATACAAATAAGGACTAAAGTTATACAAATAAAGACTAAAGTTATACAAAAATGGACTAAAGTTATACAAATACATTCTAGTCCATATTTGTATAACTTTAGTCCATATTTGTATAACTTTAGTCCTTATTTGTATAATTTTAGTTCATGTTTGTATAACTTTAGTCCTAACTTATGTAACTTTAGTCTATATTTGTATAACTTTAAGCATTTTTTGTATAACTCTAGTCCTTATTTGTATAACTTTAGTCCATATTTGTGTAACTTTAATCCATTTTTGTATAACTTTAGTTCATTTTTGTGAACAAAAATAAACCAATAAGTCAAAAAAGTACAATAAAAAAACTGCAATCTCATTTTTGTATAACTTTAGTCAATTTTTGTATAACTTTAGTCTTCTTTTGTATAACTTTAGTCTTCTTTTGTATAACTTTAGTCCATTTTTGTATAACTTTAGTCTTTATTTGTATAACTTTAGTCCAGTTTTGTATAACTTTACTCCATATTTGTATAACTTTAGTCCATTTTTGTATAACTTTAGTCCAAAATCGTATAACTTTAGTCCAATATATAACCGAAATCCTAAAAACCACCAATACTAACTTTAAACCAACAATAATAGATCTAAAAAAAAGAGAAATAAAAAACCCAAAATACTAAAAATCAATTCTAGATTGAAAGTAGTGACACTGAAAATTGCAAAAAAAAAATACTCCAATCAAAAATAATATTGCAAAAAAAAAAATAATCAACAATAATATTGCAAAAAAAAAACCGTCTAAACTTTAAAATTAGAATCTTAAAAAAACCAACAATACCACCATTAAACCAACAATACTAAATCTGAAAAAATAAAAAAATAACCAATAAGTCAAAAAAGTAGACTCCATTTTATTTATTATGTTGAATTTGTGTAATTTTAGTATAAAGTATAGGTAAATTTAATTTTTCAAGAGTGTAACTTTAGTCGTAAATAGAATAACTTTAATCGTAAATTGTATAACTTTAGTCGTATACCCCAATTAAATTAACAAATTATATACATAAATAAAATTATATGAAAGACTCGAGACAATAAAAATTATATACATAAAGAAAAAACGAACAAATAACAATAACAAAACAATGAAAATTTGAAGAAACAACAAAACAAAAACAAAACAAAAACAAAACCAAAACCAAAACAAATAAATTGAAGAAACAACAAAAAAAAAAAAAAAAAAAAAAAAACAAAACCAAAACAAAAAAACAGGGCATGAATGTGACGCGTGAACAAAAAAACAACGAAAAAACTGAAGAAAAACGTCAGATCTGAGACGGAGGTGACGCGTGAATGGTGGTGGTGTGTCGGAATGTCAAGGGTGGCAGGAGGATGCTGGTTGTGGGGTGGTGAAGGGCTGGTTGTGTCGGGGTGGTAAGGGCGGCAGGGAGGATGGTTGTGGGGAGGCCGGAGAAAGGAGCAGGGGAGGAGGATGGCGGCTGAATCTAGGGGTGGCGGTCGTGCGAGGGTGTGGCGGTCGTGCGGGGGGCAGCAGGTCTGGTGCTGGGGGGTCGGGTGTGGTGGTGGTCGTCTGGTGGGTGTGGTGGTGGGTCATGTGTGTCTTTTATTTTTTGGGGTTTTTTTTTTGATTGATGAACAAATGAATATATGTTTGGTTTTTGTCTTTTATTTTTTGGGGGTTTTTTTTTTGTTGGGAGAGAATGAATGAGGAGAGGGGGAGTGAATGATTGAAGAGGGTGAATGAATGAAATGGATAATGGGTAATTAGGGAGATTAGAATGGGGAAGGAGTTATACAATATTAGAAAGAGTTATACAAGATTAGGGAGGGAGATTTATGACCTTTCTTTGAGATGTAATCTCCTCCCTCCATTTCCCTTATCCAAAGGCTCTTATGAGGACTTAGGGACTCAATATATATCATGGCCTTACTAGAACCCTTCTCTCTCTCTCTCTCTCTCTCTCTATATATATATATATATATATATATATATATATATATATATATATATATATATATATATAAGATCATGTGAGTATTAGTTATATATTTGAGGATTGAGGATTAATACTATGATAGGTATTTAGAGTGGAAACAAGGAAGGGCAAATTTGTAATTTAACAGCTGCCTATATAAACTACGTTTTACAGCAATACCGTTATTTCCTCCTTTTTCTTCTTCTCCCTTCAACTTCTCTCTCTACTGTAGCTTCTTCCTCCATTGTTGAGCTGGAAAACCCTAGAATTTAGGCGTCATCTCCGTTTTTCGTCGTCATTCTTCACAATTATCATATTATTCCAATTAGTTCGTTTGTTCAGGTACGTAATTGGCGTTTTTCGTCCCTAAATTTCGAATTCGTCCTAACATTACTCTGTTTGTTCTTCTTTCGTTTCTATAATTTGAATTTCATCTTGCTTTTGTTTGTTATTTTCAATTTAATTTTGTGTTTCCTAAAATTCGGTACATTTTTGTTTTATTTATAGGTTTTGCTGTTCATTCTTCACAATTATCATATTATTCCAATTATTTCCTTCGTTCAGGTACGTAATTGCCGTTTTTCGTCCTTATGTTTCGCCTTCGTTCTTATCTTACTCTGTTTGTTCTTATTTATTTGTTATTTTCAATTTAATTTTGTGCTTCCTTAAAATTCGGTACGTTTTTGTTTGATTTCCAGGTTTTCCTGCTCAAATCTCTGCGTCTTCAATCTTCATTGCGATGTCTGGTATGTTATTCTTCTTAATTTTGTACTTTCAGCGTATTCTGAAATCTCTGCGTATTCTCTCTTTATTTTGTACTTTCAGCTTTCAATCACATGTTCGTCATACTTTTGGTACATATTTTTTGTTCATTGACGTTCTTATTTTTCTCAATATGTGATATTGTTTTGTACACCTGGTGATATTGTTTATGTTGATATGTACCATTGTATATTCACGTTTGTGATATTGTTTTTCAACTTCATGTGTGATATTTGTTCCAGAGTACGTGATATTGTTTTCCTGGATATGTGATATTGTTCAGGCACCTGTGTGATATTGTTCCTGCAACATTCTTTGTGATATCGTTTTCCATCTTCATGTGTGATATTTTTCCCAAACAACGTGATATTGTTTTCCTGGATATGTGATATTGTTCAGCCACTTGTGTGATTTTGTTTTCGTCCATATCTTTTAGAATTTTTCTTGTTATTTTACATTTTACTTTTCTTGCCAGATCCTACAAGTAATGTAACTTCTTCTTCCTGTAATGATCTTCATGTCTCTGTCATTACCTCTAAAGATAGTAATGATATCGTTGAGTCTTCACTTACTTCTACTGTTCTGATTGAAATGCATCTAGTTCTACTCCACATGTTGAACAACATTCTGTTCCTTCTCGTGTGCATCAACTACTTTTGGACTCCACATCTGGTGGTAGTGAATTGTGGACAAGGAATGTTGCACCTGAGTTTAAACCTTATATTGGCCAGTTGTTTGGCACGTTGGAAGAAGCTATTAGTTTTTATGATGTGTATGCAGAAGCATGTGGTTTTGAACCTAGGAAGTCTTCTCAAAAAAGGTCTGTTTCTGGTGATGTGAAGTATAAATTTGTTGTTTGCAACCGTGAAGGTTTTAGAGATCGTAAGAGGAAGGCTACTGTGTTAGATAGTGGAAAGGAGCAGGCAACTCCCAGGCCTTTTGATATCAGGAACACTAAATTAACTAGGATTGGTTGTATTGCTATGATTGAGTTTTGCTATAATGGGGATGGTTATGTTTTTTTTCAGTTTCGTGAGTGGCATAATCACCGTCTTTGTTCACTTAGAAATCAACAGTTTCAAAAAAAACACAGGCACCTCCATCTTTACCATAAAAAGACAATTATTGATCATTCAAGGGTTAATCAAGGGCCAACAAGGGCATTTAGAAATGTCAAGGAATATGTAGATGGCTATGAGAATGTTGGAGCTCAACTTGTTGATTTTAAGAATTTTGGAAGGGATATCAAATGTTTCATAGGAGACCGGGATGCTCAACTGTTTGTTAACTATTTTGAGGATAAACGTGATACCACTGAAGGTTTTTACTTTGCTTATGAGGTGGATTCTGGTAAATGCTTGGTTCGTGCGTTTTGGTGTGATGCAGAGTCTCGTAGAAACTATGCTTTGTTTGGTGATTACATCACTTATGATCCAACTTACAGTACGAATAAGTATTGTATGCTTTTCACTCCTTTTACTGGCGTAGACCACCACAAAAGGTCAGTTACTTTTGCTTCTGCGTTGCTATTTCATGAGGATGAAGATTCGTTCACATGGGTCTTTCAAAAGTTCCTTGATGCTATGGGACAGCGAGAGCCACACTGTATAATAACTGATCAGTGTGCTGGAATAAAGCTGGGTTTGCGTGCTGTCTTCAAACATGCTAAGCGCAGATATTGCATGTGGCATATCATGCAAAAGCTTACTGATAAGGTTGGGCCTGCAATTTCGAGAGAGACTGATTTTGTCAGCCGTTTGAATGCTATTGTTTGGGATGCTGAGTTAGAACCTCTTGAATTTGAAGAAAAGTGGTGTCAGTTGGTCAATGAGCATAATCTTGACGGTAATTCCTGGTTGTCAACCATGTTTAGAAAAAGGAGGAAATGGATCCCAGCTTATTTTCGTGATGTTCCTATGGGTTGTCTATTACGAACAACTCAACGTTCTGAGAGTCAGAATAATTTTTTCAAGCGTTTTGAAAATGCACATGGTACACTTGTTGAATTCTTGATGCGGTTTCAAAGTGCCATTGATGTACAAAATACATACTCAAAAACAACTTGATAGAGACGATGATTGTACTCTTCCACAATTAGCGACTTCTCTTAAGTTGGAAGCTCATGCTTCCAAGGTTTATACAAATGCTGCTTTCTCAGATTTTCAAGTAGAAGCTTCTGCTTCTATTTGTTCCCTTAGTGTTGGTGGCTTCACACCACCTGCAAACGGTGTAGAATTAATTGGTATTGCTGATGCCAGAACGCAGAAGACCTACCAAGTCGTCTACAATTCTCTAACGAATGACGTTGAATGTTCTTGCAAGTTGTTCAACAGGAAGGGTATTATTTGTAGACACATTATCTGGGTTTACTCTGGAAAACAAGTCCACACTTTGCCCGATAAATACATTCTTATGCGGTGGACCAAGAATGCACATAAGATCCCTCTTTATGGTCCACATGGTGAGTTAATTGAGGATTTTGATGCCACTGATTTACGAAAGATGGAAATGTGCAAGTTATGGTCAGAGTTCTACGCGACCATCAGTGTGCTCAAGAATGTGTCTACGAAGGACATCACTGATCTTGTTGACACCCTTAAACAATTCAGGGTGAAACTCAATCCGCAATCAGAGTCAATGACCAAATAGCAGGAGTTGGAGATGCTTCTTGGGTGCAGTTCCTCAACTGAGGTGAGGATTTTACCACCTCGTCAGGCAAATAACAAGGGTAGCGGGAAGAGAATGATCTCCAAAAAGCAACAATGCATAGCTAAAGCGGAGAAGCCTAAAAGGATTTGTCGTAATTGCAAACAAATGGCTCACCATGATAAACGTAACTGTCCTAATGCTTTTGTACCTGATGCCAACAATAAGGTATGTTCACCATGAACAGTCTATGTATGAAACTTTTTATCTATGCTGTATGGTCACGAGTCAGAAACAATACCACATGTTATTTAAAATAATATCACATCTTATACTAAACAGTATCACTATTTGACGATACCAGAATGTGATATTATTTGAGGATAACAGAATGTGTCAACACATCTGTCTCAATTTTCTTTTATATTTTCCTGGTAATTTTAGAAACAATACCACATCTTGTTAGAAATAATATCACACTTTTGTAGTACACAGTATCACTGCTTGAGGATAACAGAATGTGATATTGTTTGTAATTGTTCTGAGATAGAAACAATATCACACTTCATTTGAAATAATATCACTCCTTATATAAAATAATATCACTGTTTCACCTTTTTGTATTTTCAGGGTAGTTCAGATGAGGATGATGCTGATGATGGTTGATCGGTCGAAGGAGTTTTTGTTGATGGCGCTCATTAATTATAGGAGCAGCAAATAGATGACATTCTTTATGACTAGTATATTAATATAGACCACAACATTCATTAAAGTATAAATTATACTTTATTTTATATAGAAAGTACTCGTACTCGGAGAATATTTGATTATTTTATTTGTCTCAGTTGTCTTGTTTTTGTATTTTTTGATACTGAGAAACAATATCACACCTTACATTTATATATTTCACATCTTACTCTAAACAAAAAGATCACTACATCGGACTACTATATATGCCTTTTGCTTTAAGTTTTTCACATATTGTGTTTTGTGTGTTGTCAAAATATGGCAGTTCATAAAATGCTTCTGCAGTTTTCTAACACAATATCAACTTGTGTACACAACAATATCACAACATAGTGAAAACAATATCAACGTAAGACTTAAACTAACATATGCATTTTGTGAAATTGTTTAGACATCCGTGTGATATTGTTTAACATACTGTGCGATACTGAGAAGCAATATCAACCTGTGTACACAACAATATTACAACATTCTAAAAACAATATCAACGTCAGATTTAACAATCCATATCCATAGTGATATTTAAAAGTAAACAGTGTGGTATTTTTTTAGCCCTGTGATATTGAGAAGCAATATCACAAAGAACTATTACACAATATCACACCAAACGTGAAATAATATCACACTTTAGCAACAGTTAGATGACATTCAAAATAGCCATCACTACTTTACCATTATAAAAAGTTACCATTAAATTCGTTTTTGTACTACCATTACATACCCTTTAGTTTAATTACAACTTCGTTCTAACAAATATAGTAGTCCTAATTCCTTCCTCTTCCTCTACCGCGGTTCTTCGGATTTGCAACGGTCTTAATCCTACCACGTTTGTATGTTACTGCGGGCTCGTTCCTACAATCTTCACCATCTTTTCCTAATCGGCTCCTCGAAAGCATATCCATACCAACAGTCATTTATTATTTCTGGACACCTTTGTCCTAATTACTATCTATCTTTTTCTATATACAATTGTAAATTGTTTTTACCTTTTCCTAGGAGATTGCCAAGAATCGACAATTACGTGTTAATAATCGGTTTCTTAGTGCAATCCTCCTTTCTCATTTCCTAACATCTTCTTTATTTGTCTCCTCCACAACAACATCGATTCTCTTTTGTTTGAACTTCTGCCATTGGTACTTCCTCTTCTCGCTTACCTTTCGCCTTTTCGTTGTTCTTCCTCTGTTGTTTCAATGTCTTCCATATTTCATCCTTCCCATCTGAAAATTCTTTTAGTTTTTCGATCAAAGGTGTTCTGTTCTCATTTATGTCAGCTAAAAGCAATGCTGCTGCCATTTCTAGCCAGTAGTATCGCCTATACACTTTTTGGTTCAGGTCGACTTCAAACATTACACCCTCATATCGAATCATGTGCATCATTAAGAAGTTCCCAGACTCAGTATTGTTCATCTCTGTCTTTTGCCAAGGGAAGTTGATGTTGACAACATCAAACGTTATTATATCATCTGCTCTTTCCACGTTCTTCTTTGCTAAGTAGTCACTCATGTGCTCCGCCTACAATATTACGGTTCACCATTAGTAATAATTTCACAAACACAGAGAATCCATTATTTCAATGTTACTATACAACAATACTTTAAAGAACTATCAATTAATCATACCACCAAATCTAAACTTTGTGTATTTGTGTTTGCTCCCGATCGGGTACTCTGTGTTGTCCAAAGACTTCCACTGTCTCGGTTTGAAATTTATACAAACACAGAAATAATGCTCTTTCCATACCATTGGAATAAAAACCAGATCTGCTTGCAGGTTACAGGGAACTGTGTTTCTTCTAATGAATTCATCCCATTCTTCGAACATCTTTTCTTTAATCAATTCCCTGTCTCCAGCTCCTTCGGTTTTAATTTCCTGTTTTGAATATATATGTTACAAGTCCTATTTTTGTTTTAAAGAGTGATTATATTTAATCAAACTAAATGGACAGCTTACCATGTGTCGAATCCCAAAAAACATCACACTTGTTTCACATTTTTCTGTGTGCTCAATATGGTTCAGAATGAGGGACCAACATTCAATCACATTGCTACTGACATGCTCATTTGGAAGCAATGACAATATATCGTTTCTGACAAGATATTGATCATTACTGAATTTGGCAACCACCTCACTGCTCCAAACATTAACACAAACCAAATTAAAATAGTACACACAATATCACACTTCTCTAAAAACAATATCACATCCCTTAAGAAACAGTATCACAAAAAATAGCAGTTATGATAAAATAAAAGTACCATCAAATTTAAATAGTGCAAACAATATCACACTACTCGAAAACAATATCACACTCTTTAAGAAACAAGATATCACGAAACATACTCTAATGGGAAACTGTGGTCGTCCAATAGGCAGTAGTCAAGCACTTGTTTCCTCATGGTCAACATCTTTGCACACAGTGATTTGTTAGCCTTCATAAACATTGAGACGACCTCCACGTTAGAATCTGCCACACCGCAGTTGTATGTGCTCCCAAGGCCATCCGATTTCCCCTCCTCACGCTTCCCACCACACCGGCAAACCATCTTCTACCATACCTACAAAAATATTTATTTTTGTTATTTGAATATATAATGCTTATATATAATTAAAATAAGTCAGTGTTGAAGAAAATAACCTGTTTTTTTTGTACAGGAGTTTGAACATTCTTTTTCCCACCTTTCCCTCTCTTTCTTTTGCTTGCTGCTTTCCTCTTTGCTACTAATTTAGGCAACAGTGTCCCTTTGATTGCATTAAGGTTTGTAACCTTCCTCAGGACCTGACTCCTACATTTATTTAAATCGCTCAACACAAGCGTTGCTGCAATCTCCCCCCTGTACAACTGCCTCTTCTTTTCATCGTTCAGTTCACATTTAAAATCTTCACCCACAAAAAACATCATGTGGAACATCATGAATAATCCACAATCCAGGTTCAACTCTTTTGTTTGCCAATCAAAGGCGACATTTGTCAAAGACATAGTCCTGTACTTTCGCCCCACTTGCATAACCTTTACTGTTGAGGTAGTGCCCGTAAACAAGACTCCTCCGTTTTATGTTTATAAAAAATAACTATCAAATTTCAATCTTTAGCTAACAAAAGCATTATATCCTTAGTTCTTATTTTTAAATATAGTACTTACAGTTAAATGAGCAAGGTGTACATGCTCCTCGTCCTCAAAATGATCATAATCTCGGTTGTCCAAGTAGAACATTTTTTCCCTCTTGGTGTCAATACAGACGCAAATATAGTGGTCTTCATATAGCAAAGGTATGAACACCTATAGAAATATTTTATAGAAAATAACACTGTCATTCACAGACCATAGCATACAATATCACAAGTAATGAGTAACAATATCACAGAATATATAATACAATATCACAACTAAAATAGCTACTTGATTTAAGAAACAATTTCAATACTTACTTCTGACAATATCAGATAATTAACTTAACAGTATCAGAACTACAAGTACTTTTAAATTCTTACCATATCTGAATTTAAATTCAGTTGCTGTTTATATTGATTTGACCACATATCCCATGTCCTCCATACGTCTTCCTTCAGTCTTGTCAGTTCATCAACATTTTCTTCATCTACCAATAATATTTTCTCCATACCACCCTGTTTGTTTATAAAAGAATTGATTAGTCGTGTTGACAGATTTTTCCACGTAATTTAAAACACAAGGAACACATGAGGTTTATGTTTCCCATACCGAGTGGGCAAGGCCATAGAAAATCCTTGTTGGTCTGTTGCTGTCTTTTGGCGCCATTTCAAACTGATTGAGCAATATTGCCCATGCCTCAATAACCACTGCTTCTATTTTAGTGTCAGGCAACAAAGACTCAATATCGCTCTTTGGTATGTTATGGTAAATACCAAAGTCACAGACAATCTCTCTGTACCATTTTCCAAAAAAAATTAGCATATTAGTTTTTAAATTATTTTTATGTAGTAGATTAATTAATGTCTTACATTCAATAAATAAACTTACGTCTTCTTAATCGCATGATCTGTAAGGAAGAAATAATCCATGACTTCCTTCCGACGCTTCAAGACAGTCTCAAATAAATGGTCCTGTCTGACCATGAAATCTGAGACAAGTGCAGCATCCCTGTCTGGCAAACCACAGTCCATAGTACACACCAAATTATGAGGTACCATATCTGCCGATTCGGGTATTTTGTTCATGCTGTCTGCGTGCAACAAATAATCATTGATGCTCCACGTTCTCTCTGTTTCCAACTGAACATTTGGAAGAACCTCCTTCATATGAGACCCCACACTTTTATCATCATTTTTCTCCCCAGCCTCTTTTCCAGACTCCACGTTCTTAGTATTCAGGTCCTCAACAGTTGGTACATTGTTAACATTTTCCTCAACATCTTTTCCAATTCCCTCCTTAACATTTGTTACGTCCTCAACATTTGCTGTATTCTCATCCCTTTTTGCAGCCTCCTCATTCATTTCCTGAACCTTCTCAACAGTCTTGGTCCCTCCTAAACCAACATTGATTACACCTTCATCAAGCTGTGTCAACACATCTGTCTCCTCATTTATTTTTCCACACTGTTTTTCACCGTCTTCTTCATTTAGTGTATCACGATTCAACTCTTCAACGGGACTTCCTACTCCTACACCAATACTGGATATAACATCATTCAATTTTGAATTCATGTCATTATCCAGTCCATCATCTTGGTCTTCATCATCACCACTGTCCAAGTTAGTAACATCATTAATATCATCATCCTGTTGTTTGTCATCACATGCCAAGTCATCATCACTGTTCAGATCTTTATCTCGTATATCCACCGTATTTTTGTTCAATTCCTTGTATTGCACTTTCAACATTTCAGTCCAAACATCAAATGCTGGCATCCCTTCTTTTGCTTTCTTCATTTCATATGACCTCGCTATCAACATGTCCATCAAGTTATGATACCCAACATCATTCATGAAAGGCAAATTTGAGTCTCTCACAGTCGCTTTTTCGATTCTCAACCTCTTCTTCAAAGAAGAGATGTTCTTTAGGATCAACATCTTCCGCACCATCTACCTTCGCACCAGATTGTGTAGATGTAGTTGCTTCACCCATTGAACTCTTTGCTTTCATAGTGATCAGTTTTCTCATGTTACGTACATACCTACCTATGAACAATTCATTGTCCCTTTTCATACGTAGATAAATTACATGAGCACGCTGCCAAATTACAAAATAAATATATTAAACACTAAAATAGACTCTTTGATAATAAGAAGATATGACACAATAATAAGGTTTTTAATATCAACTTTCATAACAATATCACAAAAAGACTACAAATAATATCACACTAGTGCAAAAACAATATCATAACAATTTTTAAATCAATATCACAACAATCAGTATTCAATATCATTTGCTTTTCTAAACTATATCACAATTATCAATTAACAATATCACAATATCATACAATATATCAAACAATATCATATCTAAAATAATTATCAGATAGCAAATGCTTTTATTCAATATCAATATCATAATAATACCACAAACAGACTCAAACAATATCACACTAGTTCAAAAACAATATCACAATAATATTTTAATATCATAGCTAAAATAATTATCAGTTAGAAATTTATTTCATTAGTGCTTACATCCATTGCCCTTGCTCTGATTTGTTCATCGGTTTCAACACCACTAGGCAACTTCACCATCATATACCCCTCTTTTTGTTTCCACTTGACTTCATGATCGACGTCCCGAGCCGAATATCTCTCTGGAGCTGTGAAGAATATGGTGTTTTTTTAGGGACTTCTTGTTGCTGACAGATGGGGTACTGAATCTTTGATATTGGAGCATTCCCCAAAGATCCTGTTTTTTTCTCATCATCCACTCTCTTTGACAATTTTTTATCATCCCAATGTTGGATGAGTGGTAAAGTGTGTTCCAAAACATCACCCTTGAAATCGAACCTATGCATATATGCTAGCATAATAACTATTACGCATCCACTGACAGTTGACTTTCCCCCTTCTTTGAACACTCTAACACTTCTAACCATTTCCTCAAATACGTATTCACACCAATCAAATTGGCTTATCCTTGTCACATGCTCAACAGCCTTTACCAGTTTCAAATCCAGAGATTTATTTGAAGACGGTGCTAGGAAAATAGACATGTCAGAAATTACAAACATTCTTTTAAATTCATCTCCAAAGATCATTACATTCCATCAGCCTTTCATGTACATCTTTGACCATAATTGGAGCTGAAGTACTCTCCAATCCAAACTTTGCCCTCCATGCATTTTTCAGCTTTGTGTATGTCACAGCAGTGGTGTTTCCCATGTGAGCGACGTCCACTTTCCGACCTTGTCGAGGAAGTTGAAATATGTCATGCACATCGTCTTTCGTCAACAGGAAATCAAATTTTTTTTGTTTTGAACATGTTGCTTGTGTGATCAAATGCCTTCAGCAGCATTTTCAGAATTTCATGTGGAATTTTTGTTAGTTTCAACTCTAACAATCCACCAAAGCCAACATCAGAAACAACCTTCCTTTGTTCTTCATTTAAGTTGGCAATCAACTCAACCGATTTCATGGCCTACATTTAGTTTGAAACGGTTGCACCTTCTTCTTTTTGATCTCAGTCGCTCTACCTCGCATCCCGTACCACCAATTCGGCATCTTTGTTTCTATCAGTCTTTGATTTCTTTTTTGATGGTTGGCCCTTTTTTTGTTGACGGCAGGATGCTTTTCAACTTCATCCTGTAACACCATTTCGTCAAATTTTACTTTTATTTTCATTACCATTTTTTGACCTCTTGCTTGGTTGTTCAACCTCATCATTTTTTGATCTCCTCTTTCTCGTGTATGTTTTTTTTCAGGTTGTTTTGAAGTCATCAAGTCCATTCTCATTAATCAATATCACACTTCATTAGATATAATTTCACACCTTATTCAAAACAACATCACTATTGTATGTCACCGTAATAAGTATTTTTAAAGGAGTATACAGCCAGATTTCGTAAACACTATCAATAATAGAACTACACAAAATTCATGAAGATTCAAGATACCACTAATATTCGATTCAATATCGCACCATACAAGTAATAGTATTACAAGTTTGTCTTCCTCATTGCCAACACATATATCAACGTTATTCATTGTACTTTCAATGAAAACTCTCAATTCATGGACCTCATTGTCAAACAAATTCAATTCAGCGTTATGAAATTGTACTCGTTCACATTTAACCAAACGTTTAACCCTAATTTTCGCGATTCAAACAATTTGTAACCGTTATTTTGACAAATACACAATTTTGAACTTTCAATTTCACAATCGAACAGTGTTCAAACGAATAATTAACCGGTTTATTATATTAAACAGTTTTTTAACCAGTTTTAACCCTAATTTTTCACAATTAAACAATGTCGAACTTTGAATATCACAAATAAACAATGGAACAGTGTTTAAACATAAATTTCTTCATTGAATATGTTAAAACCTATTCTTAAGTGATAAAAACAATACGAAATACTTATTTTGCACTTCGAACAATGTCGAACCCTAATTTTTCGCAGTCGCACAATATTCAACGCTAATTTAGCAGATTTAAAGAGGAAAATATGCAATTTCAATCAGAATAAAAAACATTCAAGTAACAACTACGAAGTTGTACAATTATATGAAAATTATTGGAAATTAACGAAGTTTATCAATAATTTTGATACTTAAACTAACTAATACTCGATTTTAACAATGATTTCACTAAAATTGAAGTCCTCGAGAGAATTAAGACAGAAATTGTACCTGATTTTCACTCAAAATGCAATTGAATTGAACAATGATTAGTTTTTTTTCGTAAATTGTTGTTGATTCGCGTTAATAATCGGGAATTTTAGTGGTTTTTTGAGTTTTTAGAGAGAGAAAGTGAGAAGTCAAAAACCATTTGCTGCGGTTATGAATTTCAAAAGGCGTGTGTGTCTGTTTTGTTACCTTTTTTTTAAGTGATATTGTTTAGTTTATTGCGCGATATTGTATCCGTTACTCAATCCTCAAATATTTAGGGGTTCTCACCGGATCCCGACTCTATATATATATATATATATATATATATATATATATATATATATATATATATATATATATATATATATATATATATATATATATATATATATATATATATATATATATATATATATATATATATATATATATATATATATAAATCGGATGAAGCGCCGTGGATGCGACACGTGTCAACCCAGCTTTAAATATAAGTATTAATTACACTGAACATTAAATATAAACATAATAAATGTTGTATAAATCTCAGCAAAATATTAATTACAGCTTAATAAATTTTATCATAAAATTACATTAAATAATTACGGTGATTTTATTCTACATTTATTAAAAAATTATTTTGATAAAAATCTCAAAATGTAAATAATTACGTTTATTGCGAAAAATGCTTCAAATTGAGTATAATTTTCATTATATTTATTGAAATATTTTGATTTGTAGAGATGATTAAAGTGAGTGTCTCATAATATTTTATGTTTATGTAAAAAGACATTTTGATAAAGTTATAAAACTTAAATCATTAAATCCAAAGAAAACTAATAAGAGGTAAGTTTTTATGTGGGAATGAAAAAAAATTATATTGCGAGAAATTGAATACATATGAGATTTTGATAGGTTTAAATAGTGTGATAACGAGTATGTATGTACACAGTGATCACGAATGCATTTGAATAATCAAAACAAAAGTAATGATTATTAAATAATATAGTATTATAAAAGACATAAAAAAGTAGAAAAAAAAAATTACATTTTTCTTTAATACCTTCAATTAAAATACGTATATGTCAAGTATAAATATTGATTATGACTAGATAAATATTACTTTTAGTTAAATATTTTATATGTTATATTTTAAATACTTTGAAGTTAAACCTCAAAAAATATTATTTGAGAAAGTTTAACCTATTTTATTTATAGGTAAACTCTTAAACATCATTTATATATAGTTGTTTAAAAATACAAAATGTCCAATTTTTATAGATATGTTTGACACATAACAGATACAAAACACAATCAAAACATTTGAATAAGTTGAGTTTGAACTCTATATGTTTGATACATAAATATCACGCGCTATACATAAAAAATTAAAAATTACATAAAATTTTATTCACATCATTTTGAAGAAATATTGATTGATTTGGAACCTAACGTATTGTAAAATGATATAAGTTGAGAACTTAATGTTGATTGTTGCATTATTCAAATAAATTTTATTTTAATTAATATGATATTTGATTAGTTACAAAATAATTTATAAAGCGTTGATCAGCATAATAAATAATCACTTATTAGTTTTAATTAAAATTGTATGTATTTTATTTTAAAATATTGAAAATAAACCTAAAAAAATTAAATTTGAGAAAAATTAATTTATTTTTATTTATAAGTAAAAATATTAACGATCATATATAAATTATGTTATTTTTCTTCAATTATAATAAATAAATTTCAAAACAGGCCGCGCGAAGCGCGGGATACTACCTAGTAGTAATCAAAAGTGACCATTCCAAAACATACTTTAAGCTTAAAAGTTAAATGTGCGTACAACTTAAGACCAAAATTGGAAATAAAAAACCACTGTCTCAAACAAATATCCAAACTGAATTAAAAGAGTGTCATAAACTATAGCGGAAGACTAAGACTCATAAAGTGACGACTCCATCCCTAGCAAGATCACGCGCTTAATACAAGGCATACCTGCTAATCAACTGCTCATCATCTCCAAATGGATCACCACAGTTTTCAGAACATTTAAACGGGGTCAATTAATGAATAATCAAAATAAGCAATACAGCAACATCCAATTACATAAGCACATTCCTCCAACTCCAGTTCATCACCAATCACCTGACTTCACACTAAAGTGTGTAGACCTGCCAGAATACCCATCGCAACAGATATTCCACTCCGCCAGTGGGGACCGCAGCCTTACCACCTAAGCCTAGCTCAAAACCATAGAGCGAATAACCCAATGACCATTAATGCGCACATCCCCCTTGTGACGGGAACCACAAGAGGCAAATCAAGGGCGTGAAGCCTGTTGGACCATATAGCTTATATGTTTATGTTTTGATGATGTCAAGGTGTTTTACATTTTATATACTTGTTGCGTGTAATCGTTTGTTAAGTGTTTTAGCATTAACTTATTACGAGCAACAAAGAGGATTGTGACAGTTACATGAGAAGTTCAAGCCTTTGTTCAAGATCAAACAAATTCAAAGATTCATTCAAGTATTATGTGAAGACAAAGTTTGTCTAAAGAATAATCAAGCTTGGATGATGATGTAGCCTATACTCGAAGATCTCTTTGAAGATTAGAATAGTATAGGTGATTGTCTCGTAATGGTAATCAAAGAATGAGGTTCTTAATTAGTAAAATTATAGCTTTGCAGCTATAACATTACTAGTAAAAGAGCTCAATGTTATAGCTCTTCTACTATAACATTGAAATGCTGAGTTTTCATACACGACTTATAAATGTTTCGAAAATTGATTTATAATTAATTAACGTTTATTTTAAATGTTCTAATGAAAGTATTTATTTTATAAAGCCCGGTTTAGTGAGGAGTCCGGTTTTATGGCTGACGTTAATTGATGGTTATTGGATCAACTTATGAGTTGGACTTTACTATCAATTAGGGTTTCCATATAGTCTCTCCTAAAACCTAAATTCTAATTATATATTAAGATTAGGGTTTGCATGATTCACGAGCTTATGAGCTGTGTTATGCGTGTTACCTAAGAGATATTAGGTAAAGATTTTGTTCTATAATAATATCTTTACATATCTTATATCTTACTTAATATATTTGTTTATGGTAAAAGATATTCTTGTTTTAGGAAATCTTATCATAATCTTAGAATTTATAGTAAAGATAATATTTGGAAAGATTATATTCTATCTTTTAGAATATTCTTTATTATCTTTTATGGCTTTTAGGAAAGAGATAATAAGAAGATATAATTTGTAATTATATCTTATTATTTCGGCTATTAGAGTTCTTGTAGAAACCGTGTAGCCTACCTCTTCCTTCCCTATAAATACTTTGCTATTTACAACATCTAAAATAGAGACCTTAAGCATAAAAATTGTTTTCATATTTTAAAGAGCAAACCGTGTGTTTTTAACAAAAACCGATTTGCAGTTTTGAAAGGTCGTGTGTTACAAAACTCGCATACTTGTTCTTCATTTATCGTTATAAGATAATAGTGCTTAGTTGATTTCTTAACTTGTTCATTAACGTGAACCTTTGTTAGAATCATTAGTGCTTTCTTATTAGCGTAAGTTAGTCACTCGAGTATTTAATGGTACTCATTGAGTTACAGCTAGAGTTAGTTGTACGAGTTGGGTTAGTAAATTTGTAATCCGTAGAAAGGTACTAAATTTATTAATCGAGAATAGTGGACGTAGGTTTCGACTTGTGAAACTGAACCACTTCAAAAATCCGCGTGTCTCTTCTTGTTTCGTTCTTTCGTTTACTTTGCTTACAATCGTTAGTTGATTAGTTAAAGTTTAACCAATAAACTTTAAGTAATCAATTACATACGCACAATCGAAAAATATTTCAAAAGTTTTAAATCCTCAATTCACCCCCCCCTCTTGAGTATTTTGGATCAATAGACTCTTCAATTGGTATCGAGCCTCGTGCTCTTGACTGCCTAACCGCAAAGAGGCTGATCTATCTTGTTTTTCATTTATCTTATCGTTTTATATTTCGCTGCCTATCACGTGATAAATGGATTCCAAATATCTCAAGTGTCCCGTCTTTGATGGGAAGAATTACGGATTGTGGAAAAACATGATGACTCACTATGTGAAAGGACACGATTGGGAGTGCTGGAGGATTATTCAAAACGGACCACACAAAATTCTTGTGGCATCCGAGGAAGGCACGACCTATGAAAAGAAAGAAGAGGACTATGTCGAGGCCGACTACAAGAAGGCCGAGAAAAACTCCAAAGCAATAAGTCTTCTGCAGAACGGAATGACTTCCACTGAGTTTGATCGGTTCTCTTCATGCTCCACGGCCAAGGAGATATGGGATGGGCTCGAATTAGCTTATGAAGGTACTTCCATCGTTAGGAAGCACCGAATTGATTTGCTTATGCAAAAATATGAGCTATTCATCATGGAGCTTAATGAGTCTCTAGATAGTATGTCCGCAAGGTTTTCAAGCATCATAAATGAACTGAAGAACCTAGGTAGGAAATTCTGCACTGAGGACATTGCTAGAAAGGTTCTTAGGAGCCTTACTAAGAAGTGGCGTGCTAAGGTCACTGCAATGGAGGAATCACGAGATCTTGAAACCCTATCCTATCAAGAACTCATTGGTGCTCTCATGGCCCATGAAATTACTCTTAACAAAGACGACGCTAAACCAAGTCGCAATACGAGTATGGCTTTAAAGAGCGAAGAAGTGGACTCTGACCTAGAGGATGAAACTGTTTTGTTTGCACGACGTTTTAAAAATAAAATTTTTCGAAATAAACAAGCAAAATCATCCTATAACAACAATAACAACAAGTCATTCAACAAAAAGGTTAATGACTCAAAATCGTCTTTCGCAAATAGAGGTTGCTTCAAGTGTGGAGAATCTGGTCATATGATCAAAGATTGTCCAACATGGGAGAAGATAAAGGACAAGACGAAACGTGAGAAGACAAAAAGAGAATTCAAGCAAGTAATGATGGCTTCGTGTTGGGGAGACCTTGACTCGGAAGATGACGAGGAATCTGAAGACGACGAAGTAGCAAACCTTTGTCTTAGCAGTGTTAGTCTTGACCTAATCTCCGACAGTGACGATGAAAGCACAAATTCTCATTCAAACTATTGCCTTCTTGGAGAATCAGACGAAGACGACGATGAAGAGGTAAGTTATCTTGAGCTTAAGAAACATGTTAGGAAACTGTCTAAAAGTGCTTTAATTGAATTCTTTGAACAATCTCTTGATAAGTGTCACGAACAGGATTTGGAATTAAAAGATCTAAAGGAATAGATTCTTGAAATCGCGGAAGAGAATCATACTCTCAAGACTAAAGCTAAGAAGTTGAAATCCAAAGTTATAGCTGAGAAAGCTACAACATTAGATTCTACTATGGATGAAAAGAAGGAATTAGAGTCCAAAGTTATAGCTAATGAAGCTATAACTTCCGATCTAAAGCTTAAAATCAAGCACCTTCAAGCCAAAGTTATAGCTAATGAAGCTATAATGTTAGAACTTAGAAAAGTCAAAGAACTCTTGGAAACTAAGGTCACTTCTAATGAAGAAGTGATCTTGGATCAAAAGAAAGAGATAGATTCTCTTTTAAAGCAATTGAAAGAATCTAAGACCGATATGATCAATGTTAAGAAACACCACACCGATGTTGTGTTCATTCTTAACAAACGATTCCAAGACTTTCGTGACAACTTTAAAAAGGATAACGATGTAGATCACACGAAATGTCAAGAGGAAATTAAAACCCTAAAAGACTTACTTCTACACGCTAGAAAGGTCCATGACAAGTGGGAAGGTAGCACAAAAGTCCTAAACTTCCTAACCGAACAATATGACAATAATATGAAGATGGGGTTAGGACATGAGTGCTACAGCCGTAGAGATCACTCTAAATGCAAATCAACACCTTCGGATTTTGATTTTAGAAAAAGAAAGTATGCTGATCTTCCTGAATACTTGATTTGCAATTACTGTGGTCATACGGGTCACATCCAAATCAATTGTGTCAAAAAAGCTCATGATATAAGAAAGAATGCCGAACATGCCAAAACTGCTGACACAGTTTTCGAGGATAAGGAAACCCCCACTAACGAACCTAACTAAAAAAGAAATAATAAATTTCGTTGGTTCTATGACATGGCCTTTGACTACTCTAAGAAACCTAGCACTTCACAAAGCCCTTGTAGATCTCAACCCAGTAAACCTATTCACAAGGCAAATAGTCAAGAGAGACCTAGAGAAATTCCTAGAGCTAGAGAAAACCCTAACCCTAGAACTCCTCCCAAGCCAAACAAACCCAAAGTTAGAAAAACGGTCATTACACGTGTTTGGGTTCGAAAGGACTTAGTATTTAGAGTAACTAATCATAAGGGACCCAACTTAGCTTGGGTACCTAAAAACTGTATCTAACCCTTTCTGCAGGAAGAAGTGAAAGAAAACAATCAATGGTATCTTGACAGTGGATGTTCAAGACACATGACCGGAGATAAGAATCTATTTCTTTCACTCAAGCCCTTCAACGGAGGAAGAGTGACGTTCGGGGACAATAAAAAGGGAAAAGTAATCGGCGTTGGCAAAATCGGAATCTCTAAATCTCACGCAATAAGTGACGTTTATCTCGTAGATGGCCTTAAACACAATTTGCTCAGCATATCTCAACTATGCGACAAAGGTAACAAAGTAGTTTTTCATACGACAAATCGCATTATTATTGAAGGAACTAGCAACGTTATTCTTGAAGGCCACCGAAAAAGGAATGTTTATATGGTAGATTTAAATGCTGTGCCTACTAACTCTTTTTCGTGCATGAAAGTTACACTTGATGATCCTTGTTTATGGCATAAACGATTTGGTCACATTAGCTCACTGACCTTGAACAAGCTCAAGAAGTGGGACTTGGTTGAAGGGTTGCCTAAGATCAAGTTCGACCAAGAAAATATGTGTGACACATGTGCTAGGTGTAAACAAGTAAGATCATCGTTCAAACCTAAAAGAGTAGTGAGCACAAATCAAGCCTTGGAACTGGTACACATGGATTTGTGTGGACCTATGAAGGTAAGGAGTAGAGGAGGATCCAGGTACGTCTTTGTTCTTGTAGATGACTACTCAAGGTATGTATGACCTATCTTTCTTCATTCAAAAGACGAAACTTTTGATGAATTTGATTGTCTTATGAAACGTGTTCAAAATAAATATAAGACTAATCTCGTATCTATTCGTACGGACCATGACACCGAATTTGACAACCAAACTTTTATAGAATATTGTAGAGTCAATGGTGTAGGACATAACTTTTCTGCACCAAGAACTCCTCAACAAAACGGTGTTGTTGAACGTAGGAATAGAACTTTAGAAGATATGGCACGTACAATGCTTTTGTGTAGCGGTTTACCCCGCAACTTTTGGGCTGAAGCCATTAGTACTTCTTGCTACATCCATATTCGTGCTATGATCCGACCTATCCTTAAGAAAACCCCTTATGAACTCCTTAGAGGTCGAAAACCTAACATCTCCCATCTTCGCTGTTTTGAAGTAAATGTTTTGTACATAATAACGGTAAAAACCGTTTAAGTAAATTCGACCCTAGGAGTGATGAGGCGATTTTCATAGGATACTCAGATCATAGCAAAGCTTACAAAGTATTCAATAAAAGAACTCTCTGTATTGAAGAAAGTGTCCACGTTATCTTTGATGAAGATAACGTGTTCGATAAGCCCTTACAGGATGAGGAAGAAGACTTGGATGAACCCGACTTTCGTCTCTCAAGAGATGATCCCCCAGATTTGGAATTAGAGGACAATGAGATTGAGGGAATAAACGATGAACTTGATCGTTCCTCAAAAGACAAAAGGGAAAAAGACAAAGTTATAGTTGATGATACTATAACATTGACTCAAGATAAGAACTCCCAAACCAATGTTATAGATGATATTACTGTAACATTGAATCCAAATCAAGGTGTAGAGTCCGAGGTTATAATCGGATCAAACGCATCACCCGAATTGGATTCAGGGGGAACTTCCTCTAATTCCGAACCAAATGAAGTCGGGATAAGCTCAAATGACGATGGAGAACCAAGCACTTCGACGAAGTGGAAATACAAGAACTCACACCCCATGGACAATATTCTTGGGAATATTAAAAAGGGTGTTCAAACAAGACGTTCCTTAAACAACTTCTGTTCTTTCTACTCTTTTTCTCATTCATGATCGAACCAAAGAACATCAATGAAGCTCTTGCTGAATCAGATTGGATTGTAGTTATGCAAGAAGAGCTACAACAGTTCGAAAGAAACAAGGTTTGGCATTTAGTTCCTAGACCAAAAGATCGAACAGTCATTGGAACTCGGTGGGTCTTCAGGAACAAATTAGATGATGCCGGAGTCATTGTCAGAAATAAGGCTAGATTGGTGGTTCAAGGATATAATCAATAAGAAGGAATAGATTATGACGAGACTTTTGCACCTGTTGCTCGTCTTGAAGCTATTAGACTTCTGATAGCATTTGCCGCACACAAGGGAATGAAGCTCTTCCAAATGGACGTCAAGACGGCATTTTTGAATGGATATTTGCAAGAGGAAGTCTTCGCTGAACAACCCCCTGGTTTTAATAATATCAAATTTGAGGATCACGTTTTCAAATTAGATAAAGCCCTATATGGATTGAAGCAAGCACCTAGGGCTTGGTACGACAGATTATCCAAGTTTTTACTTGACAGTGGATTCAGTAGAGGATCCATCGACAAAACCCTATTTCTGAAAACTGAGGATTCTGACCTTTTGGTTGTCCAAATATACGTCGATGATATCATCTTTGGATCAACCAACCGAAGCTTGTGTAAATATTTTTCTGAGTTGATGACTTCCGAGTTCGAAATGAGTATGATGGGAGAATTGAAATTCTTCCTAGGTCTGCAAATACAACAAACAAATGAAGGCATTAAGATCCATCAACAGAAATATATCAAAGAGTTGATTCGGAAATTTGGAATGGAAAATTCACACGCTATGCCTACTCCAATCGTCGAGAATAAGAAACTGACATTGGATGAAAACGGTAAATCAGTTGATGAAACTACTTACCGTGGGATGATTGGGTCACTGTTATATTTGACCGCAAGTAGACCCGATATTATGTTTAGCGTATTCATTTGTGCGAGATATCAATCGTCTCCCAAAGAATCGCATATGACGGCCGTAAAACGAATTTTACGTTACTTGATTGGAACGGCCAACTTATACCTATGGTATCCTATGGAATGCAATTTTGACCTAGTCGGTTATTCAGATGCCGATTACGCAGGATGTTCTCTAGACAGGAAAAGCACGTCAGGTGTCGCCACATTTGTCAGACCGTGTATCATCACGTGGGGTTCGAAGAAACAAAATTCAGTTGCTCTCTCAACCGCTGAAGCCGAATATATTGCCACAGGACTGGTATGTACTCAACTTTTATGGCTCAAGCAATAATTACGTGATTATGATGTTGATGTAGGATGTATTCCTATTCTTTGTGACAATACTAGTGCGATAATAATTTCTAAAAATCCCGCACAACATTCACGTACCAAACATATTGAAATTAGACACCATTTTCTTAGAGACCATGTTGAGAAGGGGAATATAAAACTTGAATTTTGTAGTACTGAAAAACAATGGGCAGACATTTTGACAAAATCATTAGCTAGAGAACGATATGAGACTTTACGGTTGGAAATTGGTTTAATCAGTGGTACCTAAGCTTCTATATTTGTTCAATCTTTTTATGACTGACTAGTTAAGTTAAGATTGTATGACTGTGTCCGTATATTGCGTTGCATGAATAATTTCGTTTATAGACGTATTCTTAACATAAGATTCTATTTGCTATTTAGAATTTAATTGATGTACAAAATTATTCTTATCACAATAAACAAACACACCATATCTTTTATCCTTCCAAAAAAAAAAAAAAAAATTCTCACAAATAAGCTCACAAGTATACGGCTCATATCTTTCCTATATCAAACCAACTTCCTAATTCATGTCTTATCACCATAAATTTCCATACTTATCACTTTCCTATTCCTAATTAATAACACTTACCATATGTTACCTCCACTTGTTAACCCTAAAACCTACACCTATATCTACCCTTGCATGACCCGTCCACCCATCCTCACTTGCTCACTTTTTCTTCTTCCAAATTTTTACCATCATTACATATCTTCTCTTTTACTCAAACAATCACCATCATCCCCTTTTCAAACAATCACCATCATCATGAACACATCTCATGCAAAAAATACCCGATCCTCAACCCGTCACCACCAAAACCGCCCCTTTCCTCACCAAACATCACCTTTGCCACCACATACTCCTCATTCCATGAATTGTCCTTCACCACAACCAAACCCAAACTCGCCCCTGTTTCGTAGTCGGGACGAATCTGTTTCCGAAGGCAAAAGACGTCGTCTTTTCAAGGGTAAGAATAAAGTTGTTGTTGATGATTGTGAAGCTATTGTGGAGGAACCCGAGGTGATAGTTCGGAATGGTGTGGCTCGTACTCTACTTAAGGATGCTTCGAAAGCCGCGACAAAAGAAGGGTTGAATCGTGTTCGGCTTACTCATGATGAAAGCGTCTTGGTTAATAGAGTTTTGAGGTATTCCATTCATGGTGGTCGGTACTATCCGAAATCTTGGTTGGTTAGTGTACCCGCTCTTGCTTTCTTTATTAACTTTCTTGATTTTCAAGGGTGGAGTCACATAAGTCAGTTTTCGGGTCCTATATACCCGGTTGAGGTGGTACAATTCTTTGCTAGTGTCTCAATTAAGAAAGGAGTGTTGCATGCGGTTGTTAATGGTGTCGATGTTACCGTCTCTGTTTCGGATTTCTCGCTCTTTTTTTCGGTTCCTAATGAAGGGATTGAATTAAATCCGAGTCTTGAATGGTCTAATGTTGGAAGTGAAAAGGAGTTGTTAGTGAAGAAGTATTTTGAGGAGATGACGGAGGGTGTCAATATCGTGGTTCGACCTCTCTCGGCTAAGATCAAGTTCCTCTTAAATTTTTTGTGGAACACAGTGGTGCCGAGAAGAGGGGGCCGTGATAAGGTGTCGAGTTATGAGGCGATAATGGTTTATTCTTGGTTGGAAGGTCAGAAGGTGAATTTGGGTAGTGTTGTCTTGCACCGTATCATTCAGACTAGTCTTACGGTTACTAAGGATAAGTTGAGTACCACGATCGATTTGCCGTATGGTATGTGGATATCTCGTCTGTTGGAAATTAAACAAGTGATCGGGCCTGACAGTTACGGTGTTAGTGCTAGAGATTGTATGTGTGACAAGTTAATCAAGCTAATGGGTCTTGTTGTTGATGGACCCGAATTGTAACTTGAAAAGGATGTTGAGAAAGCCCCGGTGGATTCGGGTTTAGGAGCTATGGAGTCGAAGTTGGAGGGGTTCATGAATGGCTTAATGGAGAAATTCGAAGCGCATTCGGCTAGTTTGGCTACGGCTTTGTCACGAGTTGGACCATCTCGGTCTTTAGACTCGGGTTTAGATGCTAGTCGGGTGTACTCGTGGATGGAGGATGTAGACAAGAGGTTAGCGGGTTTTGAGAGGGAGCTGAAGGCTATTCGTGGGGAAGTGTTCCCACACGGTGATCGTCTCACCTTCCTTACGAGTCAGGGTGGTGCTTTGGTAATGCACGGGAAAGCGATGGCCGGTGATCAAGCTCTCACGTTGGAAGCTACAAAGGCTCTTTCTTTGAAGGTGCTTAATTTTGAGAGGAGCATTGGTACTCTTTCACAGTTGGTTAGGAGCTCCTTCGACCGTCTGGATGCTTTGGAGCACCGTACTAGACCCGACTACGTGAACCCGTATAAGACCTGCAACATCTGATTTCCTTTCGTCCTACCCTCATTAGCCTTTACCTTAATTAGCTTTTCTTTTTATTTCATCTAATGGTGTGTTAATTAAACTCTTATTCGGCCCATTTTGGCATTGCACTTGAGGTTATGGCCCAAGTGTTCTATTAGACATGTGTTCATTCGGCCCACTTTGGCTTTAAACATGTTTAATTCTTAGTTTGTATGCTAATTATCTTTTGATGCTTATAGTCTTGCATGTTACTTTTATTTCTTATGGCGTTTTTATCTCTTGTCTCGTCTTATATTATTCTAGTCATTTTTGATTTGTTCTTAACTTTTCGATGATGTCAAGAGGGGGAAAAGAACGTTTATAGTAAGCATCTACCTAAGCTTGCTCCTTGTCAAGACCGATTGTCTCTTAAAGTCCTGAAGTTTCGGTTTTTGAATAATTGTCTTGATCTTGCGTTAGTCTTTATTATCAAGATAACGGTATTATATTGAGGGGGAACTTTTTAATTATTCACAATTTTAGGAGACTTGCCATCATCAAAAAAGGGGAATTTGTTGGACCATATAGCTTATATGTTTATGTTTTGATGATGTCAAGGTGTTTTACATTTTATATACTTGTTGCGTGTAATCGTTTGTTAAGTGTTTTAGCATTAACTTATTACGAGCAACAAAGAGGATTGTGACAGTTACATGAGAAGTTCAAGCCTTTGTTCAAGATCAAACAAATTCAAAGATTCATTCAAGTATTATGTGAAGACAAAGTTTGTCTAAAGAATAATCAAGCTTGGATGATGATGTAGCCTATACTCGAAGATCTCTTTGAAGATTAGAATAGTATAGGTGATTGTCTCGTAATGGTAATCAAAGAATGAGGTTCTTAATTAGTAAAGTTATAGCTTTGCAGCTATAACATTACTAGTAAAAGAGCTCAATGTTATAGCTCTTCTACTATAACATTGAAATGCTGAGTTTTCATACACGACTTATAAATGTTTCGAAAATTGATTTATAATTAATTAACGTTTATTTTAAATGTTCTAATGAAAGTATTTATTTTATAAAGCCCGGTTTAGTGAGGAGTCCGGTTTTATGGCTGACGTTAATTGATGGTTATTGGATCAACTTATGAGTTGGACTTTACTATCAATTAGGGTTTCCATATAGTCTCTCCTAAAACCTAAATTCTAATTATATATTAAGATTAGGGTTTGCTTGATTCACGAGCTTATGAGCCGTGTTATGCGTGTTACCTAAGAGATATTAGGTAAAGATTTTGTTCTATAATAATATCTTTACATATCTTATATCTTACTTAATATATTTGTTTATGGTAAAAGATATTCTTGTTTTAGGAAATCTTATCATAATCTTAGAATTTATAGTAAAGATAATATTTGGAAAGATTATATTCTATCTTTTAGAATATTCTTTATTATCTTTTATGGCTTTTAGGAAAGAGATAATAAGAAGATATAATTTGTAATTATATCTTATTATTTCGGCTATTAGGGTTCTTGTAGAAACCGTGTAGCCTACCTCTTCCTTGCCTATAAATACTTTGCTATTTACAACATCTAAAATAAAGACCTTAAGCATAAAAATTGTTTTCATATTTTAAAGAGCAAACCGTGTGTTTTTAACAAAAACCGATTTGCAGTTTTGAAAGGTCGTGTGTTACAAAACTCGCATACTTGTTCTTCATTTATCGTTATAAGATAATAGTGCTTAGTTGATTTCTTAACTTGTTCATTAACGTGAACCTTTGTTAGAATCATTAGTGCTTTCTTATTAGCGTAAGTTAGTCACTCGAGTATTTAACGGTACTCATTGAGTTACAGCTAGAGTTAGTTGTACGAGTTGGGTTAGTAAATTTGTAATCCGTAGAAAGGTACTAAATTTATTAATCGAGAATAGTGGACGTAGGTTTCGACTTGTGAAACTGAACCACTTCAAAAATCTGCGTGTCTCTTCTTGTTTCGTTCTTTCGTTTACTTTGCTTACAATCGTTAGTTGATTAGTTAAAGTTTAACCAATAAACTTTAAGTAATCAATTACATACGCACAATCGAAAAATATTTCAAAAGTTTTAAATCCTCAATTCACCCCCCCCCCTCTTGAGTATTTTGGATCAATAGACTCTTCAAAGCCATTCCCGAAAATGACTCCACTCAGCCGAGGACGCACCTCGCGAACCACATACAATTACAACCAAAAACCATAATACTGATAATCATGTCAATACCAAGAAATACAATTAACCATAGAAATAATCATATGATTCAACCACCATAGCACTTAATTCAATTATACAATAACCGAGTAGGGAAAACCTTACCTGAAATGGAATCACCAACAACAACAGAAACAGATTAAAAAGCCTCTTCTACGAAATCACCTCCTATAACAATAATCCATACAATTACGATCCACAACAACAATTACACCAAAAACCCCCAAAATACCCAAATTATGGTTTAGACAAATCTAGTATATTGACATAAAAGTTACACAGATGACTTACCCAAACGATGACGATCACAAGGGTATAGCGATCTCAGAAATCCGACAACCCTAACCTTGATTTGATAGCAAAAAGAGGAGAGAACTGACTGTCGTAGTGTTTTCTTGTGAAAAGTGTAAAAATAAAGGTAAAAGTGACAAAGATTGTCGATCAAAAATTTAAATACCTCTCCACGTTTACTATCAAACCCTGTCCGAAAAGTTCGTAAAACCCGAGTTACTCGATCGAGTAACTAACATACTCGATCGAGTATCGCCTACTCGATCGAGTATCGCCTACTCGATCGAGTACATTAAAAGCCGAATGTACTCCAGAATCTATAAACGACTTACTTGACAAAGTAAGTCCTACTCGATAGAGTACCCAACAATTCAAATATCTGAGATATTACAGTCTTCCCTCCTTAAAACTGAACTTCGTCCCCGAAGTTCAAACCCATACTGAAACTCACTATACTCAACTATAACGCAACGGCACAACTATAACTCAAGGCAAAACTTAAAACACAACTTAACAACCCAAAACATACACTAAACTTGACCAAAACTGACCAAAAATCGCACCAAAAGCTTATGCGATCATCTCCTACCCCCCTTAAAAAACATGGTGACGTCCCCGTAATCACACATACCTGATAAAAAAGAAACGGATAGCGCTCCTTCATAGCTTCTTCCGCCTCCCAAGTTGCTTCCTTGAAGTTGTGATTGACCACAACACCTTTAGCAATATAGTCTCCCCATTCCTAGTCTTGCGAACCTTGCGATCTAGAATCTACTTTGGCACTTCAAGATAAGACAAGGATTCATACAACTCAATTTCCTCAACTTCTAGCACATGAGAAGGGTCACTCATGTACCTCCGGATTTGAGACACATGAAACACATTGTGTACTCGATCCAAAACTGGTGGAAAGGCTAACCGATAAGCAACCTCGCCAACACGATCCAAAATCTCATAAGGGCTAATGAATTTCTGACTTAGCATCCTTTTCTTACCAAATCGCATCACCCCATGCATAGGTGACACCTTCAAAAGAATTGTATCCCCAACTTGGAACTCAATGTCCCGACGATGCAAATCCGCATAACTCTTTTGTCGATCCTGGGTCGCCTTCATCTTTTGTCGAATCAACCTCACTTGCTCAACCATATCTTGCACCATTTGTGGTCCTAAAAACACTGCCTCTGCGCTATCATACCAACAAATCAGACTCCTACACCTCCTCCTATACAACGCCTCAAATGGAGCCATCCCAATACTCGTATGGTAGCTGTTATTGTAAGAAAACTCAATCAGGTCCAATCTATCTTCCCAACTACCACCAAATTCCATCACACAAGCCCTTAACATGTCCTCCAAGGTATTAATTTTTCTCTTCGTCTTCCCATCTGTCATAGGATGAAATGTGGTACTCATCTTCAATGTAGTCCCGATTAATTCCTGCAACTCTTGCCAAAACCGAGAAATGAATCTCGCATCTCTATCTGACACAATATCCTTCGGCACCCCATGTAATCTCACCACATTCTTCTTGTAGCCATTCACCAACTGAACCTTACTCCATGTATCTTTCACAGGAATAAAATGAGCTGACTTGATCAATCAATCAACGATCACCAAATCATATTATTACCTTGCTTAATTCTCGGTAATCCCACAATGAAATCCATGGAGATAGATTCCCACTTCCACTAAGGTACCTCAAGAGACTGAATCTTACCGTGCGGTCTTCGCTGCTCCCCTTTGACTCTCTAGCAAGTCAAACATCAAGCCACAAATTCAGCCGTCTCCCTCTTTATCCCAGGCCATTAAAACATCTGCTTAAGATCCTTATAAAGCTTATCACCACCTGGATGCACTGAATACGGAGTACAATAAGCCTTCGCTATTATTATCTTCTTCATCTCCTCATCCTTAGGTACAAATCATCTGCCATCAAACCGAACACTTCCATCAGAATGAATAGAGAACCGAGACATTGTCCCCTTCTCTACTCCAACCCTCCACTCCTGAATCTTAGGGTCAAGAGCCTGTTTCCTCCGAATATCATCATAAAGCTCTGGTTCAACTGTCAAATCTCCCCTAGCATCCCCCTTCTGGATCACATGTATCCTCATCTTGGTCACTTCATCTTTCAATCTAATCAGTGACATAGCTGTGCATAGGGAATTCACACTCTTCCTACTCAACGCATCTGCCACAACATTCGCCTTCCCTTCATGATAGTTAATATCCATGTCATAGTCACCAATGAGCTCCATCCACCTCCTCTGTCGCATATTCAATTCCTTCTGAGTATAGATGTACTTTAAACTCTTGTGATCAGAAAACACCTTAACGGTCGCCTCATAAAGATAGTGTCTCCAAATATTTAGAGTAAATACAACTGCACCCAACTCTAGATCATGCGTCGGATAATTCTCCTCATAAGACTTCAGCTGCCTAGAAGCATGGGCAATGACTTTCCCGTTCTGCATCAACACACAACCCAAACCATTCTTCAAAGCATCCGTATACACCTCGAAATTTCACTCCCCTCAGGTAAAGCCAAGACTGGAGTTGTACAAATTTCATCCCAGCAAAACATGTTCTCTTTCCTCATCAAAGCTTGCATAGGCCTGACAATCTTTGAAAAGTCATTTACGAACCTTCGAGAGTATCCATCCAAACCCAAGAAACTTCTAATCTCGGCCACATTCTTCGGCACCTACCAATTAGACACCGACTCAATCTTGCTAGGATCAATAGTTACACCCTCTTTAGAAATGACATGGCCCAGAAAAGCCACTTTCTCCAACCAGAATTCGCAATTAGACAACTTGGCATACAACTAGTTGTCGAGTAGAGTTTGCAACACCAATCGTAAGTGCTCCTCGTGCTCCTCCTTAGTCTTGGAATAAACTAAGATGTTGTCTATAAAAACCACCATGAACTGATCCAAGTACTGGCTGAAAACCCGGTTCATCAGATCCATAAACATCGTTGGCACATTCATCAACCCCAACGGCATCACCACATATTCATAGTGACCATACCTCGATTGAAAAGCTATCTTTGGTATGTCTTTATCCTGAATCCTCAACTGATGGTACCTTGACCTTAGATCAATCTTCGAAAAGACACCAGCTCCGCTCAACTGATAAAAAAGATCATTTATCCTCGGTAAAGGATACTTATTCTTCACTGTAACATGGTTCAACTCCTTGTACTCGATACACGGCCTAAAAATCTCATCATTCTTCTTCAAAAACAGCACTAGCGCACCCCAAGATGTAGACACCTCGTTTATGCAACTCCCACAACCACCCAGTGATGATTGGGCAGCATGTTTATCACGCGGAGCGATTTATGGCATTTCTTAAGTTCGTCGACAAGTGAAAGATCAAACAGTCGAGTTAACCTCATGGTTGTCATCTACGCGCTGATACGGTCGTTTTGACAATAATTTGAGTTCATTTGGAGTCCGGGTCAAAAATTGCTTCCATTTTCTAAAACCGTCTTAAAACCGAGTCAGAATATTCTGGAATTTTTCGGAGTATTATTCCTAAATTTTATCTTTTATCACGAAAATATCTACCTTGCGGAATAAGGAAGCCAACGTCTTCCCTAATTCCTAAAATCAACCGCGGAAATCTTTTTTGCTGAGGAGGAAATTGCCCAGGAGAGAACACAGCAGGTACCGCGCCTCTTGGAAAGGCCGCAGTTCCTACTGCGCCTCTTCCTGGGCTGCTTTTTCTCCAGTTTCCAGATTTCCTCCGAATTCCTTTTCTAATTCTACCCTTTCCATAATTCCTCCGCGTGATTATTATAAATAGAGGCCCCCGCCTCACATATTTCTTACGCGAGTGTCCGCCCTTCTCTTCTCCCATTGCATTCTAAGACCGCGCTCTTGCTTTTTGGCGCCTACGTGCTTGATCAATCGACCACGTAAGCTCAGATCCTTCTGAGTACCAATCACGTTTGTATGACCGAGCAATTTTACCACTACACTTTAATCAACATAATCGACTTTTTCTAAATCCTCTGTAGAGGGCACTTTTGTTCTACATCGGGTCGAATAATCATTAAAACGACAACTTAGTTAATCTCGCTTCGCCAAACATTTAAGTCTGGGGGTGTAAAACCCAATTTATTTGCTGTATTTTATTTTATATTGATTAGTGTACGAGTTTATATTACGAGTATGCTTAAAACCGTTTTCAAAATCACGTTTTAAAACCCTTTTGACGGAACAGCAGAGAGCCACCGTCGAGAAGAAACGCAACAACTATTGCGCCTCCTAGAATAGTCGCAGCACTTGTTGCGCCTCTTCTAGAGGCTGCTTAGCCGTTGTTGCTCTTCTTCTTCTTCCTCGTGCTTCTTCATTGTTTTGTTCGAAGGTTTTCTTCCGTTTTCTCCCTTATTCCTTTCAGGTTTTCATTCTTTTTATTCACAAATTTGTTTTATAAAAATACCTTTCTATAATTCCGACTTAAATCCCTTATAGTTTGATATTTACGGGTTTTCGTCATTAAGTTCCAACCCGGATTCAAGAGGCTTGATTTGTTCATATTAAGTCCCTCGAATTCGTCTTTGATACATGTTTTAAATTCTGTTTTTTTCTTCTTATCTTTTAAATCCCGTTTCTAATTTGAAGTTTGTATATAAACCCGTTTTCTGACACCGCCTAATAACCATAACTCGTTTTAATTCATTTTTACGACAATTTCATATGTATATAATGTGATTAAATCACTTCTACTCGAGTTGTATGTTCATAATCAACCTTAATCAATCAACGAACTATAACAATTAACAAGTCTGACTTTCACAGTCCGAACCTAACTCAAGAACAGTCGCATGAACTAATGCGCCTTTTCTAAGAGACGCAGAAGATGCTGCGCCTGTTCTGAGGTTGCTTCTGCCTCTGAACCTGTCTTGTTTTGAAGTAGGCTTTTTAATTAGGTTTTAGTCGGTTATTATCCTTATTATCACTGCTAATTTAACGTATTTTACAACCTTCTAGTTCCTTCTATTTTCTTTCATCATTTTATTTTCCTTTTAAACCCCGTTTTAAGCATACTTGTGACGTAAATTCAATTATTCATTGTAATTCAATTGTAATTTATTTCTTGTAATTCATTTATTGCAGTTTATTTATCTTGTGTGATTTACTTACTTGGCAATTCATATGTAATGAATCTAACTTCCTACTTCGACCCAATTAATGCTAAATTCTTTATTCACCGACTTAATCTAATCTGACATGCTAGGATTAAAATAGTGGATGTTGCATAGCATGCATACAATTGACAACATATCGAGTATAGAAAACTTCCCTAATCATTAGTAGAAACTGCTATCAAGGCAGGCGGGATTAGGTGTTCAAATAAACGAGTTTCCTAATACGTACCCTCACCCCTTACTCAAGATCTATATGAACATCTATGTTCATTGGCATCACAAGAGTCATTCTAGACATATAATGCTAAGGGTAACGGATTTCTTAGTGTTCATGTCACTTTTGTGTCTTGACATGACGCTGAACGGTTCCAATTTTCCAAAAAATAGGTGGTGACTCCACAAATGTAGGCTTGTCAAACCATTCACCGGTTTCAATGCCTTTTAAATCGGTAACGGCTCATGACGTGCCTTGGCCTCGCGTCGGAGTTTCGTGGGAGAAGTGTCGCCGCCTCGAAACCAATGCGCAGGTGCGCGCGGCGCAGGTGGCTGTGTCAACACAAGGCGATACACTAGGTCTAATGTACCCCTTGTCCATCAATTCATTCAAATATTTCTTAAACTCCTCCAACTCCTTAGGACCCATACGGTACGGGGCCTTAGAGATCGGTCCCGTCCCTGGTTTCTACTCCACACTGAAATCGATATCTCTCTGCAGCGGTAATCCCGGTATCTCGTCCGGGAAAACATCTTTAAATTCTCCCACTACTGGTATCTCAGCTGCTGTCAGCTCTACCCAGTTGGCCGATTACTTACATAACTCTACGTTGGTCCCTGAGAATAGTTTCCCTGAGACTGTCTCTGAAAGCCTCTCTTAGCAGCACTAGTACACTCATGCCTCTTGTGGCCAACACCGCCACAATTAAAACATGCGATACCTCCAGTTACCGTTACTACTGCGACCACTATGACCGAAAGAAGATCCTCCACTGAATCCCGACCCAGAAGAATAAGCCTTCGAGTGATTGTGGTTGCCACACTTGTAACCAGATTGATTACCGCCATCACTCTCAGCCTTCCTCTTCTCTGGTCTGTTCTCCCTAGTTTCCTTGGCCAGTTCGACCAACCTTTCAGCCCGTCCATCTCTCTCATAGACCTCCTTCACATCGGTAAGAGTCCCCGTCGCTACCTTTTCCATGTTCTTGTAAGTTAGTTGTTGGACCATATAGTATATGATTAGTTTTGATAATGACAAGTGTGTGCTTCGTATTGTATATACTCTTGATCATAATCATTTGTTTAGTCTTTAATAGATTGATTAAAGTTTACAAGTTAAGCAAGTAATGTTATACGAACCTTGGCTATAACATTGAAGATTTGTGAAGCATCATTCAAGTAATGTTATAGCAGCTTGACCTATAAAATTGAAGATTCTTAAAGCGTCATAGTAACTGTAACATGTTTCAAGTATGATGATCACTCAAGCTGTAGATACCTCATTTCTGCACCTCCCGCAAACCACCCGGTGATGATTGGGCCGCATGTTTGGTATACGGAATGATTTGTGACAGTTCATAAGTTTATGGTCAAGTGATCACTCAAACACTTGTGTCTAACTCTTAATTGTCATCTACGTGCCGATACGGTCGTTTTGGCAGTAATTAGAGTACATTTGGAGTCCGGGTCAAAAACCGTCTTCATTTTCTAATAACCGAGTCAGAATGTTCTGGAATGTTCCTGATATTTCTATTCCATATTTTCCAATCTTTTGATCTTTGCTAACATATCTCCCGTAATATTCACACAAAATATTAAGGAAACGAGATTAATCCGCTATTTTTTTTTTGGTAACATGTGAGCTTTTTGTATTTCATATAATCAAAAATATTACAATATCATCCATTTTCATATTCCATCATATAGACTAAGTACAAAAATTACAACGAATGTGTATTCTACTTAGCCAACCATAGTCATTAGCCTTCACCACAGTAGACATTTTTCCAACCAGTCTGTTATGCACTTGCTGTGAGATTCTGGACACCAAAGTTTCAGGCCTGCTAATCTGAAGAGTTATCCTTCAATTGTTTCTCTCCTGCCATATCATGTAGAATGTAACCATTCTTGTCATTCTACAAGTCTTCTTTCTTAACTTTGAGTAGAATTGAGTAGACCCAGTAAAACTAATATGGAACCTTTCCTCAACACCTGCAATAACCCTAGAACTATAAACACACTCAGCAAACAGGTGGTCATGCGTTTCCTCTCCCACTTCACATAGGATACATCTATTAGTTAAGCAGATACCAATCCTATGAAGCTTACATCTAGTATTAAGAGCCTTTTTCTGAATCAACCAAGTAATAAAAGAATGCTTGGGTAGTAACCAATTATCCCACACATCCTTATACCAAAGGACAGGGGGGTGTGAACCCTGCATCCAATGGTAGCCAGCACTGACAGTGTAACCACCAGGAGAAGCTATCCAGGTATTACCTTGATAATCACCCTCAAGAAGACCTCTAACTCGACAAATATTCCTCCAGTTCCAGTTAGAATCAGGAGGAGGCTTATAATTCACCCAAGTTGTTCCTTTCATATAGACATGGTCTATCCAAAGCACCCACAACCTATCAGCCTTTGTATACAACCAATGAACAAGCTTACCTACACTTGCTACGTTCCATACCCCTACATTCTGAATACCCAGACCACTTTCCTTCTTACTGAAGCAAACATCATGCCAAGATACCAAAGGTGTTCTGTTATAATCTGACTCACCACACCAGAGAAAATTCCTACAAATTGCTTCTATTCTTTTGATGACTCCCTTAGGAATCAGAAAAATAGAAGCCCAATAATTATGTAGGGTATTGAACACAGAGTTGATTAGCACAAGTCTACCAGCATAGCTTAGCTTCCTTGCTCCAATCCCTCTAATTTTGGAAACAATCTTCTCAACTAACACACTGCAATCAGCTTTATTCAGTCTACCAGGTTGGATAGGTATACCCAGATATTTAAATGGCAACTTCCCTTCCTGGTAACCAGAAACCTGGATAATGTCATTCTTCAAACTATCAGTGACTCCACAGAACACAACCTTAGATTTAGAAGCATTAACAGTAAGACCTGATGCAGCAGAAAATGTGGCCAGAACTCTGAGAATTAGCATAATGGACTACACATCACCTTTGCTGAACATTAAGAGATCATCAGCAAAGAGTAAATGAGTAAGTTTCAAACTCTTGCAAAGAGGATAGAACCTAAAATACCATTTTCTTGTTGCAAAATCCATAATCCTTGTCAAATATTCCATACAAATGCAAAAAATCAGAGGTGAAATAGGGTCACCTTATCTAAGGCCCCTTCTACCCTTGAAATAACCAAATTGAGCCCCATTGAGATTAAGAGTAAAAGAAGAAGTAGTAATGCATGTCATAATCATCTGTCTGAACTTCTCAGGGAACATAAGGGCACCTAGCATTTGATCCACCAACGCCCACTCAATAGAATCATAAGCTTTTTGTAAATCAAGCTTAAACATGCACCTAGGAGAGGCATTTCCCCTATGATAAAGCCTTACCAAATCCTGGCAAATTAAGATATTTTCTAGAATGCTTCTGCCTTTGACAAAAGCTCCCTGATTCTTACTTATTATATCAGGTAGAACAAGAGCCAGCCTATTGCAAAGAATTTTGGAAATAGCTTTATAAAGAACATTACAGCAGGAAATTGGCCTGAAATGCTTGACACTGGTTAGCATGTCCAGTTTAGGAATTAAGGTAATTATAGTTGCATTCAGTTGGTTCAATAACTTCCCAGTGTCAAGAAATTAATTACTGTTGCACTCACATCAGTCCCAATTACATCCCAAGCATCTCTGAAAAATTGGCTTGTATAGCCATTAGGACCAGGTGACTTATTCTTAGGAATGCTAAAGATGTTATTCTTAACCTCTTCAATAGTAACAGGCTTAGCTAAGATGTCCCAATGAGTTGCAGTACAACAGGTACCTTTTCTGACCACATTCACATTAACCTCAGTGGTAGTATTAGTAGACCCCAGTAAGCCTTGATAGTACTCTAAGAAAGCCTGCTGAATTGAATCACCATCAGTGCACAAATTCCCTTCCTGATCCTTAATTTGGAATACTTTGTTGAGCAACATTCTCTTCTTAATGACATGATGAAAATAAGAAGTGTTAAGATCTCCTTCTAAGGACCACTGCACCTTTGCTTTTTAAAGCAGAAAACTGTCCCTGACAGATACTAAATCTCTCAGTTCATGAGCCAAAGCAGCTTCTTGCTGAATAAGATCAGCATCCCCAGGATTTTCAATTAAGGCTTTCTGGATATGCTCCAAAGCCATACTAGCAATGTTGGAATTATTCTCCACATCAGAAAAGCACTCTCTATTAATGTTCTTCAGAATAGGCTTAAGAGCTTTGAGTTTTTTAACAACTGAAAACATTTTAGTCCCTCTATAGACAGTAACCCAAGCCATAGCAACAGAATCCTTAAAACTAGGAGCAAGCCCCCACATATTGAAATATTTAAAATTCTTTTTCCCTCCAATATCAGCATTCCTGTCCACAATGGTGCAGGGACAGTGATCAAACAATCCCTCAGGCTGAAAGTGAGCAAGGCTAGTGGCATAATCATCCAGCCACTCCTGGTTTCCCATAGCCCTATCCAGCCTACTGTATACCCTATCATTTGAATCCTGTTTGTTAGACCAGGTAAATATGGCACCAGTGGCAGGGATGTCCTCCATACCACAAATAGACACACAATCTTGGAAATGCTCCATTTCAGCATCAGTAGTATTACCTCCTAACCTCTCAATAAGAGACAGAACAATGTTGAAATCCCCAAGCCAAAGCCAAGGTGTACAACAAGTAGCAGAAATTTCTTTGAGAGTATACCATAATTCAATTCTTTCATGCAATCCATTAAAAGCATAGATCATAGTAAGCTGGAAATTCTTATTATCAACTCTAGAATGAACCAACATATGAATATGTTGAGCACTATAAGACAGAAACTGAATATCAAACATATTAGGCTTCCATAAAATCCAAATTCTACTCCCCTTATGCCAACTGCAGTTAGTGGAGACACTTCAACCATCACAAATAGAGGTATTCCAATTCAACAAAGTGCTAGGCTTCAGTTTAGTTTCAAGCAAACCAAAAAGCCATACCCCATTATTGTGCAAAAAAGATCTCACCACTCTCTGCTTATTCAGGTCATTTAGACCCCTTACATTCCAAAATCCTAAACTATGCATTGATATTAGGATCTGGGGGGTCTTTGCCACTCTCAACAGCCTACTCTTGTGGTACAACATTACGATTCAGAGCATCCATAAATGTGTAATTACTAAACCTTCCTGACAACCTCACCCCAACCATACCCTCTTGTCTATTAAGCCTAATGATTTGATTGACAGGAGTTGACTTAATGACAGGAGTAGTTCTACTGATTAAGAGTGGAGGGAAATTATCAGAAGATAGAGTAGGAGGAGTTACCACTTCCTTGGACTGGATTGATGGTTTATCCACTGGCCTCCATTCTTTTTTTTGGGAAGGCTTAACAGGAACCTTAGGACCTTGAATGTTAGCCTTCCTCCCCCTAGGCTTCCTGCATTGAGCAGCTTCATGCCCAATCCCTGTACAGCTCGTACAAGAAATAGGCCTCCATTCATACTCTATGTTAACATGTACCACTAGCCCATTTTCATCTAAGAATTTAATCTTCTCAATGAGCTTTTGATCCATAGGTAATTCAACCATCACTCTGGCAAAACTCAAACGAACCTTATCATGTGTCTCAATATTCATCTTAACATATTTTCCTACCAGGTTAGCAATTTGAGGTAAACATTTTTCCCAAAATTTCAAGGGAATTCCATATAGCTTCACCCAAACTGGAACCACAACTACTTTCTCTTTAACCAAATCCATATCCTTAACCCAAGGTTTAACAATAACTGGTTTATTATCAAAAAGATAATAACCAGACTTCAATAAAGCATCTTTTCCCCCAGGTTTAGTAAATCTTACAACAAAAACTCCATTATCCAAAAAGGAAACCCTATCAATTCCAAAACAATCCCACATCTTATACACATAATCCTCAACAAGATCCTAAGGAGGGTTTGCTCCCAATATGTAACAAATAACAGAGTTAGACCAAAAATCTACCTCTGTTTTGATATCTTCGTGAGTAAACTGCAGCAAATCAGTTAATTCCTCCTCTTCAGCAATAGTCTCCAATATGGGTATATCCTTTCCTCCATTCCGCAACGTCCAGCCGTCGTTTTCTACTGGTTCTCCTTCGCTAAGATCCAACACAGGAATGCCCTGAATTGCGTTGATAGACTTCGTTTTGCCTGTATCAGACGAAGAAGGAACCAAGTCACCACTTTTAGGGACATGTTTAGTAGATGAGCCCACGACAGAAGCTTTGGAAGATTGTAAAGCAGATTTAGTTGTAGAATTTAATGGCGAAAAGCGGTTTGACATAGATTTCAGAGCCGTCATCGTTGTAATAGATTTTATTAGGGTTTAAGAATTTAGAGCTTTTCTCTCTCTAGCTTTATCTCTCATCATTTCTTTTTAATTAATCCGCTATTCCATAATAAAAACGCGGAAATCTTTCTTCCGCAGGAAGAAACCACTGAGGAAAGGACGCAGCAAGTGTTGCGCCTCTTCCAAGGGACGCAGTGCCTGCTGCGCCTCTTCCTCAGTCCTTTTCTGCGTATTTTTCGTATATTTTCGAGATTCACTTCCAAAGTTTCTCCGAAAACCCTAGTTCTTTCGTGTGATTAGTATAAATAGAGACCTTCGGTCTCACATATTTCTCACGCGAGTGTCCGCCCTTCTCTTCCCCCTTTGCATTCTAGACCATGTTCTTACTTTTTGGCGTCTACGTGCTTGAACTTTCAACCACGTAAGCTCGGATCTTTCTGAGTACCAGCCTCATTTTGCATGACCGACCAATTTGACCAACTCCACTTCAATCAATATTAACCAATTTTATTCGTTTTCCCCCAAGAGGGCACTTCCGTCGTACATTCGAGTCGAGCATCACTAAACGTAAACTTAGTTAATCTCGTTTCGTCAAACATGTAAGTCTGAGGGTGTAAATCCTTATTTTATTATTGTTCTTTATTTATTGTAATTAATATTGTAAGATTTATGTTGAAAGTATTCTTAAAACCGATTTGTAAAACCTTGTTTAAAAACCCTTTTTACGGATTATCAGAAGAAAACCGTCGAGAAAGGACGCAGCAACTACTGCGCCTCTTCGAAGGGACGCATTACCTGCTGCACCTCTTCGTAAGGCTGCCACAGTTCATGCTTCCTTTCTTCTTCCTTTGTCTTTTGTTCGTCCTTTTGTTTTTCGCTTTGTTATCAATTGTTCATTGTTTCATTAACATAACAAGTTAGGAGACTCACCCTCCGAATCAGATGCTACCACTCGTCTAGACCAGCATCTCTCACCGCCGCATCAAAGTCGCGAAGCTCGGAGATCGTCGTCATCCCCGGCGCGTCAGTGTACTCAAGGGTATCGGGGTACTCTGGGGGCTCGATGCCCGCCGCCTCGACCTCCTGCAAAGTCAAATGATTTCCATTAACTGATGATCATTCATCGTGTTCTCAAAATGATCAAAACTAAGAGTAACACACTTACCACGTCTGGCCAGTACGCCAACCTTCCGTAGAGGAACGCCGAGTAGTCCTCACCAAGAAGAAGGAGGGCGTCACCACCAACACCTACCGGGTCAGCCTCCCTCTCAGCCTCAGAAGGCTCCCTGAACATCGTCCGAGGAGGACTGATGGGAACCGTCAAGACATCCCGAGAGCACTGACGAGCCAAATGCTCGCCCAAGTACCACACAGGACCCATCGACGTCCTAAGCAGCAACCGGCTCGAGCTCCTAGGTCGAAGGACCTCAGCCACAAAGGGAGGAGCGCCAGCGTAGTCCACCCAAGGCCAGGGAACCCACTAGGAAAATCAAACGAAGGGTCATTCTTATGATCAGTTCTAAAAAGTAAAGAAGAAAGACAAGCAACGCAAGGTGAAATACTCATGTCGTCCAACTGAAGAGCGTTCACCTCCCGTCGACAGACGTCGTGAAAGGAACGCCGGCTCCTCGTACGGCACATCACCCAATCCCTCACAACGGGATAGACCCTCTCCACCGGCTCCGTCCTCTTGGGCGCGAGGCTCGGAAAGTAGGAGTACACCCACACCTGTAAAATAAGATAGTCAACAACGATCTTTCGTGATTCGATAAGAAAAAGGAAATGATCTTTCTTGAAATGAAATGAAGGTTCATACCTCCAACAACAGTCCAGGGCCAACAGCGGCAGGAGAATTCCCCTACTCCATCAACTCCGGATGAACCATGGCCCTCATAAAGCGAATAAGGACCGCAAAACCAGCAGTGACCCAATCCCAGCGGCCTAGGTCGCTCAGGTCAGAAAGAAAGGGAAGGAGCTTCGTTGATAGCCTCTCTCCCTTGTCTCCGAGGTAGATCGAAGACAGGAACCACTAGAGCCACAAGCGGACTCTCTGCTCTGCAGTACAGGGAGGAGGAGCCGTCTCCCTCCCCTCGATCACCACCGACGTCGGGGTCTTCCCCGCAAAATAGTCCTAGACGTAAGAACTAGGCACCAATCCGGGAACCGCGGCAGCCTTCGGCATCAAGTTCCAGTCGATCAATCTCCTAGCCTCAGCCGAGTCTACCCTCATGGCTGTCTCCGGCCACTCCACCACCTCAGTCCCACACGGCAAACCAGAAATCATGCCGTAATCCTCCAACGTGACCCCCACCTCGCCAAAAGGCATGTGAAATGTGGAGGTCGTGTTCCAAAATCGATCCAAGGAAGCTCGGACCAGGCTGAGGTTAGCCCGAAGCTTCCTCTTCGTGATATCCCTCCAAGCCTGCACCAAAACACCGAACGCTCCCGGCTCGATGATGGCTCGCTCCTCAGCCGACAGCCTCTCGTAGCACCCCATCGCCGTCGTGTAGCCCGAGAACGATCTGATGTTCCCGGCCTCCTATTTTGGATTCGAAACAAAAGCTATATTTAGCTTGAATGAAGAAGAAAAGGAATAACAAAAATAAATGAAAGAAGATGAGTGAAGAGTGATGAGTTCGATTTACCAAGCTCTTCATCGTCCTGTAGGACAGGTGACCCTCTACAGCCCAAAATAGGTGCCTGTTGTCCCAATTCTCAGCCCACACAGGTGCTCCCCTCAGCTGGCGACCACCCCGTTCAACGTTGGCCCGTCTCGGGGCCTCCTCCTCCTCCTCAAGGACCTCGTCCTCAACAGCCGTCACCGCGGCGGTAAAAGCCTGCTCTAACACTTCCTCAAGCGAACGAGAAGGGTCAATAGCAGTATCCACGTCCATGGGAGCTCTCCCTGACGTAGAAGCCTCTTCACCTGCACAATTAAAGTGAATTTGGACCGCGTCAAGTGACGACAAGCCTTAATTAGGGGATTTTCGAGTTTTCGGAGCTCCGAAATCGCTCTTTTCTCGCCATCTTTGGCCATTTTCCCACAAACTCAACCGCTCATGTGGTAATTTGGGTCAAGTCAAGCCTAAGTTGAAGCCTAGTCATGGGTTCGAGTCGGAATTTCGACAGCATTTCGTTATAACGGCGATTATGCCCTAGAAAAGTGTCCTGGAAAAGCCGTCACAAATCAAAATTCCGAGATGATAGGAAGTTTACCCATCATACAAGGGTTCCAAATATCAAGTTTCGTCACAAATGGGTAATCCTAAGGCTATTTTCGAAGCGATTTACGGTTTAGCTGTGAGACCGTCTCAAATTCGCTCAAATGCTCAAAACTCGACGAAAATTTGAAACAAATACATGGTTATGATCCTTATACTACCAATTAGCCATTTACAAGTTCAATTTTGCAAGGCAAGATCATTTGGGGGAAAAGCCCCAAATTTTCGACATAATTAGGGTTGAAAACCCTAATTTGTCGGTCCAATTTGATCAATTATAGAAGATTAATGAAAAAAAATACACATACCTCGATTAGTCATGGCAAAATGCAAGCTTTTGATCAAATTTTGACGAGAAATGGTTGGAATTTGAGAGATAAATGGATGATTTTGTGTTTCGAAATAATGAAACATAACCCCTATTTCATCGGGTTTTTACTCAGGAATGCCACGCTCAGGAAAAGACGCAGCAGGTGTTGCGCCTCTTCCAAGGGATGCAGCTCTTGCTGCGCCTCTTTCTCAGTTTCCCTCCATATGAATTTTCAAAGATTCGTTATAAGTTTGTTATTTTGCGGGCCCATCTTTGGTGCGCCTCTTCCTTGATGCCACACATCACATATTTGGTCCGTTTGACATTTATTCTTCGCCCGGACCCTTATTTCCAAGCCAACTGCAAACTGTCGCCATATTTTTACCAAGACCTTGCTTGACACTACGAGCGAATATTCTCTGACAGGTGTTTCGACACACCTTTATTATGTTCCCCCAGCGAGAGTTTACGACAGACAATCGTCCCTCTCGAGACATGGAGATAAGTTCCCTATTATGTTCCCCCAGCGAGAGTTCACGGATAGGCAATCGTCCCTCTCGAGACATGGAGATCAACATCGACCCCAAGCTCTTCCGAAGTTTGTTTGAAGCCGACCCAAGCAGATTTCTCCCAGCAGTTCCTGGCTACGTCCTGCTGCCTCCCCCCAATATCGCGTTTTGTTTCCCCTGGAGTTTCAAGGAATTTCAGGTATGGTCTCTTCTTATGGTTGGCGAGCTTCCTTACGTAGTCTAATGGACTTTAAACGACCCTCCCCGATAGTCGACAGACTCTAAAATGTTCCCGACGACAGGTCCTTGGCTCAGACCCCTTGAGCCGCCTCGCATCGCCATAGTCGTCAGGTTGTAATCTTCGATTGACATGATGGATATACTTTGACTTTCGCCTTGTCCAAGCCTCAGTCAAAGTGGGGGCTCTGTAGATACCTCATTTCTGCACCTCCCGCAAACCACCCGGTGATGATTGGGCCGCATGTTTGGTATACGGAACGATTTGTGATAGTTCGTAAGTTTATCGTCAAGTGATCGCTCAAACACTTGTGTCTACCTCTTAATTGTCATCTATGTGTCGATACGGTCGTTTTGGCAGTAATTAAAGTACATTTGGAGTCCGGGTCAAAAAACCGTCTTCATTTTCTAATAACCGAGTCAGAATGTTCTGGAATGTTCCGGATATTTCTATTCCATATTTTCCAATCTTTTGATCTTTGGTAACATATCTCCCATAATATTCACACAAAATATTAAGGAAACGAGATTAATCCTCTATTCCATAATAGAAACGCGGAAATCTTTCTTCCGCAGAAGGAAACCACTGAGGAAAGGACGCAGCAAGTGTTGCGCCTCTTCCAAGGGACGCAGTGCCTGCTGCGCCTCTTCCTCGGTCCTTTTCTGCGTATTTTTCGTATATTTTCGAGATTCACTTCCAAAGTTTCTCCGAAAACCCTAGTTCTTTCGTGTGATTAGTATAAATAGATACCTTCGGTCTCACATATTTCTCACGCGAGTGTCCGCCCTTCTCTTCCCCCTTTGCATTCTAGACCATGTTCTTACTTTTTGGCGTCCACGTGCTTGAACTTTCAACCACATAAGCTCGGATCTTTCTGAGTACCAGCCTCATTTTGCATGACCGACCAATTTGACCAACTCCACATCAATCAACATTAACCAATCTTATTCGTTTTCCTCCTAGAGGGCACTTTCGTCGTACATTCGAGTCGAGCATCACTAAACGTAAACTTAGTTAATCTCGTTTCGTCAAACATGTAAGTATGAGGGTGTAAATCCTTCTTTTATTATTGTTCTTTATTTATTGTAATTAATATTGTAAGATTTATGTTGAAATTATTCTTAAAACCGATTTGTAAAACCTTGTTTAAAAACCCTTTTTACGGATTATCAGAAGAAAATCGTCGAGAAAGGACGCAGCAACTGTTGCGCCTCTTCGAAGGGACGCAGTACCTGCTGCGCCTCTTCGTAAGGCTGCCGCAGTTCATGCTTCCTTTCTTCTTCCTTTGTCTTTTGTTCGTCCTTTTGTTTTTCGCTTTGTTATCAATTGTTAATTCATCTTTCAAAATCCCGAATTAAATCCCTTATAATCCATATTTGCGAGTTTTCGTCATTAAGTCAATTCGGGTTTAGAGATTCGATTTACCCATATTGAATCTCCGGAACTCATCTTTGATAACTTGTATCTGTTATTTACCGTCACCGTCATTAATTCATCATTAATAACTTGTTTAACCTAATTAATTTGTTTGGTTCGTTTAATTCGTTAATTAACCTTATTAATCTTGTAAATAATTCATCCTAATAAGTTTTTATTCTTGTTTTATCATTTTTATGACCTCAATCACATGTAAATAATATGCTAATCACTTTCATCCGAGTCAAATACCATTAATCGACCATTAAATTCACCAATGAACATTAACAAGATGTGGTTCCGGCTTCACAGCCAGAACTCAACCCAGGAACAGACGCAGCGACTGCTGCGCCTCTTCCAAGGGACGCAGCTCTGCTGCGCTTGCTTTGTTCCGGTTGATTTACGTCCCCGAACTCCGTTTACGCCTTGACCTAGTTTATTAATTACGTACTTAATTAATTATTAATCGTATTATCATCCATAATCTATTCGTTTATTCATTTATTCTTTCTTTTCTAAAACCATCCGTTTTAAATGTATTTCCGACATAAATCATTAAATCCGATGTATATTGTAACGTTTTTCCCTATTGTATTATTATTGTAGTTCTTTTATTTTATTGCTTGTATGCTTTCACATGCAATTAACCTAAATTTCTACCTCGACATTAATTGTATGTTAAATTACGTGTTAACCGATTTAGTTAATTCTCACATGCTAGGATTAATTTATTGGATGTTGCATTGCATGCGTATGATCAACAATGTATCGAGTATAGATAACTTCCCTAATCATTAGTAGAGGCAGCTATCGAGGCAGGCGGGATTAGGTGTTCGATTAAAAGAGCTTCCTAATACGTACCCTCACCCCTTACTCCAGATCTCTGTGAACATCCATGTTCATTTGCATCCACGAGAGTCATTCTAGACATAGAATGCTAAGGGTAACGAGTGCTTAGTGTTCATGTCATTACTTTGTGTCTTGACATGACACCAGGTATTCGAACGGTTTCCAATTTTCCACAATAAATTGGTGGCGACTCCACAAATGCAAACAAACAAAGAGGAAAAGCTTGCTTCGCTTTTCGCCCCCGTGGGCCCGCGTCCACACAAGCGAAAGGCTCGATCAAGTCTATAACAAGCTCAAGATGAAGAGCTTATGATCAAGATAAAGAAAAGATCCTACCACTTAAGATCTCCAAGAAGATTAGCTAGTATAGGACTTCGTCTAATAACGGTATATTAAGAAGTAATATTGGGAAGGTAAAGTTATAACTATTTCACCTATAAATTTACTTACCAAACTTAAGGTTATAGTCATTCCTACTATAACTTTGGGTTGAATTTTAAAGGCACGATTTTAATACTTTTAAAATATATTTTTCAAAGCTTAAATCATAAAATCTTTAAAGAAAAGTGTGCTTATAGTAGAGTGAGATTTGGGACATGATTAAGTCGAATGAGTTTGAGGTTATCCTATTGATTAGTAAAACAACTTATGAGTTGTCATGCTACTAGGGTTTTCCTTCTACTCTTATCTAAACCCTAATTATCTAACCTAATATCTTACCTAGGATTTCGAGTTGGGTAGCCAGCCTATGAGTCATTTTTCCTACTTGTTCGAATACTCCTTGTACAAGTTAGGGTTTGGAATAAATCTAGTGATAATATTTGATTAGAGATTTGTTATCTCTTTTATATAATTAAGATTTATTCTTTCCTATCTTCTAAGATATTGTTGGATTTAAATAGGAAAAAGACAGATCTTATTTCTTCCTTAATCTACACGATATCTAGGGTTTAGGTAAAGATCTTAGATAAAATATTTGTTAAAGATATTTTATCTCCTTATATTTATTCCATATCTTTTACTAAAATTTTATTAGAATAAATAAAAGGATTAAGATCTTTTTCTTACTAAGATTTCTTATCTCCTTATATTATTTTAATTCTTTCTTACTTTCCAAGATTAAGAAAGATTTGACCTAATCTCTTTCTTGCCTTACAAGAAGATCCACACGGCACATCTAGGGTTTTAGCTTAAACCTAAATCTCATTCTCTACTATAAATACAAACACTTATTCATTCTTTCAAATTACTTTTCAACCTTTGAGCTTTAAAAATCCACTTGCAAACAAAACGTGTTTATCTTATTTTGCAATTGAAAATTGTCTTTTGAAAAGTCGTGCTCTTTAATTTGCGTATTATTCTTAAGGTTACGTTATAAGATAATAGTACTTCATATTGTTTCTTACTCGTTCAATTGTGTGAACACCTAAAATAACAATCAGGTGCTTTCTTAGTAACTTAAGATAGTCAAAATCGAATATCTAGTGATATTCAAATTGAGTTATAACTAGAGTTAGTTATACGAGTTGGGTTGATGATTTTGTAATCCGGAGAAAGGTACTAAAATTATTAATCGAGAATAGTGGACGTAGGCTTCGACGTGTGAAGCTGAACCACTTGAAATATCGTGTGTCCTTGCAGTTTTCTTTTTCGTTCATTTCATTACGTTCATAATCACTTAGTTAATTAGTTAAAGTTTAATCAATAAACTTTAAATAATTAATTACATTTATATAAAATAAAAAGTGGGCATAAGTTTTAAATACTCAATCCCCCCCCCCCCCCCCGAATATTTCGACCGTGATAGACTCTTCATTAGCCCTTTCTCAAATCGAAGTGCTGAGTTCACCGGATTTAGTCCCAAATCCTCAGCATACCTCGACTTCTCATTGAACTTATGGTAGTAATCTGTCACGGTCATGTCCCCAGTCATCACAAAAGAATCGAATTCATCCCGCATCTTGCTGCGAATATGCTCCAAAACAAACTCATTTCTCATAGCTCTTTTGAACTCAAACCACGGAATTGTTGTCTCACCCTGCTTCAGATAGATCTCCAAAGCATTATCTTTCACCTTATCCCACCACTCTCCGGCTAAGTCCCTTAGGTAGAACGCAGTCGGTTTCACCTTAAACTCCTCTGGACAATGCACCACGCCAATGATATTCTCCATCTCACGTTGCCAGTTGTCGAGCAAAATCGGCGCGCCTATGTTCACTTAGGTAGTGGGGTTGAAGCGAGATATGGTCATACTCATATTGGAGAAGTCTACCCCAGTCTCCTTTTCTTTCCCCAACCTCTTGAGGGTCTCAGTGAGCGCATTTTGGTGCTCAAGCATTTTGGCGATATCCTCAATGCTTATCTCTTGATCCTTAACATACGCGGCTGATCTCTTTGGTGGCATATCTTTGAGCTATAAAAAGGTAGATAAACGTAAGCACATAGCCTACGGCTCAAAGCAATTATGACCCGCACAAAGACATACTCGATCGAGTACTTGCACCTACTCGATCGAGTAGGAGTCACTCGATCGAGTAACCTACACACTCGATCGAGTACCCCAACTCCAAAACCTGACCAGAACTGACACAAAACATACTCGATCGAGAACCAAAACGTACTCGGTCGAGTACACGACACTCGATCGATTGCTCCCCCTACTTGGTCGAGTAACTCGACTCCAGAAGCTACTATCCAGCACATAAATTACCCACTCGATCAAGTGCAGCCAACTCGATCGAGTCATCCCTACTCTATCGAGTTTATCCCACTCGGTCGAGTACATGCACACGATCTAACTACCCGCATGCTTATATATCTATATATAACTTTGACGCATAAATGAATATACAACATCAGTTTCTCCTACCCACATGTTACTAGTATAGCCAAACAATAAAGCATTTTCCATCACATAATCATACTTGTAGATACTGTTGGGAAATGTGTCCTCAACAATAGTGCGATCACATGATTTAAATATCATTATTAAATCTCATTTTAAAGAATACAATTGGGAAGTATTTTTACTGTCAACTGGTCAATATATATCGGTAATGATTGGCTGACTAGAGTTTGACATTACTGTCGTGCGACGGTGGTGATCAGTTGACCTCCTAGGTCATACCTATAGGGCAACACTCTTAATTGATCATTTAATTAATCGTATAATGTTGCGAGTTAATTAAATTATTTGAAAAATTGACGGACGATTTTGGAAGTAAAATTTACGTATCACATTGAAATGTGATTAAATGAGATACGGTCTGAGTAATCGAATTGTATCATTACTCGGATGAAATTATTGTTTAAAGAAACAATTGAAATTGAATGAATTATTATAAATACAATCAGTTGTGATTTATAATTGGTAAAATATTTTGGTACAAGTAATTATGAAATTACTAAATCGATTTTTGTATATGACGTATTTTTATTAATACGTTGATTTTTAATATGTTAAAAATACATAAACAAATTTATGTTACATATGACATGTGACATAAGACAAATTGACAAAAATAATATGGAATCCATATTATCTCATATACCGAAATTAAGGGGAGATTTAAGCAAATATTGTGTTTGTTTAGATTAGTGGTAAACATTATGATGACTTACTTTAGTAGCCATGCAACCCTAGTTTGCATTGTGAAGGCAAACAAGGGCATGCATTGGGTCCTTTTTCTTCCTCCTCTCCCCTTCTACACGGCTCCACAAAAAGAAAAGGCAAAAGGATTTTTGTCTTAATTTTTGGTCATACACTATATGCTAGTGTGTGTTCAATTCATTCAATTATTCAACTCATCTAAATAAGATTTTAGAAAGATAAAAATACTTCCTCTCCTATTCTCTCCCAACCGGTTTTGGGGATCAAAATACCAAATTATTTTGGGTCTTTTTCACAAGATTAATATTGTACTAGTTCATATAATATTAATTTTATTAAGAGTTAGCTTTGGGTATAATTCCTAAGGAGAGATCCTACACTTGGATCTTTGTTCATCCAAAAGGAAAGATCAAGAACAAAAGAAAAGGAGATTTCTTTTGTGCCCATAAAACCGAAATCACCAATGTAAGATCATGATTTCTCCTCTATTTTGCTCTTTTGTTTGCATGCATAAAATCCATATTTAATTTTATGACAAATTAATTTATAACATATATGAGTATGTTTAGGTATATAGATCTACATTTCCTTCAATCGGTATCTAGAGCCACGGTTGTTTGCATGCAAATCGGTTAAAAGTTTTTCCGAGTTATAAGAATAACATATAAAACTTGTAAAATTTGTGTTATTATGAGATATCACGAAATTAATCCATGCATGTTAATATTTCTGGTTCTAAAATGTTTTAGGGTATTTTGGTTAATTTTACGGATTTTTATTGTTCATATAATACAATAATGGCATTTAAATATGATTTTATGAGTAAAAATGTCATTTTCGGTCTAAAATTAGCTCTAATTCGAATTTTCAGTTGATTTTTGGATATGTTGTCACATATATTATTTTGAGATAACCTATAAATTTTCATAATTTTTGGACTTGTTATGCTCGAAAAATGGATTTTTCATTATTAAATTCGGATTTAAGTGAAAAATAGGTTAATATGAGTTAAATTTCGTAGGATTAATCTATTGTTTGTTGCATTGCATGCTTATAGTCGATAGCATATCGAGTACAAACGATTTCCCTAGTCATTAGTAGAGGCCGTTATCGAGGCGGGCGGGATTAGGTGTTCATTAAAAGGGCTTCCTAATACGTACCCTCACCCCTTACTCCAGATCTCTGTGAACATCCGTGTTCATTGGCATCCACGAGAGTCATTCTAGACATAGAATGCTAAGGGTAACGAGTTCTTAGTGTCTATGTCATTACTTTGTGTCTTGACATGACGCGAAGTATTCGAACGGTTTACAATATTCCACAATAAATTGGTGGCGACTCCACAAATGCAAACGCTTGTTTCCCAAGCGCCTCCGTAGGCCCCCCGTGTCCACAGTTTGGCGACTCCGCTGGGGAGTAATACATTTACGTGTTGCCAAGGGTGAAACTTGAACAAGGTTAGGGAATATTTTATATGAGACAGTTGTCGGTTCTCATTACTAGACCTTCTTAGGTCGTTTTATTCGGCCTTCCTAGGCCCAACCAAACCCATTCGACCAATCGTCCCGTCTGGACGGTCCAAATTTTTATCTGGGCTTAAGGATAGAAAGCGATTGACATCAACCATACCATGATGCTTACTCCTGTTTGTATCAAGGGCTTCCACTACTCGAGGAAATGGACTAGGAACCGACCTTACTCATGTTTGGCACGGACCTCTCCACAGACCAGGGTTTGATTGCTCGGTATGGAAACTCACCCTTTTAAGCCAAACCTCTTATAAATGCACTCAGCATACCATTATAATGCCTGTATGAATGCTTGTATCATATGTGATCACCATTTTGTAAACAAAACCATAACGAAATTTTTTGTAAAATCAAAAAACCTTTTTTAAAATGTAAACACTTTCAAAAATGGCCAAAATTAGCGCAAGATGAGTCAAAACTCTATCCAAATCTCCAGTCAAAATTTGGGCCTCAAAACCCATTTCAAAACATCACTTCGAGTCAACACTCCTACAACTTCACTACAGTTGTCTAGGACAAACATTTCAAACCTTTGTCATTTTCAATTCTCACTTAACACAGTGGCACACTCCCACTTCACAAGTCGAGTCTTTTCTTTGAGTAAGTGTGCTAGAATGGTCGATCGTGTTTTGATTCGTCGTCGATCTCTTATCCAGTTTCCATGATGCCTAGAACTAGTATCACAAGTCAGAGTGGTCAACCCCAAAATAGTAATGATAAAATCCTAGCTACGCTCGCTCGTCTCCAAACAAGCCAAGACCAAGTTTATGATCGCCTCAACACTATTGAAGGCCCAATTGTTGCTGTAAAAACTAGGCTTCCTCCTGCAGAAAGCGATGTTCCTAGTGAAGCCGTGCATGATAACCTTCCACCCTTCGTTGGACTTCAATATTTGGAGGAGCAACTAATGTACCTCAAGGGGGATGACATCTACAGGGAAAATAATCGCAAGTATGAGGCTATGAATACTAAATTCCCAACCAACTTCAACATGACTGACATCCCGAAGTTCAAGGGACATGAAAACCCTTTGAACCAAATTCGTGCTTTCAAAGACTACATGTCTATCAAAGGCATTAAACCTGAGATGTCCTTAAGGATCTTTCCTTCATCTCTCGACACCATTCCTAAACAATGGTTCTACTCTTTGGAACATAAGAAGATTGCCACTTGGGATGATGCTGCAATTGAGTTCGCTAAACAATATGCGGATAATGCTGAAATCCAAGTCAACATGCGTACTCTAGAGGTTCTTACCCAAAATGAGAAAGAAGGCTTCACCGACTTCCTAAGTAGGTGGAGGTAGACTAGCACACAACTTGTTGAACGTCCAGATGACACTACCCTTGTGGAAAAGTTCGTGGATAATTTGAGACCCATTTATGCAAACCACTTGAGGTACCAAAACATAAAGACCTTCAAAGATCTAACTGTGCTAGGGACGAGAATTGAAGATGACGTCCGTAAAGGGCTATTGTCCAAAACGGTAGGTCGTGGATATCAAGGCTTAACTAGTCGTTCTTATGGCTCTACTAGCAAGACTGATGAGGTTAGCCTTCTCGAATCATCAAAGAAGAATAACCCACAAAGGAAGTTCACGAACATTGGCGATACATACTCCAATGCTCTAAAAAGGTTGATGAAATAGGGTAAGCTCCAACCCATAGGACCTACACCTGACCCGGAAAAGAAGTCCAAGTTCTGGGACGAAAATGCATACTGCGAATATCATAGAGGTAAGGGACACGATACAGAGAAGTGTTTCAAGCTAAAGCACGTCCTTCAGGATATGATCGAAGATGGTCACTTACCCATACCTCCTGGAGGTAAGCCTAACAATACTCAAAATCCTCTTGGAGTTCTGATGATTACAGATGAAGAATCCACCTTGGATTATTCACACCTCATTTCTCCAATCGAAGACGAGATTCATGCATTAGAAGATGAGGGGAGTTACTCCACCATTTCTCCTACCATCGTCGATTTATTGCATTGGCAAAGAGTGTGAGTAGGCAAGTTTCAGAACTAGAAGATGTAGTAGCATCCCTCCGCAACCCAAGCACTATACCCAAGGAGAGCGTGCCACTAAATTTGTCTCAAAATTCGACAATGCAAGAGGTAGTCGTCGTGGTTGGCAGTCTGGTCGACCAAATAATCAGTTTAGGAGATGACATCATCAGATTGAGGGAGCTTACTAGCGTCAATGGAATATGGGCCGATGACGATGAAGATGAATACCTCACTGAACACTATATCGTCAAGGTTAGTGAGGATATAGTCAAAGGTAGTGAGGATCAAGATATAGACCACCTTACTCGTTCGGGGCGTCCATATCAAAATGCTCCTCAGAACGGTCCTATAGCTAATGGTCCAGTTACTAACACCAATGTTATCACACCAAATGATGGCGAAGATACATCTACTGACCACTTGCTAAAGCAATTGCAGAAGACAAAGGCTGATCTTTCAGTTTGGCAACTAGTGGCAAGTTCATTTCCTCATCGCCAAGCTTTACTGTAAGCCTTGGCTAAATTGAACATAGCATATAACTTTACGCCTGACGACGTAGTCAACTTGGTCTTCCAAGATTCAGCTAAGCTAAGTAACCTAGTTACTTTCTCATATGAGGATTTTCCTCCCTTCGGCGCCAGTCACAACCTAGCTCTATACATTACCGTCATATGCTTAAAGAAGAACGTGCCAATGACTTTGGTAGATGATGGCTCCACGGTCAATGTTATACCATTGAAAACAGCATACAATTAGGCATGAAAGAATAGGATTGGACTTTTACTAACCAAGGTGTTCGAGCATACGATGGAACACCGCGTAAAGTGGTAGGACTAGTCAACCTCACCATAGCCATGGGGCCGATTGAGCGAAAGGTTACCTTTCAAATAGTGGATATCGAAGCACCATTCAATATACTTATGGGAAGGCCTTGGATTCATGCTTCCAAAGCAGTAATATCCACCTTTGCACCTTACAAAGAAGGAAACTCTCAAAGGATACCATTGGGACTGGGATACAAACCCACGAAATAAGAAGCTTTGGAGATGCTCACCCAATTTCAAAATCGTAAGAACAAGGGAATCCAAATGCGACCCTACCTCCCTACCCTAAATGGATACTTCGTTAGAGAATGGAATCAAGAGTACTTTCACGGGTTTCCTGAACCTTGGCACTATAAAGGAACGCAACTAGCTGGAATCGAGATCTTTCATGATTGCTACTTCATTCCTTCAGAAACGGTTCCTACCGTCAAAACTCGTCAAACACCGTGCTTAGACGAACAGGATGTTAGTCTTCTATTTTGGGAGGACCGATTCGTTAGAGCTGCACAGGACGAGATCATTACCATGATACTTCAGGATGACCATTTCAACCCTACAGCGTTAATCACCGAAACCAGTTCAAATCAGCAGAGAGGATGGAGAAAGTCAATCAAGTGGACGAACAATCAAGGAAAGCTCTTCAAAGTCATCACTGGAGAAGGAGAGATGTTCAAAGGAGGACCTGAAGATAACGAATTCGAGTTAGAGTCAGAGTCGAAGTCGAAGTCGGAATCAGAGTCTGAGTCTAGAGAATTCCTTAGAGAGTGTCCTCCTGTCGTCACTCCTAATCCCCTTGTTTCTCCTAGCATAGCATCAAGTAGTAACAGTAGCTCGGGAAATGCCCCAGCGGTTGTCCCTTTACCGCCACTGACTACTGAACAGATGGCTTCTTTGTTTCAACTCTTTTCAAAATTTAATATGAATAAATCAGATTCTGCTTACTCTTTGTGTTATTCTGAATGCAATTCTATTTACGATGATAATGAGGATAATCCTGACTTAGACTCAGTCGAATTACCTCCCTACATAGCTAAAGAAATATTACAAGAGGGGGAAGGGGCACCAGTTATAGAGAACACTGAACCCATCAATGTAGGAACCGAACTAGAACCCCAAGAACTTAGGATAGGGACGACCTTAAACCCAACCGAAAGGGCCAATTTCATAGACCTCCTACATGAGTTCAAGGACGTTTTCGCTTGGTCCTACAAAGACATGCCAGGAATCGACAGAGATATTGCAGAACACAGAATTCCAATCGAACCAGGTTTCAAACCTGTAAAATAGAAACTTCGTCGAATGAGGACAGAATAGGCTCTTAAAATCAAAGAAGAAGTCGATAAACAATTCAAAGTCGGGTTCATCAAAGTTTCTGAATATTCAGACTGGGTGGCTAACATTGTACCCGTACCCAAACAGGATAAGCGAATCCGAGTTTGTGTTGATTTCAGAGACTTAAACAAAGCAAGTCCTAAGGACGATTTCCCTCTACCACACATCGACATATTGGTAGGCAATACAGCGGACCATGCGTTGTTGTCCTTCATGGACGGATATGCAGGGTATAATCAGATTAATATGGCCATAGAAGATATGCATAAGACTGCCTTTGTCACTCAATGGGGCACCTATTGCTATACTGTTATGCCATTTGGGCTAATCAATACTGGAGCTACATATCAACGCACTGCGACCACATTGCTACATGATATGATGCATAAAGAGGTAGAAGTGTACGTCAACGGTATGATTGTCAAGTTCAAAGATAGGAAGGGGCACATTGATAGCCTTCGCAAATTCTTCCTGAGATTGCGAAAGTACAACATGAAGCTCAATCCTCATAAATGTGCATTCGGGGTAACATCAGGCAAACTCCTGCGATACGTCGTCAGTCAAAGAGGAATAGAAATTGATCCATCCAAGATCAAGGCTCTAATCGAAATGCCTTGACCTCAAACAGAATAGGAGGTTAGAGGATTCCTAGGCAAGGTGCAATATATAAGCCGATTCATGTCGAAGCTTAATATGATCTGCGAACCCATTTTCAAAAAACTCAAGAAAACAGATCACGCCATATGGGACGACGATTGCCAAAATGCATTTGACAAAATTAAGGATATACTAGCCAGGCCACCAATATTCATGCCTCCTCAACGAGATCAACCTCTTGGTTTATATCTCACAGTGACCGAAATAGCCATGGGGGCTATGCTAGCACAAACTGTAGGAAAAGAAGAAGGAGCTATCTACTATTTTAGTAAGAAGTTCTTGGAGTATGAGTGCAAGTACACACCTCTCGAAAAAACATGCCTCGCTCTTGTGTGGGAAACAAAGAAACTACGCCACTACGTGCTTAGTTACTCTGTCAAGGTGTATTCTAAGGTGGATCCTGTCAAATACCTCTTCGAAAAACCCGTTCTCAACGGACGCTTGGCAAGATTGCCCTTAATGCTCTCAGAGTTCGATCACAAGTATGTACCTCTGAAGGTTATAAAGGGGCGCGCCGTTGCCGAGTTCTTCGCAGATAATCCTATCGATGACACCCAAGCAGTAGACACGTGGTCATTTCCAGACGAGGATATACTACAAACTAACGTAGACTCTTGGGACCTTTATTTTGATGGAGCATCGAATGTAAGAGGATTTGGAATAGGAGTGTTGCTCATTTCTCCTGAAGGTGAGCATACACCACTCTCTGTCAAACTCGACTTCGAGGTGACAAATAACGCAGCAGAATATGAAGATTACCTCATTGGGCTACAAGCGGCATTAAGTTTAGGCATCAAAAATCTTTGAGTTCACGGAGACTCATCCTTGATCATCAACCAAATTACGGGATCTTGGAAAATTCGAGTGAAAGTCTAGCGCCCTATCAAGCTAGGATAGACCAAGTTGCCAAATTCTTCGATCAGGTCACTTATCTACACCTGCCTCGAGAAGAAAATCAGTTTGCAGACGCTCTTGCAAAACTTGCATCTCTGATTAACATGCCATACAACATGGTAGAAATGCCTTTATGCATCGAACGACGGTCGGAACCATCCTATGTGCACCAAATTACAGATGAGGAAGAAAATCCAGGAGAACCTTGGTTTCAAGCCATTCTAAACTTCAAGCTCAATGGTACATATCCACCAGATATGGATAAGAGAGGACAACACGCCATACGCCTACTAGCCTCTCAGTACCTCCTCATGCAGGGAGAGTTGTACAAAAGAACACCTCTTGGTGTAGTCTTACACTGCCTTGATCATTCACAGGCACAAAACGTGATGGAAGAAGTTCATGATGGAGAATGTGGTCCTCACATGAGTGGACCAATGATGGCAAAGAAAGTCACGCGTCTGGGATATTACTGGACCACAATGGAGTCGGATTGTATCAAATACGTCAGACATTGCCATAACTGCCAAATCTTCGGGAAAGTGCAACATGTCCCTCCTTCACTACTTTATACCGTGACATCTCCTTGGCCATTTTCTACTTGGGGAATTGACATCATCGGGAAAATCACGCCAGCCGGAACAGGAGGTCACTGTTTCATTTTGGTAGCCATCGACTATTTCACTAAATGGGTCGAAGCGGCATCTTACACTAGTCTCACAGCCAAAAACGTGGCAAAGTTCTTACAAACCAATATCATCTGTCGATATGGTTGTCCACATGAGATCATCAGTGACAATGGATCACATTTCCAGGCTGAGACTGAATAATTGCTAGCCAAATACAAGATCAAACACCACCATTCCTCGCCGTATAGACCTCAAACTAATGGCGCGGTAGAGGCAGCTAACAAGAATGTCGTCACTATCCTCAAGAAAATGATCGACAATTATCGTGATTAGCCCAGCAAGATACCATTCGCTTTGTGGAGTTATCCCACATCAGTTAGGGCGCCCACTGGGGCTACTCCTTTCTATTTAACTTACGGCATGGAAGCTGTACAACCAATTGAACTAGAGATCCCATCCCTACGCATTCTGCTCGAAAGTCAAATTCTAGAAGCTGATTGGAAAAGGGATAGGTATGAAGAACTCATCCACTTGGATGAACGAAGGTTGCGCGCATTGCATAATGTGTAAACCTATCAGGCACGTATCAAACGAGCCTTCAATAAACGGGTTTAGCCCAGAAACATCAAAGAAGGAGACTTGGTGCTCAAATCAGTCAGAGCTCTACTACCTGTCAATCCACGTGGAAAGTTTAAACCCAACTAGGCCGGACCATTCTTAGTCAAGTCCATACTCTCAGGGGGTGCAGTTAAGATTACAGACCTAGATGGGAATGAATTCGCTAACCCAACTAACCTCGGCCAACTGAAACGATATTATGCCTAGTGTAGGACAAGAAACGCGCCTCGCGTAACACCTACATGCCGCTCTTGCGACATGAAATAAAAATGGCCCTTGGCCCGCTGAAATAAAGCTAATGTCACTTTGCTCTTGCATTTTGACAAATCGTCATCCTCATATCACCAAATAAATCGAGTTGTATTTTAGGAGTAAAAAAATCTCATGCTTATTTTCTAGTTCACTACGAGCTCTTGCTTAGAACAATTATTCTTTTACATTTATTCGAACTACGTGCAAGGGTTTGATTTCATTTTTTTTAAAGATGAATACGTAGGCAATCCTTTACAGGATACAACCCATTATTTTAAATGTGGAGAGGAGGACATTTGCATTTGCATTTGAAATTCGACAAGAATAATAAAAGAAAATCACAATAGTTTCTTAACAATTAATCTTTTATTCATTTGTTCCATAAATAATAATAATAATATACCACATAATATAAAATGCTGAAAAATAAATGCTAGGCTAGGATTCTAAAAACCCCGCCATTTATTACAAATAATAATAATAATATATAATACTATGACTAAGGCTACTCTTCCATCTTGCCTTTGCCTTTGTCATTTCTATCATACTTCTTGTCTCGACCACGAGCCGGGCGCTCTTGTGCTATCTCTGACCTAATCACCAAAGGTATCTCTCGCAGTCTAGCCTTACCATTTCGATCCACCACCATCTCTACAGCAGGAGCGGTCTTCGGTTTCTTCGACGGATGAACGACTCGGAATCCAGCCTCTTCCACCTCCTCAGTCAAGTATTTATAGTTCTCCTTTGCTACTTCGCGAATCTTGTAGTCAACAGGCTCGTACTTCCTTAATTTATCACGCTCCTCGGAAGTATAAGCCTTCCTCCATTGCAAATATGAATCGGATACCCATAAGGAACCAATAGAGGAAAGTATGAACCACATGTTCCTCTGAGCCCACTTGAGGGCCCACTCTCGACGGGACTCTGTAGTGAGCGCAATTGTCGTCTGAGGAACGGTGTCAAGCTTCGGAATCTTCTGCTTAAGGCCCACTTTCCTCGTCAATCTCTCCGGGAAGATGCAAATCATGAATTCCAAGCCGGGGATGTGAACTGACCGAGTCGGATCTAAAGATGAAACTCTGGTGACTGACCTGAGGTGCCACCATGGCACAACCCATCGGATTAAAGGACCTCCTTCTTCTTCAACTTGTTCTCCCAATAGTTGCAAACCCGAGTGAAATCCACCATGTAGAACTTGGTTCTCATCGCAATTGACCGAACATGGTATCCTGGCACATTAACTGGGGGCTCGATCAACCGCAGACACTCCATAAGCCAAACCTACAAAGGGAAAACGGAATTAGTCCCACATGGTCAACCAAAAAACAACGAAAAAAAAAACAAAAAAAGGCTGACACATGGACAGTGGGTTCTTACCTGCAAAATGATATGACTTCCCAAATAAGAAAGCTCGCGGTTGGCTTTTCTGTTGTCCAACCCCAGAATAATCTCTCCTAAGCAAAGGCATGCTGGGCTCTTACACAGCTCCATCTGTTCCACTAAGCTCAAGATACGAGGATCCCCTCTCATCTCCTTGTCAACATGCCCTTGAAGGACATAACAATGCAGTAGATAGAACCCGAATGCCCTACGTCTAGCAACATAAGAAATAGAAGGGTCTTCCCTGTTTATGAATCGGTCAATAAAATCCAACAAGCGGACCCCTTTTGAGGTCACAAGATGGTCGATCTCGACCTTGGTCAGTCCCAACAAGTCACTAAATTTACTCTTGTACCCTTGAGAGCTAAAAAGAATAACGGGAGCATTTTCTGGGTCCCATACTCCAATAGCGGCTATCTCCTCAGGGAAAGGACAAATATCGCCTCCAGGAAAGGCGAACACATGGAAATTTGGATCCCAATATTCAAGACAAGCATCCAAGAAAGGTTTCACAATTTTCACCAATTTGAGACTCAAGATTGATCCCAAATTAAATGCACCCATGTCATACTTCTCAACATTCGTAAACTCGTTTGTCCACTCTTTGAGACGGTTTTCAAAGGCATCCATAATTTTGAATTTTATCTATGAAGATAGGAGAGTTTTATGAGATAGACGGAACAAAGATGGAGGAATTATATGAATAAAAGCTTCCTTGACGTCTCTATCTATACCAAAAGCTGTTTCCTAATTTCCGTCAGGTCTGACCAGCTGGGGAAGTGGCGCAGCACTTGCTGCACCTCTTCGAAGAGTCGCAGCTCTTGCTGCGCCTCTTCCCCAGGCTGATTTCCATGACTTTCAGCTTTGGATCTTTCCTAATTTATTTTGACTATAATTTCCTATTCCTATAGGTTATTATTTTGGTAATTCCGTCAAATTACCATATTTTATGTTTCCTAATTTACAGGCACGCTTTTCGAGACGACATCGACATTCTCGTCAAACGAGCACACTTACGCATTTCATTTTATTTTATTTTTTAGGGGAATCATTTCACTCCTTATTTCACATTTTGTTTCAAATTTATACATTTCTTTTTAGATTTTTTTTCGGGGGTAGCCCTCCCTACCGTTCGGTCATTTTTTTGCTCATTTTTGGGCACCTTTTGTCATTTTCGCTCATTTCTGGGCAATTTTTTCGCATTTTCCGGTAATTTTTGCTCATTTACGGACACCTTTTTGCTCTTTTTTTTTGCTCATTTTTGCGCTAATTTAAGTCACGTGTATTATATGTTCTACGTGTAAATTATGTGTAAATTTCGGCAGCGTGACGGCACAAACCGTCATCTACCAAAACCTATTTTCTAAACTAACCTACAGGAACAACAGACAACCTAGCAGAAAAGGCACTCAGGCCATCATATATACAAAATGCAATATGTACATCAAACTGGGGGTTCTCGCCCAAAACAGGTCCAAAAAGTCCAAAATGAGGTCCAAAATATACAAATGTATATACAAGACAACAAAAAAAAAGCATCTACTGCTGCTCGTCACTCCGCTCGGCTACCGTAGCCTCGAGGGCAGCGATCTCTGTGTCCCTGACCTCCAACTCCCTCAACAGGCGAGCTGTCTCCTCTTGGGACTGCGCCAGATCACGCTCCAGGTCACGCTCCCTCTGCAAGTGATAAAGAAATGCCTCATTTCAATAAATTCATTCAACTATTTCAAACAAAAACGCGAGAAATTGCAACAAACATTCAAATAAATAGAATGAAAGGTTCATACCTGTTGTCCTCGGCCACCTGCAAGCACCTCGATGGCCGTGGCACGCAGCCCGTTGGCCACCCTCCACAACGCCACATGCTGAGACGGCGCCACCTGTATTTCAGTAAACAAAAGGGGTTTTCAAAAAGAACGAATGCATTCTTATGCAATGAAAGTAGCAAAAGTCAGCCAAAGCTGGGGGCTTACCCTCCTCACTAGGTGTTGCCACTCCTCTAGGCCATCATCCGTCACCTCCTCGCCAAAGTCGCGGATCTCGGAGATCGTTGTCATCCCCACCGCGTCAGTGTACTCAAGAGTCTCGGGATACGCTGGGGGCTCGACGCCTACCACTTCGACCTCCTGCAAAGCTCAAATGATTTCTTTATTCGACGATCATTCGTCAGCTTGTTGAATCAAGTCAAAAAGGAAAGAAAAATACTTACCACGATCGGCCAGTACGCCAGCCTCTGGCGAACAAACAAAGAGTACTCCTCACCAAGAAGGAGAAGAGCGTCACCACCAACGTCCGCCAAGTCAGCCTCTCTCTCAGCGTCCGAAGGCTCCCTAAACATCGTCCGGGGAGGATCAATGAGAACCGTGAAAGTATCACGAGAGCACTGACGAGTCAAACACTCGCCCAGGTACCACATTGGACCCATGGACGTCCTCAACAGCAACCGACTCGAGCTCCTGGGTCGAAGGACCTCAGCCACAAAGGCCGGAGCGTCGGGGTAGTCTACCCAAGGTCTGGGCACCCACTAAAACAAGCAAATTAAGGGTCATTCCTATGATCGGCTCTAAGCGGGAAAGGGGTCATTCTTATGATCACTTCTAAAAGCTTCTAAATAACAATGAAGGAAAGTAATTAAGGATACTTACATCACTCAGCTTCAGGGCATTCACGCCCCGTCGACAAACGTCATAAGAAGAGCGCTGACTCTTCCTACGACACACCACCCAGTCCCTCATGACCGGGTACGCCCTCGGCTCAGGCTACGTCCTCTTGGGCGCGAAGCCCGAAAAGTAGGAGTACACCCACGCCTGCAAAACAAGACAATCGATGATGATCTTTCACAATTCGATAGACATGGAAGCAAAAGAAGAAGCAATGATCTTTCATGATACGCAATAAAGGTTCATACCTCCAACAACAGTCCAGGACCGACAGTAGCAGGAGAAGTCCCCTTCTCCATCAGCTTGGGACGAACCATGGCCCTCATGTAGCGAGTGAGGACCGCAAAGCCAGGAGTGACCCAGTTCCACCGACCCAGGTCACTCAAGTCAGAAAGGAATGGAAGGAGCTTTGTTGACAGCCTCTCCCCCTTGTCTCCGAGGTAAAGCGAAGACAAGAACCACCAGAGCCACAGACGAGCCCTCTGCTCCGCAGTGCAAGCGGGAGAAGCCACCTTCCTCCCATCCATCATCACCATCGTTGGGGTCCTACCCGCAAAGTAGTCCCTGACGTAAGTGCTCGGTACTAACCCGGGAACACTAGCAGCACCCTCTGCCAGGTTCCAGCCAATCAGCCTCCTCTCCACACGGCAGACCAGAAATCATGCCGTAGTCCTCCAGAGTGACCCTGACCTCTCCAAAAGGCATGTGAAAGGTCGAGGTCGTATCCCAGTACCGATCAAGGAAGGCTCGAATCAGGCAAAGTTTGGCCCGAAGCTTCCTTTCCTTGATCGCCCTCCACGCTCCCACCAAAGCTCTGAAGGCTCCCAGCTCGATGATGGCCTTCTCCTCCTCCATCAAAGCTCCGTAGGCCTCCATCATTGTCGTATAGCTGGAAAAGGACCTCATGTTCCCGGCCTCCTGTATCCATTCGACGCAAAGCTATATTTAGCACAAAGCAAAAGAGAAATGAAACGACAAGTGAATAAGGAAAGGTGATAAGGAAATGGCAAATTCGAAACTCACCAAACTCCTCGCCATCCTATAAGACAAGTGGCTCTCTGCTGCCCAAATCAGATGTCGACCATCCCATTTCTCAGCCCACTCAGGTGCCCCCGCTAGCTGGCGACCACCTCGTCTGACGTTGGCCCGCCTCGGGACCTCCTCGACAACCTCCTCGAAAACCTCCTCGACCACCTCCTCAAGAACGAGAGAAGGGTCAAATTTAACGTCCACGTCCATGGGAGCCCTCCCCGACATAGAAGCCATGTCACCTACAAAATTAGAGTAAGTGAGGCCGCGTCAAATAACGACAAGCCTCGGTGAGGTTTGTTTCAAGCCTTTTACCCTCAAAAATGGCCCTTCTCTCGCCATTGGCCATTTCTTTTGAAACACGACCGCTCATGTGATAAATTGGGTCAATTCAAGTCTAAGTCCAAGCCTAGTCATGGGTTTGAGTCAAAAATTCGGCAGCATTTCGCTATAATGGCGATTATGCCCTAGAAGTGTCCTGAAAGAGCCGTCACAAATCAAAAATCCGACATGGTAGGAAGTTTACCCATTACACAAGGATCCCAAAAAACCAAATTTCATCAAAAATGGGCAATCCTAAGGCCATTTTCGAAGTGATTTTCGAAACAGCTGAGAAACCGTCTCAATTTGACTAAAATGCTCAATACTTGACAAAAATTCAAAAAGAATACATGGTTATGTTCCTAACATTACCAATTATCCATTTCTAATGTCAATTTTACAAGGCAAATACATTTGGGGGAAAAGCCCCAAATTTTCGAAATAATTGGGTTGAAAACCCTAATTTTTTTCCGATCAAAATCAAGCAAATACAAGTATTAAAGCAAGGATAAGACACATACCTCTATTAGTTGTCGGACTATCGTTTTCGGTTACTTGTCGTTAGGAGTACCTAGACCAAAACAATATTTATAACTTCACAAACTACTCTACTATTAGTAAAGAGGTAAGTAAAGGTCGGATCCCAAGGGACGGGTATTGATGTAGGATTTTCGATTGCAAATGGTCGTGTATAAGGGTGTCACAATTTGGGTTGAGATAAGAGATCACTAAACTAAATAACAATGTAAATAAACAAGCAAGATGATTAAAATGAGATGTAAACAATCGATTAAAAGCACTAGGGTGTCATGGGTTCATAGGGGATACGTGGGAATTGATCATATAAACATATTCTCAAATTATAAGCAAGCAATTATTATTGTGATAGGATCGAGTTGGTTTATATCTTACAATCCTAGGAAGGTTTGGGTCCCGGAGCCGAATCGATTAGATTGTACAACACCTACAAGTCGACTTAATCCTCCCTACTTAACTATATGCATGGTCTAATGAGACTCGAGTTGGTTTATGTCTTACAAGTCTCATTGAATAGGTGAGTGATGGGTAAAAAATACAAGGATTCGTAGGCTCGCATTTCATCAAACATAACATGTGCATAAGTTGAGATCTCAACAAGCAAGCAAATAAATTATGTGAACATATTAGATTAAGTATGAATCATCCCCCATGTTGGTTTTCCCTAATTCCCCATTAACCCTAGTTAAGAGACTACTCACTCATTATCAAGTTTAACATGCAAACAAGGTTGTCAATCATATTAACAAAGCAAAACATGATGAATGAATGGAAATGATTAACAATAATTAAAAAGGGATTAAGAGAATTATACCTAATGATAATTCCAAAATAATAAGCAAAGAATAATAGAAGTACTTGATGATTGATGGAAGATTGTCAATCTCCCAATAATACCCAAATAATCTTCAATTACCCAAAATAAATGATGAACAATAGAGAAATTAAGGAAATGAGATTTGTATTAATTCTTAATTAAGAGTTGATTACAAGATTAAGATGAGATTAGAATAACATAAAAACAGCATAAGAAGGATGTGTTAATCTAATTAGTACAATGGGGTATTTATACTAAGGATTAGGTACATAAATTAGGGTTACTAAGGGCTTAAATGACGATTAAGACCCTTAAGAAAAGTTGAGGAAGTGCTCCTCTCGAAGGAGATGCTCATCTCCGCTTCGCTAGTCTTCATAGAATATGCTCATCCCGAGCGAAGTGAGGGAGGGACGGCCTGCACTGGAGAGGAATCCGAGCGGCTTGCTGAGGGCGACGCTCGGATTGAGAGGGGCCAGGACGAGCAGATTGGCAATGGGACGCTCGGATTGTAGCAGGCCAGGACGCTCGTCCCGTGTACTGCGACGCCCGGATTGTTAGCCAGTCAGCTTCTCTTCTTTTCTTTCTCCAACAATCCTCAAGGATTTTGTTGGAGATGCAAGGATCTTCCCATCATTGCCTATTTACTTAATTATTTACATAGGCCTTCTAGCCTTGTCTTCACTTCGATGATTGGTCATTGGATTTGATCAATTTAGCACCATTTTGCCATGAAAATGCAAGGATCTTACTCCTTTCCTACCAAGGGATCAAAACCTCAAAGAATATGCAAAACGAAAGACTAAAGATAGTAAATGACCCAATTATGCACTAAAAAGCATAGGAACGAGGCTAATTCGGGGACTAAATATGCTCTAAAATGAGTCACATCAATTAGTCATGATTAATGGAGTGATTTGATCAAATTTTGACGGATTTTGGTTAGAATTTGAGAGAGTTTTAATGAGAATTGTGTTTTGTTGTTATGAATAAACACGACTTCTGTCGAGTTTTTACTCAGACAGGGACGAGCTTGGGAAAGGACGCAGCACCTGCTGCGCCTCTTCCCCAACTTTCCTCCAGCTCAAATTTCAAAAGTTCGTTATAAGTTTGTTATTTGTGGGCCCATCTTTGGTGCGCCTCTTCTCCAACACCATATATCATATATTTGGTCTATTGGGCATTTATTTTGTCCGGACCAGTATTTTATCTCCGAGCAAACTGTGAACCATCGCAATATTTATCTTCAAGTAGACTGTGAGCCGTCATAGTATTTTATCTCCTAGCAAGGATCTTTCGTAAGGACTTCGCTTGCAGCAACGAGCGGATTTCCGACGGTGTTTCGACACACCTCCATTAATACCCTATTATTTTCCCAATGAGAGTTCATGACAGTCGATTGTACTTCTCGATAGATGGAGTTTGCTTGAGACCGACGCAAGCAGATTCCCCCAGCAGTTTCTACCGACGTCCTGCTACCCTCAATATTTATTTTGTTTCCCTCTTGGAGTTCATCAAAGGTATCGTTTTTCGGATGTTCTCATACCAGCCTTCTTTTAGGTTCCCAAACTACCCATGTTCCCACACCTAGCCTTCACCTATAGGATCCTAGCCCCTTAGGATCGCTTTTTTCCGGGTTTATACGCCCAAACCACAGTTACCCTTAGGCCGCCTTCTCGCCGATGTTTTCCTTTTAGGGTCCCACACCTTACCATAATCATTATATATCTTATAGGTCCTAGCCTTAGCTCCTACGCTTAGCCTTAGCTCCTACGCTTAGCCTTAGCTCCCACGCACCTCCGGAAACATCTCGGGAAAGAAGTCTCAGGTACGGTTTCTTCTTATGGCTGGCGAGCTTCCTTACGTAGTCAAATGGACTTTAAACTACCCTCCCCGATAGTCGACAGACTCTAAAATGTTCCCGATGACAGGTGCTTGACTCAGACCCCTAGAGCCGCCTCGCGTCGCCATAGTCGTCAGGTTGTAATCTTCGATTGACCTGGTGGCTATACTTTGACTTTTGCCTTGTCCAAGCCTCAGTCAAAGTGGGGGCTCTGTAGATACCTCATTTCTAAACATCCCGCCAACCACCCAGTGATGATTGAGCCGCATGATTGGTACGCGGAATGATTTATGACAGTTCGTAAGTTTATCATTAAGTGATAGCTCAAATACTTGTGTCTACCCCTTGGTTGTCATCTACGCGCCGATACGGTCGTTTTGACAGTAATTAGAGTTCATTTGGAGTCCGGGTCAAAAACCGCTTCATTTTCTAATAAACCGTTTAAAATGCCGAGTCGGAATGTCCTAGAATATTCCGGATTCTTATTCCAGACATTAATTTTATATCTTTTGGTAAAATATATCCCGAAAATCTTATTTTAAGAAATAAGGAAGTAGAGATCCACCGCAATTCTCTAGAAGAAACGCGGAATTCTTTCTTCCGCAGAAGTAAACCACTGGGGAAATGACGCAGCAAATGCTGCGCCTCTTCCAAGGTCGCAACAGTTGCTGCGCCTCTTCCCTAGCTCATTTCCGCCTGTTTTCAGATTTTTGCGTGATTTGTTTCCAAAGTTTGAGTCATTACATAACTCTCCATATTTTTTAGTATAAATATAGACCTTCGTTCCACATATTTTTCACGCAGTGTCCGCCCTTCTCTTCTCCCTTTGCATTCTAAGATCGTGCTCTAAGCTTTTGACGTCTACGTGCCTGATCAATCGACCACGTAAGCTCAGATCATTCTGAGTACCAGTCACGTTGCATGACCGACCAATTTGACCACTACACATCAATCAACTTAATCTAAATCCTCTTACGAGGGCACTTTCTACATACATTCGATTCGAGCAATCACTAAAACGTTAACTTAGTTAATCTCGTTTCGTCAAACATGTAAGTCTGAGGGTGTAAATCCCATCTTTTTTATTGTATTTTATTTTTGTATCAATTAATGTAAGATTTACGTCAAGAGTATGTTTAAAACCGACTTATAAAACCCTTTTATTAAACTGCTTTTACGGATCAGCAGTAACCAGACGTCGAGAAGAAACGCAGCACCTGCTGCGTCTCTTCCAAAGGTTGCCGCAGTTCCTCCTCTTCTTCTTCTTCCTCGGTTCTCTGTTGGTTTCGTTCCTTTTGTCTTAATGTCTTAATTTCTTATTTTCATTCATACATAATAGATTTTAATACATTCTTAATATTTATCATGCTTTATTTCCGACTTAAATCCCTAATAATCGATATTCGCGGGTTTTCGTCATTAAATCAAACCCGGGTTTTGGAGATTCGATTTGTTCATATCAAGTCTCTGGAATTCGACTTTTGTACATGTTTATTTCCAGTTTATCATGTCTTTCAGTTTGTTTCTATCTCCAAAATTAAACCTAGTTAGATCAAACACGTTTATAACTCGCCGATACGGTTGTTTTGATAGTAATTAGAGTTCATTTGGAGTCTGGGTCAAAAACTGCTTCATTTTCTAATAAACCGTTTAAAATGCCGAGTCGGGATGTTCTAGAATGTTCCGGATACTTATTCCATAATTCAATTTTATATCCTTTTGGTAAAATATATCCCGAAAATCTTATTTTAAGGAATAAGGAAGTCGAGATCTACCTCAATTCCATAACAAAACGCGGAAATCTTTCTTCCGCAGGAGGAAACCTCTGGAGAAAGGACGCAGCACCTATTGCGCCTCTTCTAAGAGTTGCAGTGGCTACTGCGCCTCTTCCCCAGCTCTTTTCTGCAGATTTTCAAATCTTTTCGAGATTTGTTTCCAAAGTTTTAGTCATTCCATAACTCCTCCGTGTGTTTAATATAAATAGGGACCTTCGTTCCACATATTTCTCACGCGAGTGTCCGCCCTTCTCTTCTCCCTTTGCATTCTATGAGAGTGCTCTAAGCTTATTGGCGTCTACGTGCTTGATTAATCGACCACGTAAGCTAGGATCCTTCTGAGTACCAGTCACGTTTGCATGACCGACAAATTTAACCAACTACACCTCAATTAATCAATCAATTTAATCTAAATCCTCTTACGAGGGCACTTTCTTCATACATTCGAGTCGAGCAATCACTAAACGTTAACTTAGTTAATCTCGTTTCGTCAAACATGTAAGTCTGAGGGTGTAAATCCCATCTTTTATTATTGTATTTTACTTTTGTATTAATTAATGTAAGATTTACGTCAAAAGTATACTTAAAACCGATTTCTAAAACCCTTTTGTTAAACTATTTTTACGGATTAACAGTAGGCAGACGTCAAGAAGAAACGCAGCAACTTCTGCGCCTCTTCGAAGAGTCGCAACATCTGCTGCGCCTCTTCCAGAGGCTGCCGCAGTTCCTGCTTTTCTTCCTCTTCCTCGCCTCTCTGTTAATCCGTCCTCTTTTGTTCTATTTTTTTCTTATTTTCTTCTCTTCTACTCGTATATAATAATTATAACACGTGTTCTTAATAATATATCGCATTAAATCCAACTTAAATCCCTTATAATCAATATTTGCGGGTTTTCGTCATTAAATCAAACCCGAATTTTGGAGATTCGATTTGTTCATGTCAAGTCTCTGGAATTCGACTTTGGTACATGCTTCCATCAGTTTATCACGTTTGTCTAATTCGTTTCCGTCTCTATAAGCAACCCTAATTAATTTGTAATCAATTTGTAATTAGTTTTAATCTGTTTTAATTCGTTCTAATTCATTTTAATTCGTTTTTATCGCTTTTATGACGATTTCACATGTTAATATGTTAAATCACTTTCATCCGAGTCAAATATCAATAATCAATCGTTAAATACACCAACAAACGTAAATAACCCGCAGTTCTGACTTCACAGCCATAGCTCACCTCAGGAATAGGCGCAGTGACCACTGCGCCTCTTCCAAGGGACGCAGCATTGATGCGCATGTTCCGGGTTGAGTTCTGTCTCTGAACTTCCGTTCTCGCTTTGACCTAATTCATTAGTTTACGTATTAATTGACTATTAGCCCTAATATCACCTCTAATCTGTCTGTATTGTCCTAATTTGTTTTCTCTTATTTTTCTCAAATTATCCGTCTTAAATATATTTTTGACGTAAATCAGTTGAATCGTTGTAATTATTAAAATTTTAATTGTCGTTATTTATTCTATCGTATTATGTATGATTTATTTACTTGTTTTCACATGTAATTAATTTTAAACCCTACTTCGACATTATTGAATGCTAATTACGTGTTCACCGACTTAGTTAAATTCTCACATGCTAGGATTAATCCATTGTTTGTTGCATTGCATGCATATAGTCGACAGCATATCGAGTACAAACGATTTCCCTAATCATTAGTAGAGGCCGCTATCGAGGCGAGCGGGATTAGGTGTTCATTAAAAGGACTTCCTAATACGTATCCTCACCCCTTAATCCGGATCTCTGTGAACATCCATGTTCATTGGCATCCACGAGAGTTATTCTAGACATAGAATGCTAAGGGTAATGAGTTCTTAGTGTCTATGTCATTACTTTGTGTCTTGACATGACGCGAAGTATTTGAACGGTTTCCAATTTTCCACAATAAATTGGTGGCGACTCCACAAATGCAAACGCTTGTTTCCCAAGCGCCCCCGTGGGCCCCTCGTGTCCACAATACTTTTAACATGCAACTCATATTCATATGCAATCACATACTACCACTTTCTCCAATCGATTCATCCACTTTACCTACACACCTCATGCAACACGTACATCATAAAACAACAATAAATAAGTAGCGATCCCATTACACCCCCATAGTGACCGATTCTACGTTGTAAGGGCAAGTTCGCGACTTTAGGACGTCTCCTAAGCCTTTGCATTAGCTCCTAACAACTCCTACCCGGTTTTAGTTTAATTTGACTCTCTACATTCATTAGATTCATTGATTACAAGTTCCAAAATCATCGCTCTGACACCACTTTGTAACATCCCCATACACCAAGGTGCCTTACTAATACCACCCTAGCACATGGAGATACTTCCATCTCGGTCGCCCGAGGTATAGTAATCAAAAGTGACCATTCCAAAACATACTTTAAGCTCAAAAGTTAAATGTGCATACAACTTTAAACCAAAACTGGAAATACAAAACAACTGTCTCACACAAATATCCAAACTAAAGTAAAAGAGTGTCATAAACTGTAGCGGAAGACCAAGACTCATAAAGTGATGACTTCATCCCCAGCAAGATCCCGCGCTTATTCCAAGGCATACCTGCTAATCAACTGCTCACCATCCCCAAATGGATCACCACAGTTTTCAGAACATTTAAACAAGGTCAGTTAATGAATAATCAAAATAAGCAATACAGCAACATCCAATTACACAAGCACATTCCTCCAACTCCAGTTCATCACCAATCACCTGACTACACACTAAAGTGTCTTGCCAGAATACCCATCTCAACAGATATTTCACTCTGCCAGTGGGGACCGCAGACTTACCACCTAAGCCCCACTCAAAACCGTAGAGCGAATAACCCAATGAGGCAATGACCATTAATGCGCACATCCCCCTTGTGACGGGAACCACAAGAGGCGAATCAAAGGCGTGAAGCCATTCCCGAAAATGACTCTACTCAGCCGAGGGCGCACCTCGCGAACCACATACAATTACAACAAAAAACCACAATACTGATAAGCATGTCAATACCAAGAAATACAATTAACCATAGAAATAATCATATGATTCAACCACCATAGCACTTAATTCAATTATACAATAACCGAGTAAGGAAAAGCTTGCCTGAAATGGAATCACCAACAACAACAACAGCAGATCAAAAAGCCTCTTCTATGAAATCACCTCCTATAAAAATAGTGCATACAATTACGATCCACAACAACAATTACACCAAAAACCCCCAAAATATCCAAATTAGGGTTTAGACAAATTTACTATAGTGACATAAAAATTACACAGGTGACTTACCCAAACGATGACGATCACAAGGGTATAACGATCTCTAAAATCCGACAACTCTAGCCTTGATTTGATAGCAAAAAGAGGAGGGAATTGAACGACGTAGAGTTTTCTTATGAAAAGTGTAAAAATAAAGGTAAAAGTGACAAAGACTGTCGATCAAAACTTTAAATACCTCTCCATGTTTACTATCAAACCCGGCCAAAAAGTTCGTAAAACCCGAGTTACTCGATCGAGTAACTAACGTACTCGATCGAGTATCGCCTACTCGACCGAGTTGTCTCCACTCGATCGAGTACATTCAAAGTAGAATGTACTCCAGAATCTGTAAACGACTTACTTGAAAGAGTAAGTCCTACTCGATAGAGTACCCAACAACTCAAATATCTGAGGTATTACATACACTTATATCGATGCTCGTTTTCTTTTGTTCATATCTTTAGTTACATATTAATAAAAACATTAAAAATTTGATATTCACAATGTACTCGGTAAGACAATTTAAACAATATCTCACATGACTATCTTTTATGCTATATATTAGAAGTTATATCGAAAATTCTCCCCACTCATGAATAGTGTCTAAAAAGCAAACGTATAAAATTGAATGAAATGGAGGGAGTAACTTTTAAATCAATATTAAATCCACTAGCACATTCAACAATTTTGGAAATACATCGCGGAGTGATTGAATGCAATTGCTCCAAACGTAAAAGAAAAATTATAGACTTAGTTTCAGGGCCCATAAGTGCATGATAAATACCACCAAAGTCTAATACTGCCGGTCCGTGGACGAGAAATCAAAAAATACAAAAAAGAAAGTTCTTTATGAAATGAGGCATAGAAGGGAGCCATTACGAAGAAGTCTTGATATATATTTATTGCTAAGGGCGTAGCCACATAGTGGCTAGTGAAGTCTCGAGACCCCTTAGTTTTTCTGCCTTATATTTAATATACGTAACTAGTTTTGTGGCCCATGAAATTCACATCATTTGTTTCTACTGTGATATTTTTAATGATTTAATATCATCACATACTACAAAGATATAGGTATTCTTATTAAATTTAGACGTTCATCTTTATATTTAAAAGTAGCAGTAATGTTTAATTGAAGCTAAATGCACAACAAATTCTTGCACAAATCAAGATATAGTAGTACAAGACAATTAATTAATCTGTTTGAAACATATCTCTATTGTGTAATTTCAATTACTTTCTACATATGTTTATCATACTGACAAATGAAAAACTCGCTTGTAAATATATTTGTGGCACCACAAACAACGAAGAATTGGTCGAAAAGTCTATCTCAATTGTGATTGCAATAAAAGTCGATCATTTTAATTATATTTATTTATATTTATTACTAGTGTAAACCCGTGCAAAGTGCACGGGTATATATAAAACTATTTACAAATTTGACTTACAAATTTATTGTAAGAGTTAAAACTTTCCATCTGTTTTAAACATCTAACTTTTGATGTCTTTGTCATATTTGTCGATCCTTTTTTTAATATAACTTTGTCTTGTTTGTATTTAATGATTTTGGAAGCTATTTACAACAATTAAGGTTCTTAGTATAACAAAATCAATGATACTTCATCCGTCCAGTATATAGTTTATCTTTCCTTTATTTTCCCCTCACAAAATAAATCAAATGTATACTGTTCATGGGACCGGGGGAGTATAATTTTGTGCGTAAGTTGTTGAAAAGCAGCAATCATGCATTACAATAAAACCTATCAAACTTTAACTCAATCCAACCTCTAAACCCGAATTTTAACCCGTTTTATGGTCAAAAACCCTAAATTTTAACATGGAGTCCAAACGATCCATTACTCTAAATGAGATGTCATTTTAGGGTCAACCCGACACCTTCGGCCTGAGGGGTGATAATAAATTTATGTTAAATATATATTTAAATTTTACTAAAAAATTAATAATTACTCTGTATATTATTATTATGAAATATTAAATTTCTATGTATTAAAAACTAAATTACAAAAAAAAGTGTTAATTTGCGGTATTTTAAATCATAAACGTGATTAAAAAATAATTATCAAAATAAAATTATTATTTTTAACTCTTTCAATGTAAGAACTAACTATGACTGTAAGTGATGAATATGATTAAACTATCAATAAATATTATTAAAAGGGTAAATTTTAAAAGCCACGTAAACAATGTCACTTTGCACTACTAAATGCCACCTTGCATTACCAAAACTTCACGTCACCAATCCTTCATGTAGTATGACGTGTTTAATTAAGATGGTAGTAATTCATGTTCGTATAATGATCAATTTAAAACGATACACAAATTAAAAAAATTTACATAAAATAAAATTAGCATAACAAACATTAAATTTTGGCCTTTTAATTTCTATATAAATTAAAAAACAATTAAAAATAAAAATTCATACTAAATTTTAAATTTCTACGTTTATTCCTAGAATATTTTAAGTAACAAATAAATATCACATAATTCTAATTTTACATCGTTTATGAAATAAAAAAAAAATATTAAGGGCAAATAATAACATACTTAACATTAAACATTGACATTTTAATTTTTAAAACTACAATTGGTTAAACAAAAATAAAAATTTACATTACTCTAATTTTAAATTATTTATATGTGCAACTCCTCCTTAAATATTATTGCAATAAACTTGCTCAATTTCATTAAATTGAATACATATGTAAATCTATAAATATTATCTATAAAATATAATTAAAAGGCTATCCTAAAATGACAAATAAACGCCACCTAGACAAAGCCACGTAAGATCCAAAAAGCCACCTAGATTAAAATTTAATGCGACGTGGCATATTTAAATGTAATGTTGCATATTTTTAATGTGACATGGCGAATTAATGTGACATGGATTATCAATTTATTATTACATGACATTAATTTAAATCATTTATCTATAAGTTAATTTAATTTACTTATATCTATAATATTAAAGGATATTATCATTATTCTTAAATTAATTTTGTATATTAAATATATTCTCTTCCAAAATTTATATAACCCTTACAAATTTACATAAAATTTCATAATTTATAACTAATATTGATATTTTAATTGAAATTTTTGTAATAAAACATGTTAATAAATTTCATAATTTATAATTAAAATTGAAATTTTTGTAATAAAAAATTTTAAGGAATTAATTAAACCTCTTCATATTACTAAACACTCACCATTATTAAAATTTTCTATTTAATTCATTATTTTTAAATTTTTTGTAATTAAACCTCTTCATATGATTGAACACCCATCATTATTAATATTTTCTTATTTTTTTAATTAAACATGGTAATAAATTGATTAAAACTCTCTATAATACTTAACACACACCAAATTAATTAAAAGTTTTTCCTATTTAATTAATTTTTGTAATATAATATGTTAATAATTTTATTAAAACTCCTTATATTACTCAACACCCATAATTTTCACTAATATTTTGTCCTATTTAATTCATATCTTGAGGTCCTCAACAATCATTTATCTAATTTAATAATACCACAAAATAAATTAAAATATGGGAATTTATGATTGTGTAATGACTATAAAACTTATAATACCTATAATAATTTCTATTCACTCTATTTATTTAAAATATGCCCATTTGTCATGAGTTTCTAAGTTGTGGATTGTATTTTATGGTTTAATTTATTTTTTGATTATATTGATTATATTGATTATATTGAGTATTATTATCTAGTGTTGTTGTTGTTGTTGTTGTTGTTGTTGTTGTTGTTGTTGTTGTTGTTGTTGTTGTTGTTGTTGTTGTTGTTGTTGTTGTTGTTGTTGTTGTTGTTGTTGTTGTTGTTGCTGCTGTTGTGTCCAATAAAGTATATTTTCATTTGTTATGTTGTTGGTTTTATGAATCGTTTGCTTTATATTTGAATTCATGTTTCCAGTTGGTTTAATTTAAGTGACTTACATTTGACAATGTTTTTATTCGTTTGTCAAGTTTTTGCCTGGTTGATGTTTTATCTTTTGGTCAATGTATTTTTTATATAACTTTAAAGCACCATGAAACGTATGTGAATGCAGATAAGGCAAACCACCGCATGGGTAATCTGAAGAGGGAAGAAATACAAAAGGCACGAAATTGGGGTAAAATTAAAGGTTAAAAAAAACGTAAGATAGAAACTTATAAGTAATGGATGATTGTTGATCTCAAAATAGAGGTATTACACTATTTCTTTTAATTTGTTATTAAACGTATATTGTGGTATAATTTTACTATTATACTTTCCCGATCAACCTATTTGAATTTGTATTTTTTTATTCACGAGTATAATCATCTATAACATATATTTTTCTTTTTCATTTTATATGAATTATTATCAAGGCATGTAATAAAAGGAAGCGAAAATGAACCTTCGGCTAAATATTAAATAGTATGATTTCTAAATTCTACTTTGTATGTTTTTAAGTTTATGTATTTTTTTTGTCAAAACAGGAATAATACATAAAACTTACTCTCATAATTTTCTAAAAGAAAAAAAAAACCTACTCTCATAATTAATAATAAATAAATAAGTACAAATAATTGAATGAAAAATCTTTAAAATTTCACAATTTACTTTTTGAACCATCATGACAATAATTAATCATTTTAATTATGTCATTTCCTCTTCCAATTTAAGTTTTCTCCAACTCCCACCTTTTGATTGTTTTTCTATAACATTTACTTTACTTTTTTAAGTGGTTTATGCTTTTTTAACCATTATAAGATGATCGTTGATCTCAAAATGGAGATCTTATAGTTTTCTTTAACATTGTTATTAAGCGTATATTGTTGTGTAATTTTACTATTATGCTTTCGTAATTAACACAAAAAATATTTGTTTTCGTAATTAACACAAAAAAATATTTGTCTTCATAATTAACACAAAAAATATTTGTCTTCGTAATTAAAACTATTTATATTTTTAAAAAAATATGTAATTGTCTTGTACTATATATCGTAATTTGTGAAAATTTTTGTTATACATTTATACTCAAAGTTAAGCATTGGTGTTCAATTTTACGTTTAAAAATAAACGTCAAAATTCTAAGAAAACATATTCAATCAATTTTTCTTTTAGCCACCATATCTGCCGAGAAGCTCATAATCTCTCACTCTCTCTAAATTCTACGCTCGTATTAGGTGAATGAGTTTTAGCCTTAGTTATTTTGTCTCTTTTCTCTTTTAATTGTGTGTTTTTTTTATTATTATTATTGACACATTGTAAAATTGTAATGGTTTACTGCTTTTTTCAAAGGCTATAAATTGAAATTTTAGAAGATAATGGTATTTAAGTAGGTAATTTCAAAGAGCATATCAATTTTGTTGGGTTTGCAGTGAGTGGCATATACTCGAAGTTCTTCCCATTTGGAAGTTATGGAAGAAGGTGAAGAATTTGGGGAAATGGCATAAATTGTTTTTGTATAATATTGTTTTAATAGATGAAGTATTAGGCCTTAATGATCCGGTTGTTGTTTGAGTTGCTCCTTAAAATTCTTAGTTTCGCAATTTATTATTTTATTAGCTACATATTATGGTGTTGGTTTTGTATAGTAATTCTAATCGTGTGTTCTATGTTGTTTCCGGTATTATTGATACAATTTTAATAACTAATAATTAGTGAGGGTGCTTCATATTTGGGGATCTTTGTTTGACAATATTATGGTTGTGTGTAGCACTTAAAATAACAGATTAATTGTCTTTATACATGCAACCCTTAAATGTTTTAACCTAAAACATGAAACCGAAAGTTGAGTTGATCGTAGTATGTTATGATATTAAATCGCCAAAAACATTACCGTAGAAACAAAATATCCCGTGAATTTCACGGGTCACAAAACTAGTTTATAAATAAAAGGGAAGACAAAATATATACACACTCCCTAAACAATTCTCATGCAATATGGATTTTGTAAGAATAAATAAAGTAAACCTTTTATATTTCATTTCTCATTACTCTATATTTATGTCTATGTTAAATTTGCTAATAATGAAAATGAATGCTTAAAAGTCATAAAACATTTATACATATTTATGTATGTATTAAATTTGGTAATAATAATAAAAAAACCAAAAATCATAAAACGCATCCTCATTTGGCTATAAATGTTTGATGGAAGACAACATTTGTGAGCCGAAATTCAAGCAAATATTTTTTTATCTCCATAGCCAAAAGAATTATATATATGTGTCAATAATCTTTCTTATCATTGTATCAGCATCAAGGTAAGTGTACTAAGGTTTAAAATTAATAATTTATTTATTTATTTTTAAGTTCCATTGTCTTCACATTTTTTACTTTCACATATATGTTGTTTTGTTCTCATTTAGGGGCTATCAAGATTTGTGGAGTTGTGTTATTCATAGGTAAATATACTTACATCTTTATGATTCAATACCCAATTTCTTACATTATTTAAGGGAAAACATAAATTAATAACGATAAGGTTAATATTACATAAATTAAATTCCACCATTTTGTCTTTTATTAATCACTCAGTGGATTTTTTTAGGGATAGTTCATTAGAGAAAGAAGGCTATTTGAAGAAGAGGAATACTATAATTGTTTAAACAAATATTCCCTCCATTCCACTCAATACTATGTTATAAAGTAACTACAAAATTGACTACATGAATGTGAATGACTAATTGTTTTTAGGTTCATAAATAAAATTTAGTATTTCAAAAACCTTCAAATGTATGCTTTATTTTGGTATGTGTTTCTTTTTTATTCATCATTTTTCCTTTGAAAAAGAGCTCTCTTAGAATGAAATTAGAGTTGCAAGGATCTCAATCTTATTAACAAGTTGGACAAAAAAATTCTATTGAATGGCTAAATGTAAATTATTATCTAATATTTATGCGTACATGTCATATTATCTAATGCATATGTCTTATAACACATAAGAGATTGCAATGAGATTTGTTGTAGGCTATTATTTAACTCATTTTATCATTTATGCAAAAATATAAAATTTAGAATTTTTGACAAATTAGTATAGATGATATAGTAAGACTAGCATTTATTAAAGTTCATAACTATGCTACTATATGATTTATGAAAATTAAAATTTTGAGAAGATAAAAAAAACCTTATAATTCTATATGTTTTAAGCTCTTTACGTTGTGAGATTTATTATTCTCAAAAAAAAAAAGGAAAAAAAAAAGAGAAATAATTCAACATTATGCATTAATTTGCCCTTTCGTCTTTATTTACTAACTTTATTTGCCGGAAGACAAAGCGACGTTCAAACTTTTACATAGAAAATTTAGTACAAAATCTATATAATCTAATCAAAAAGCAACTTTAAGCATTTAATTTTTTTTACATGGTGTCATGAATTACTAGACTCATTAAAAAGTAACTTTTTTTAAAACCACATGTTTTTAATATATTAATCAAAATAACAACTAAAATACAATATGTAGTTTTGAAAATAAACCAAAATTGTCAAAGAAATAAGGCATTAACCAACCAAATTTTATGAATTTCAAGACTATATTTTTTAAATGGATCAACTAATTGCTCAGACAAATATAAACAAAACGATAAAAATAAAAAAAATAAAACAGATAACCCATCAATCTCACGGGTCACAAACCTAGTTTGTATTATTAAATACTTCGTATGAATTAATTTTAAAATATATTATTTTAATTATGATAAAGAAAACGTTAGAAATTTGTTTTAACCCATATTCTTACTTCAATCTAACCCGTAACCCATATAACCTTATTCGTAGACCCGACCCATTTAATAAACTTGTCGATGTACTTTTAGATAACGATAAGTTTTTATTAATTGTATAAAAAATTTAAAATATATAGTCCTAACAATTAGACTAATAAAAAATTAATTCTATTTATGTAGTTCAAAAAAATTTCATGTATGTTGTTGAGAGACTATTCATAATAACAGAAGTCTAATATTGTTAATAGATTCTATTTTAAATATTTATTTGAGATTCAAAATTAGGTTTATTTCATAGACGATATTTCTAGTAAAAATAATTTTATGTATATTGTTACAATAAACATAATTCTCACTATAGACTTAGTGTTAATTAATTTTTTTTCTACCGTATGTTACACGTAAGGTTAGATAATTGTCTAATAAACATAAAGAATATGAAAAGCCATCAATAGTCCAAGTTACAAACTACTACTCCTATTTCATAAATTATTTGTCTATATATAACTTTGAAATATTGAAAATATATGTTTTTTTTTTAAATATAGAAACAAACTTAAGTGAACTTTTCTTTATATAATGCTTTAATTTAGGAGTTAGTTTAGGAAATATTAGTTTTTAATCAAAATGAAGTATGTGTAGATGGACGGGACAAATGTTGTAGTGGTTGTTATTTTATTATTTAGTATGGAAGATTTATAGGTTAAATTATAATACCATGTTATGTTGTCAAGAAATGAATAATAAAAAAAAATTAATGGATTCTAAAAATATGATGTCGAATAAAATTTAATGTTTTTGCTATGTGATGTGGAATTTAATTTTATGCTTTTGTTAGCCTTTTAACTACTCCCTCCGATTCACACCAAATATAACATGGGGGAAAATGAAGTATTTAAGAAAATGTGAAAAAAGTAAGGGTAAAAAGGGAAAAAATAGGTGAGCCATGTAATCGTGGATGTAATTGTGGGATGGTATGTGGGGTATATAATGACATTTTATGTAAATATGAAATGGGTATAAGGACAATTTGGTAATATTGTATGCCAAATAAGGTATGTTACCTTTGGTGTGTATCGTCCATTTTAGGTAAGTGTTACCTTTGGTGTGGATCGGAGGGAGTATATCATATATAGATTTATTTTCGCAATATGTTTTTTACTCATTTCGGTTCTTTTTATAGCTAACTTTCCATTTGCCTACCCCTTCTAGAAAAACATAAACACAATGCTCTCTATTGTCAATGGTTTACGTCCTCCCCAAATACAAAATTATTCAATTATGAATGACAATTTGAATGTATTTACTTCACTAAATCGCATTATTACCAAATAAATTGATATATTTATTAGAAATTTGATGTGTTTTGTTAATTAACTAGTTTGAATGCCCGTGCGTTACAATGGGGTAATTAACTTATTTATAATGCAAAAAAAATGTTATAAGGGTTTAATGTTTACATTCTATATCTGATGATTTGTTTACATATTATTAAAATATCTCTTTCAAAAAAAAAAAAAAGATTAATATATATGTGGGTTAACTCTTATTTATAATCATATAATCACCCCACCTTATACTAATCTTTCGATGTGGGACAATTCTACTAATTATAAGTAATATCTTCACCAAACTTGGATTATTTTTCTGATGTGGGACAATTCTACTATTTATACGTAGTATATATTCATCAAACCTGCATTGTTTTTCAATGTGGACAAATAACATACTCATAATTACACCATCTTTTTTGCACGTAGTTCGACATCCAACCAGATCCCGAATACCGAATACGGACAATTGCTACACATTATATCTAATAGTTATATTTAAATTTAATAATATGATCAAGTACTCTCCATTAATATTTGTACGTTGTTTTTCTTCAAAAAAATTTTATCATAATTGAGATACGGAAATTTCCTGTGGTGCCCCTTAATTTTGTCAGATTTTCCATGTTACCCCTACTTTTAAGAATCTGCCTATGCTACCCTTGAGGTTCCATTTTTTTGCCCATGGTACTCCCTAATGTAAAGGCTGTTAAATGGACGTTAAGTTTGATGGCGTGACAATAAAATAACAATTAAAAAATAATACCCCCTTTGTTGTTTTATTGGTAAGGATATCTCTCTCTTTTAAATGAAAATTTGATTAACTATATCATTATAATATTGGAAATTTCTCATGGTAACCTTGAACTTTGATAAATTACATATGGTACCCCCAATTTTAAGTTTCTACAAATGGTACCCCTGTGTTCACCTTTTTCTTTCCCAGAATACCATTGACAACTTCCGTTATAACGACATTACTCTTATGACTTGTGACGCTTTTTTCTTTTGTTATCTATTACACAAACACTTCATCATCTAATTTCTAAATCCATATTTTATTTAATAAACTAACATTTAATACCTAAATAACAAAACACAAATAGCATGGCATGCTCAATTACTCATCTAGTTACTCAAAGGAGTAATGACGTTATGAAAAAAAGTAAACACAAGGGTATTATATGTAGAAACTTAAAATTAGGGGTATTATGTGTAATCTACCAAAATTCGAGGGTACCATGACAAATTTCCGTTATAATATTGACCATTTTATAGCTCTTCTCCCACCTAAAAAAATGTTACAACTTTAAAAATTTAACATTTTATTCAAGATTATGTTTAAAGTCTCTTATATAATAAGTATACTTTGAGAGATTCAATATATTTGGGGTGATACCTAAGTTCCAAGGATAAATCCTATTTATAATCATGGGATCACCCCACCTTATGATAATCTTTTGATGTGGGACAATTCAACTATTTTTACGTAGTATATATTTATCACACCTACATTATTTTTCAATGTGAGGCGAATAACATATTTAAAAGTACACCATATTTTTTGAACCTAATTCGACATCCAACCCGATTTAATAATAAGCAAATACTATATTATCTATTAATATTCATTCGTTTGTTTTCTATTTTTTTTATCATAATTAAAATATGTGCAAATGATATAATGATATAAACTTCTAAGAGCTCTAATGATAGAATTTTTTTTAACACAATTCTAATTATATTATTTAAACGTATTATATTTACCACACCTACATTATTTTTCAATATGGGACATATAAAATCTATAGGTAGAAAATATAATGATATAAACTTCTAAGAGCTCTCCAAGACAATACTTAAGAGACTAAAAATATTTTGGGTTGATGCCTAAGTTCCAAGGATGCCTCCTATTTGTAATCATAGAATCACCCGCCTTATGCTATATTTCGATGTGGAAAAATTCTATTTTTTATATGTATTATATTTGTCACATTTATATTATTTTTCAATGTGGGACATATAACATACTATGAAATACACCATCTTTAATATGTGCAAAATATATGAAATCTATATATACTCTAATGATAGCATTTCTTACCATGAATCTAATATATTATTTTCATAATTTTTTTACCGACATTATTTTGCCAAATGAAATGTAAAAGTTTTTATATAAAAATTAGAAACATCACTTGAATATAAAATAAGAAATACATAGTATATATTATAATAACTAAAATATTTTCCAAAGATTAACTTAGGTTAGAAATCATTATTGTAGAAACAGTAATACAAACTCTTTTAAGAGCTCTCTCTGACAATACTTAAGAGAATCAAAAGATTTTGGGTTATGACTTCTATTTATAATCATAAGATCACCCTGCCTTATGGTAATATTCCGATGTGGGACAATTCTAATATTTATACATAGTATATTCACCACACTTACATTACTTTTCATTGTAGGAAAAATAACATACTAAGTACACCATTTTTTTTTGCACCTACTTTGACGTCAACCCGATTTAATAATGAGAAAATACAATACAATCTACGCTCTAATGATAGCATTTTTTTGTCACAATCTAATTATATAATTTTCATATGACATTTTTTTGTCAAATGAAATATAAAGTTTTTATATCAAAATTATAAACATCACTTTAATATAATATAGAAAATGTGTGTGTGTGTGTGTGTGTGTGTGTGTGTGTGTGTGTGTATATATATATATATATATATAGGACAGTTCTATTATTTATACATAATATATATTCACCACACCTATATTATTTTTCAATGTGAGACATATAGCATACTAAAAAGTACATATCTTTTATATCAAAAATTTTTGGGTTAATACATAAGTTTCAAGGATGCCTCCTATTTATATTTATAGATCACCCTACTGTATACTATTCTTTCGATGTGAGATAAATAATTTAATTATTTAGACGTAGTATGTTCATCATGCCTACATTATTTTTCAATGTGAAAGATATAACATAACAAGAAAAACATGTCTCTTCTTAAAAAAACCAGTATTGTATACATATTATTTTTCTTTGAAGGTAAAACCACTTAGTCTCGATCATTAGATAGGGATCTCAACATCGCACATATAACGACTTATTAACGCTCTATTATTGCATTCAGAAGACAACCATTAGTAAAATCTTTAGTTTTGTACTGTGTCAGGAGACTAGCATTAGTAAAACCTTTAGTTTTGTATTTTTTGATTTTCTTGTTCATGTTCTTAACTCTTTTTCGGGTAGTTCCCAATGATTTCCACTTTATTTTTTATATCATATCGTAGATAATGATAGAAAATTTTAAGAGCTCTTTAAAACAATATTTATGAGACTAAAAAAAATTGGGTGGATACATAAGTTCCAAATATACCTCTTATTTATAATCATAGGATCACATCACCTTATACTAATCTTTCAATGTGGGACAATTCTACTATTTAAATGTAGTATATTCACCACATACATTATTTTCCAATGTGAGATAAAACATACTAAAACTTACACAATTTTACATACTAAGAAATTTTAATATGTGCAAATAATATGAAATCTATACTCTAATGATAGCATTTTTTTACCACGAAGCTAATTATATTATTTAAGGTTCATGACAATACTAATCTAGGGTTGATCGATGATGGAGGGATGTCGGTAGGCAGTAGAGTTGCCAGCGAGAGTGGCGAGATATGGGTGTTCGGTGGTCGACGAGTCGGTGCGAGGATGGGAGGAAGAAGGATGGTGTGGACAGGGCAAAGGGACATCGTCGGTATTTTGGTGTTGGGCCCGGGTGACGAGCGGTGGATCTGGGTGGTCGGTGTTGGCAAGGTCGGCCCTAAGGGGTGGTTACATGGGCAAATGACAAGGGCCCAAGTCTAGAAGGGGCCCATGAGGATGGAATTAGAAATTGGCTATATAGGCTTTAACACGAGCCCTTTGTTAAATAAAATTTGTTACATGTAAATAGCGAAATAAGTAAAGTAGTCTAGTGGTTATACATCTTACCAATTAATTGGAGGTCTTGTGTTTAATTCCTTATGTCTTCTTTTTTTAAAAAAAAAATATTTTAAAGAATTCACTATAATGATAGGCACATGACCCATCCATTTAGTCATTTACTTATATTTTAGCGGGCCATTGAATTAAAATAAAATATTACCATGCTATTAAGATTTAATTTCTACGAATTATACATTGAGTGGACTCATCTAACGGAGCTATATCTAAAATTTGAAAAAAAAACCGATCTTTTGAATTTTTTTTGACAATAAAAGGGTTAAATTATAACATACCTTCTCTTTAATTCTCCAAATCCAAAATCATTTTTTCTTCTAAATTTTTTAGGGTTGTTCAAGAATCAACCTCATATTTAAAATTGGAGAAGAAAAAAAATTAGTATTCTCAATATTGGACAATGACACATGAATTACTTTAACAATTTTTTTTAACAAATCGGGGCCTCGTTTTACAGTTTTGCCCAGGGCCTCAAAATGTTTAGGACCGGCTCTGGGTGTTGGGCCTTGGTGCACGGCGCCGGTGGCCGCGGTGGTGTGACAGGGGGTGGGGGTTTTCAAAGGTGGTGGTGGGGAAGGTGTAATGCGTTTAGTAGAGTAGTACGTTTGTTTTGTTTCCTTTTTTTGGTATAAAATACTTGGTACCTACATTAATGAATTTTGTGTCTACACAATATGTTTGATTGTATAAAAAATTATTTATGCATTACGTTTGTTTGTAAAAGTAATTTAGGTTGATGACGGTGTTAATGGGTGGAAGAAGAAGTTAGAGGAGAACAAATCAAAGGGAAATGGAGTGAAAAAGAGATGGGTATAATCGTCTAAAGTGTACTTTTAAAATTATGAAATGGTGATGGTGATGATTAAGTGAGTGATGTAGGCAAGTGATGGCTATTGCTGTGGAATTGGGTGTGGTGGCTCACATGCGAGAGGTTGCGGTGGAGGTGGGCATGTGGTGATACATCATCAACACTGAACATGCTAAATAAACATGGATCATCTTCAAACACTAGATCTGAAGATTTGAATTCATCTTCATAATTGTAATTAACAAAATCAGACATGGAAAAGAGAGAAAGTAGATATGCGATAGAGTTTGGAGGAAAAAAAAAATGAGGAAGTGAGTCTCAGAATAAGAGAAAATATGAAGATGAAGAACATTAGAGAAAGAGAAGGAGAGAAAGGATGATGTTAGTAAGGATGAGGGAAAAACTATTTTACTAGTTTTAAACCCGTGAAATTCACGGGATTATAATTTAATTTGTTTATAAAGAACAGGTTTATATAAATTTCATAAATTAGTAGTCATGATTTATACAAACAAATGAACAATCATTGGAAAAGTAAGAGCAGCGAATTAGGTTTAGATATGTGTAATATAATACTTGTTATTTAAATTTAGTGAATAGCTATATAAGTTTAAGAAAATACTCTGTATTAAATATTATATTATTATCGGTAAAATTTATTGAAAATATAATACTTGTCATATATGGTGTGTGAGAGTGCTTATTGCATTATGTCTAATTAGACATGTCAAAACTTGTCCCGGTCCGTAAACCCGATCTGAACCGACTCGATCCGTCCCCTCCCGGCTTTTAAGGATAAAAAACCCATAAATCTTGATCTGTGACCCAAAATGACCCGTTGTTTTAGGGTCGAAATGTGACCTGACTCGTTTGATCCGATGGGTCAAAGATAAATCAAGAACATTATTAAAATGTTAATATTTTTGTATTTTATAATAATAAAAAGAAAAATAATGATTTTAATATTTTAAAGAAAAAGCTAATTTTAAAATCAATTTTATATCATCTAATAATAAAATAATTTAGTAAAATAATTTTATTTCTATATTCTTTTAACATAAGTACGACATGTAATTAATATAATTATATTATTAATATTGAATATAATTTAATTTTATAAAGTATGTTTTTCGGCTGAAAAATGGTAACATAAAAATTGTCATTAATTTTGTTTGACCCATATTCTGATCCTGACCCAACCCGAGACCCGACACGTATTTAACCTGACTCGTATCCGATCCGACCCGATCCGTATTCTAACCTGACCTGTATGACCGGACCTTTTTAACATGTTTATCAATCTATTTCTTATTCACCTTGTCCGTTTCATTTGTTTTAATAACATTATTACTTTTTTTGGAAGCTATTAGTTTTTGATTATTATTCTTTGATAGATCAAACTATTCTAGAAATATAAAAATTCTCATGGAAAAATTAGAAGTTCAAATGGTCTATAACTATATTATTTTTAAGTTAATTTATAGTGTCATTTGAAAACACAATTCTTAGTTGAATTGTGCATTTAGAAAGATTATTAGTTTGATGTAAATTTTTTTCTATAAATAATTATTATCTCATTTTGACTTTTCTGAATTTGAATTTAATGTTAAAAAGCATAGTAATGGATTATGGAAATAAATAATTTCGCCATAATAATATATGACTAGTTTTGAAACCCGTGAAAAATCACGGGTCCTATACAAATTTCTTTTTTTTTTTATTAATACTACTTGTATAAAATATATTTTGATTTGAAAACATTGCAGACAATAAAATAGGATATAAATAATGAGATTGAACATAATAACACGGTATTATAAACAATAATAATAATAATAATAATAATAATAATAATAATAATAATAATAATAATAATAATAATAATATGAGATTAGTGGGGAATAGAGACATTGTATTTGTCGTTAAAATGTGTGTCTTTGTAAAAGATACAAAAAAAATCTAATCATGAGTGACTCTTCTTCTCCTCTATTAACAACCTAGTAAATTAATGGGATTTAAGCATTTAATAGAGAGTTTTTTTAATGTATATGTTGAACGGATGGCGCTGCTCATTGCTCTGATGATTCATGATTTATGCTAACTCGTAAATTCAGTAATGATTTGCAATCTCAATTCACCATACTCAAATTAAATAGTCTAATTACATATATATAGACATAAGTTGTTTATATAGAAATCAATGATTAATACTTATACATGGGTTATGTATTATGTAACTTCAAAATGTTGGTGCTCCGGAGATTGAGGAGTTTCTTAACCGTCAATTTAACAACGACGGTCAAGTTTTTCTCCTTCAATAGCTAAAAAAAAATAGCCTAACAAAGTGAATGAAGTAAGACTAATATAGTAATTGAATACATTGAATACGTGTGTCTCCATTTCAAATTTAATTATCATTTGAAGGTTTTTTTTTTCTCTTGTAAGAATTATCCGTCAATGTTGTGTCGATACTATCACTACAACTAAAAGGCCAAGAATAACTAATAGGCTAAAACCTTAGCATAATTATTGGAACAAAAATAGATAGACTAATATCAATTAAAATGAACGACATAAAAATACATCCTCAATATGGTGATTACTCCATTCAAGAGCTTCAGATTTTATCATCCATATGAACACATCCTCCAACATCAACTATCGTGTTAACGATATTGAACTAATATCGAAAAAAATGATAATTCTTAAATTGTGTTCTGTACTCACCGATTGTCATGTATTAATAATTAAAATAGGAAAATCTCCCAAAAAAAGAAATTCCAAGAAAAAAAATGAGAAACATCATGCTACCTCTTAAAAAATCCACATATTTGTCGACTGTCATTTGCACGTATTGATCTCCAAGTATGTCATGCTCCTGAAAATTCAATCAATTGTACAAATTAGTATTATGCCAAAATCAATTGTACACGAAATACAAAATTGCATAAGATATACCGAGTAGATGTAAAATATTATCAAATGAGTTTTGTATTAATAATTAAAATAGGAAAATTTCCCAAAAAAAATTCCAAGGAAAAAAAAAATGAGAAACATCATCCTCTTAAAAAAATCCACATACTTGTTGATTGTCATTTGCACCAAGTATGTCATGTTGCTGAAAATTCAATCAATTGTACAAATTAGTATTATGCCAAAATCAATTGTACACGAAATACAAAATTGCATAAGATATACCGAGTATATTTAAAATATTATCAAATGAGTTTGACCAATATAGTAAAATCTTATCATGGAAAAAAGAACATGAGAAAAACGAATTAGTTGTAGGTTGATAAAAAATTATAATAAAAATGCATGTCTATTGTTGTGCTCATGAAATAAACATTATCATCTCAAGAAAAAAAGTAGTAATTAAGAAGTCAGAATATCATCAAAAGTTTTAAGGTAAACTAAAATATGAATCATTAGTTCTTCAAAAAAAAAATATGAATCATTATAAAGAAACTTGAGAAATGAGTTATGGAGAAAGAAGATGAAAATTATGGTTAAATGCTTGTGGTGAATTGAATAAAGTATTGAAGTGGAAGAAGATAAAAAGTTATTGTCTTCTTTAATTTTTTCTAATATTGTAATTGTAAGAATAAATATTATGGGACATAAAAAAAAAATTATGATGATGAGACTTGTAATATGACTTTTTGAAATCATGTGGTTATATCACATGTCATTTAAAAATGTACTCAATGTTAGTTTTTTTATACTATTTATTATATAGATTTTAAAGAAACAAATAAATGTATACTTTAATTTTATGAGCTGTGTTAAAATGAAAAAATTTAGCCGATTCACTAACATCTATGTTCTCTTCCAAAAATTTCAATTAAAATGTGAAATATAATTGTAAATTATAAAACTTTTATGTGAATTTTGGTAAGTTACATCTTTTTTTGGTTTTTTTAGCTTATCAAATCTTAAATATATACATTTAATTTAAGAATATTAATGATGTTTTTTGATTTTCTTTAATTTTATGTAACACAATATGTAAAGACATTTTTGTAAGGACTTTTAGTAATCATTCATTTTTTTTATAAGAATTATATCAAATAATCAATAATGTAATAATAATTAATAAATAATTAAATAATCAATAAAAATTAATAGAAATTAATGGGGTATAAAATACTAAATGTTAATGCCATGTGAAATTAAATTAAATGCTTTAATCTAACCTGTTAAATATATTGTATAGATATACTTAAGTATTTACATAATTTGTTTGTAAATTACTTAAATTATATAAATACTAGTTTGGATGCCCGTGCGTTGCAACGGGGTAATTAACTTAGTAACAAAAAACTGGTTATAAGGTCTTAATAATTAATTAACATCTTATGTCTAATCATTTATTTAGATATGATCAAAAGTCAAAACATTTTATTTAAAAGACGCAAAAGATGTTGGGTTCATACCTAAGTTCCAATGATGCCTCATATTTATAATCATAAGTGTTGGGAAATGTGTCCTCAACAATAGTGCGATCACATGATTTAAATATCATTATTAAATCTCATTTTAAGAATACAATTGGGAAGTAATATTGTTACTGTCAACTGGTCAACATATATCGGTAATGATTGGCTGACTAGAGTTTGACATTACTGTCGTGTGACGGTGGTGATCAGTTGACCCCCTAGGTCATACCTAAAGGGCAATACTCTTAATTGATTATTTAATTAATCGTATAATGTTGCGAGTTAATTAAATTACTTGAAAATTGACGGACGATTTTGGAAGTATAATTTACGTATCGAATTGAAATGTGATTAAATGAGATACGGTCTGAGTAATCAAATTGTATAATTACTCGGATGAAATAAATTGTTTAATGTAACAATTAAATTGAATGAATTGTTATAAATACAAACTGTTGTGATTTATAAATTGGTAAAAATATTTCGGCACAAGTAATTATGGAATTACTAAATCAATTTTTGTATGTGACGTATTTTTATTAATACGTTGATTTTTAATATGTTAAAAATACATTACAAATTATGTTACATGTGACATGTTACATATTGAGAAATTGACAAAAATAATATGGACACCATATTATGATATGTACCGAATTAATGGGGTATTAGATTAACATTGTGTTGATTAATTTATTAAGTAAACATAATGATTATCTACTAGTCTAGCCATGCAAGCCTATGAACATTGTTAAGAGCAACAACTTCATGCATTGGCTCACCCAAAAGCCCCCTACCACCCGGTTTTTGAGAAGAGGAAACCATGATGGTTTTCTCATATTTTTACCTAATAATATACAAAATGTTTTGTATAACAATTATTCACTTACTCATCCAAAATACAAGTTTTAGAGAGACAAAATCCTCTCTTCTTCTTCCTCCCATAAAACCGAAAATATTAAGAGTACATAATATTTTTGGGTCTATTTTCTACCAAGATTAATATTATACTAGTACTTATAATATTAATTAGATTAAGTGAAAGCCTTGGGTATAAAGCTTAGGGAGAGATCTTATACTTAGATCTTTGTTCTTCCATAAGGAAAAGCTCAAGAACAAGAGAGAAAGGTGATCTCTCTTGTGCCCTCTAAACCGAAATCATCTAAGTAAGAACATGATTTCTTCTCCTTTTATTATATTGTTTGCATGCATAAGATCCGTTTTAATTTTATGACAAATTAGTTCAGACATATATGAGTATGTTAATATGTATATGAATCTACATTTCTTTCAATCGGTATCAGAGCCACGGTTGTTTGCATGCAAATTGGTTAAAAGTTTTTCCGAGTTATATGAATAACAAATAAAACTTGTAAAATTTGTGTTATTATGATATATCACGAAATCATTACATGCATGTTAATATTTCTGGTCCTAAAGTATTTTAGGAATTTTTGGTTAATTTTTCGGATTTTTATTGTTCATAATTACAATAATGGCATTTAAATGTGATTTTATGAGTAAAAATGTCATTTTTGGTCTAAAAATAGCTATACTTCGAATTTTCACTTGGTTTTTGGATATGTTGTGATACATATTATTTTGAGATAACCTGTAAATTTTCATAATTTTAGGACTTGTTATGCTCGGAAAATGGTTTTTTTTCAATTTTAATTCGGATTTAAAATGAAAAATAGGTTAATATGAGTTAAATTTCGAATCTGGTCATAGAAAATTAATATGTTGTCACATGCAATTTTACAAGATGTGTGTAAAATAATTGGCCTTAAAGAAGTCTTTTTGCATGATTTATGGTTTTTTGAAGAAAAATAGCATAAATAGTGACATTATTAGTTAAAAATTAATAAAACATAATCTATGACTTAGGAAAAACGTCTAATGTTGCATTTTATCATCTTTTTCAGATCTAAAATTGAAAAGTTAGTGAAAATAATTTTTCCATGTTTTTATGATTATTTTATTAAAAATCGATAAACCGCAACATTGTTTTTCCGGTAAATTTTCGAAATTTTTAACCTAAGATTTTGAACATTATGAGTGTCATGGAATTTTTCCAGAATGTTCATGAATTTAAATTTCAAATTTTGAATTTATTTGAAATTTTTGGATTTATTTGAAGTTTAATAGCTTAATTTTGTATTTTTTTGACCTATTTATGAACAATTTTGTAAATAAAAGTTAATTATGGTCAAATTATTCGTGAAGACTATATTTTGAGTCCTAAGAGGTTAGGGTAATTAACTTATGCATAAATATGAGTTTATGTATTTTTGTGATTATAAAATGTTGAAATCACGCAAATCCGTAAAAACCGAGTAATATACGATATTGGCTAATTAAAGGCGATTTAGCATAAAAATTGAGCATGTTCATACATATTATAATGCTGCATTTTTCTTTATGATTGTCATAATTTTAATTTATGTAATTTTGAATTATGTAATTTTACTTAGTATGGCCTTAGATTTTAATTGGTATTTCCCGAAATGTATGGGAATATCGATTCGGTTGTAATTTTTATTGTGATCTCGTATCACCGTTTTGTAATTTAATAGATTTATTTTATTTTAGTTACAAATGTATAATAGGAATTATGTAATTTATTATGTAATTTTATTCATTCCGGAGTTCCTAAAGACGGATTTCTTCAAGAATGGCGATACATAAAGACGGTGTTACCTCGAGATGCGTGCCACAACCGAAGTTCAAGGGACCAATGGAGTTGGTTTCCGAATTTGTAATAGTTAAAGAGTTTTTCTATTTTAGGAAAGGCCATACTAGGATTTATTTATTTTTATGCTTGCATTTTATTTTATGTCACATGCATCGCTAAATCGCCATAACTTAACATGCATTGTCTTTTATCGAGTTTATCGACCGTGTCAATTAGAATTATCGTAGTTCACCGCTTTAGTTCACTTAAAACGTGATAGATAATAAATTGACATGACCTCTCGCTAAAACAATCAATTGAGACATAGCCTTACCAAATAGTAGAAACCATGAAAACCTATTTCGCGAGGGAGTGCACTCGGCCCTACCGGGGTACAAACCTTGTTACGTAGGGGAAGTGGGTGATGAATGTTAATCCACCGAATTCATGTTGATAAGGGATGTATCGGCCCTACCGTGCCCAAGTTGATATGGATTTGGATCATGGACACATTTATTCGAAATTTGGATTGAACTCAACAAAAGTTTTTGATAAGGGATGTATCGGCCCTACCGTGCCCTTGTCGAATGTGTTTTGGGCTATAGATAATTATTAGAGTAATTTTATCGACCAAGAGTTCTAAAAGTAAAATCGATTAAAGAGTTAATCCACCGAGTTATATTGATAAGGGATGAATCGGCCCTACCGTGCCCAAGTTAATATGAATTTGGATCTTGGAATCATTTATCATAGTTGGGTAGAGGTCACTATGTAAATGCTATACTTGTTTTACAAGTATTATTAAAACGATAAATGTTATGTTTTCCACTATTCCGTTATCATATTGTTCTATTTCTTTACCACAATTCATATACGATATCATTTCGTTTTTGATTCAAATCTCCATTAAAACATCGTAACTAAAGACAAAATATGAATTTTCTTCTAAAGACCTCGTATGAACCATTGCTAAGGATCTCTTGTAAAGAGTATAGATAAAAGTTATTCATTATCAAACAGGTTTTTGATTCTTGACTAACACATCTACTTACAATGGATTGTTTTTCATATACTTAAATGAATTAAGTACCTTGAAAAAATAAAATTGTTTTGGTGATTAGATTTTCAGAATTCGTAATTGACCAAAATAACGCAACCACTTCGAGGAAAGTTTTAAGACTAAAACGAACAAATGAAGAGTAATCTTCATGAATTCAATTTTGCTTCTCAAAGCAAAGACTCATTGAAATGAGTGGGAGCATTCTCTTAAACTGTTAAGATGAGGACGAGGTTCAAGAAGTAAATGGAATTGATACAAGGTAATGTTAAAGGTAAAGTTGTTGAGAATGACGATACTAAACCTATCAATCCCGACCGATATAGTTTCCATTGTCTTAAATGTTGGACACGAGATAGGAAACTACCCCAAATTATTGAAGAATCAACAAGTTAGTTGTGGGACATCTAATGGGACCTTCTTCTTTAAATGTTTATTTGATTAAACATAAATTTTGCTAGTACCACTTCGTCAATATTAGAAACCAATGGAGGTTTTCATCATTATGGATGAGACATAGGATGATAAGAATATGACGACTAGCAACAATGAAGTCGAGAGATAGAGTAATTGTGTACTCAATCTAGTTTTTGGATTTAAAGTGGTACTTAATTGTGACTATTAAGTGCATTAACTCTAAATAAGAATATAAACTTGTTAAGATACAAAAGAGGTTTCACTTTTGTGACCCTATACACCACGATTTGATGTATGGCTGGCCCATTATCAAGGTAAATATATTCTAAACCAAACTAGAATGATATATCATGTAGATGATACAAGACTCAAATTGGTAACCCAAGATTAAACCTTAAAATTCTGGAATGATGAACGCAAAGAGTTATCGAGTACTCTTGAAACCATTAGATTGTTAATGGTATATGCGTATCTTGTATTCAAAGCAAGATGTCTCGTGCCTTTTGGTTGAAAAGGAGATCGAGGTTATAAATCATTGATCCATAATAGGTTGATCATTATCTTTTACCAACGATTTAAGTTGACACTAGTGTGTTCACTTAATAAGGTAAGTAGAGAAATCTTTGAAGAAGTTCAAGAGTTCAAGGAATCACGAGATAGTCGTGATGGTATTATCAAAGTGAAGACTTTGATATAAGCCAAAGGAAATGTGATATAGTATCACAAGTTAATCTCTCTTAGCACGCATTATGAAATAATGTGTGGATGGATAAGAAATCAAACACTATTCGATATGGTTTGGACTTCAATCAAGTTACTTTGAGTTACTTGATCCTTTTGGGGATTTTATCATTTTTGTCTAAATTATTTTTTCCACTAATACGAATCATATGAGATATGAAATGGTAAGGGTACCATGGTTGTAAGTTTTCACAAGAAACAAATGCTCATTTTTCCCTTTCAATTTTCACGAGTACAACGGGTTTGCGGCTCATGAAGCTGTCTTTCTAAAATACAAGTTTATTTTTAGAAGACAGAGTGGGAGAAATTATTCAAAGAGCCACAAAGATGTTATGTCGCAAGAAACTGGTCTTTCTTGGCTACGTGAGATGTTTTGTGTAAAACGTTGTCGCAAGAAACTGGTCTTTCTTGGCTACATGAGACGTTTTGTGTAAGACATTGTTTCTTCAAAACCTAGGAGGTAAAAATTCGTCACTTGTTAAAAATGATGAATTCATGTTACTTTTAAGAAAGTAAAGAGCTTATAACTTACAAAGAAATTGTTTGATTCAAGATTGATTACTTCTGGAAAGTAATGAACATATGACTTACATAAGAGTGTTTAAGTCACAACTCAATACAAGGCTTAGAGCCATGAAAATCCGAGATAAAAGGCTTGATTAGTGACAAAGGGTTTTGCACTAATAAAGAGAGATTTCAAGGTTTGATTGGTTGCAAAGGGTTTTTGCACCAATTGAAATGCTTAAGTCTATTTGGATCTTCTTAGGGATTGTGTTTCATTATTATGAAATACATAGCGAGTGAATCTAGAACCCACTTCTTCAATTAGAAGGAATGTATTCAATACATGTCATGAGTTTTGTAGATTCTTGCAATCCTAAGATAATGTGAAACTTAAGAGAGGGTCTTAAGTAGGACATCAATGAGTTAGAATCAACATTTTGATCATGTGATAAAACATTTCTCGATAACTCGAGAAGTTGTGTTTATACATGGAGTTTAGTGGGAGTTACGGAAATTTTAATTAGTCCGATATGTGGATGACATATTGATCATCACGAATGATTTAAGACTTTTGGAGTATTATAATACATCTTGAATATCCGGATTTATGAAGATAAATCCACATGATATTAGCGTCAGTAAGAAGTCTTATGTTGATAAGATTCATGACTAGTTCAATTAAATTGAACGTACTTAATTGATTCCATTTGCTTCCATTTAACTTGCGGATCAATTAAATGAGTAATGATGTATAACACTTCATATACTTTGAGTATGATGAATTGTTTTCAAAATCGAATTTAAGTAATCTTTACCTAGTATGTAAAGATTACCCTTAAGTGCATGCAGAAGCATTAAGGAAGTAAAGCAAAGTGTTTATGATGCAATTTTGTGTAAGGGTGTTACACAAGTGACAATTGACAATTGAGGTTGCGCATGGTTTCTGACAAAACCATAATCAAAACACATTAAGATGGTTAAGAGACCATTGCGGCTATGTTAATTAAGAAGTAGATTTTCTAGAATTGTTCTAGGCAATAAAGAACAATGAGAGATATTTATAACGGAAATTGAGTACACTTGCAATCATGAGATGTGCAAGAGGATGAGTCCCGGACACTGTGAAAAAAGTGGGAGCTATTCTTAGGCTAGAGGACCTATGTCTTGATTGGATCTCGACACGTACTCAGAAAGTTTTGTGATGGAAATGTGTACATTACAAAGGAAAACGAGTATGTAGTGAGGTTGAGTAAGGTACAAGAAATTGATAAAACCTACTAACCAAAGCCTTCTCAAAGGCTAAACATGATGAGTCATGTCATTTCAATTGAATTGAAATTAACAACTACATGCAAGATCAAATTAGATTATAGAATATGAAATAGTAATCAGGCATTGACTATTCATATGTGATAATCGCATTTGTCGTTCGAGTTTTTCTTTAAAAAAAAAAAAAAAAAAAAACTCCTTTTATACTTTGTTACATCCAAACGGGTTGTAGTGACAAATTGAACCCCGTTAAAGTGAACACGGATTAACATTGTATTCGCCCATAGTCACTTGTATGAGGTGACGTCTCGAAGTGACTAGAGTGTGATGCGATTGATGGCAAGTTCAAGTGCCATAGAGTCATGTGAGATGACTAGTCGATCACATAGGCAGACTGTTAGGAACATTTTGTCGGGCCTAATGACCGCTTATAGAGTTCTGGCAAATTTATATAGCCTGGTCGTGGCGAGAGCTACTATAGTATTCAAATGAGTCGATTCTTTTGACTAAAGACTATTCACCTAAGATGGCTCAGTTTCAGATTAACTTTGATTTGTGTTACTACGACCTTCGTAAATGGGGTCAAATGGGCATATTTTGGGTTATGATGGCTGTGGCTAGTCGAAGGGAATGAGTGCGATAGGAATTGTCCATCCCCTTGTCAGGGTTAAAACAATATCTCAAGGCCACTCGAGGAGTAATGAATCGAAATGCGTGGCCACGCTCGGATGGCATCCGAGTGGATAAATCCGGTCAATCGCTTATTCTCCGGATCGAGGAAACCACTCTCGATATGATCACTTGCAAGTACGACCGAAAGACACCTTGCATTGAGTGGGAGATAGTAATAGGACAAGAGAATTGGTGACGCACACTTGTCGAGGACAAGTGGGAGATTGTTGGGAAATGTGTCCTCAACAATAGTGCGATCACATGATTTAAATATCATTATTAAATCTCATTTTAAGAATACAATTGGGAAGTAATATTGTTACTGTCAACTGGTCAACATATATCGGTAATGATTGGCTGACTAGAGTTTGACATTACTGTCGTGTGACGGTGGTGATCAGTTGACCCCCTAGGTCATACCTAAAGGGCAATACTCTTAATTGATTATTTAATTAATCGTATAATGTTGCGAGTTAATTAAATTACTTGAAAATTGACGGACGATTTTGGAAGTATAATTTACGTATCGAATTGAAATGTGATTAAATGAGATACGGTCTGAGTAATCAAATTGTATAATTACTCGGATGAAATAAATTGTTTAATGTAACAATTAAATTGAATGAATTGTTATAAATACAAACTGTTGTGATTTATAAATTGGTAAAAATATTTCGGCACAAGTAATTATGGAATTACTAAATCAATTTTTGTATGTGACGTATTTTTATTAATACGTTGATTTTTAATATGTTAAAAATACATTACAAATTATGTTACATGTGACATGTTACATATTGAGAAATTGACAAAAATAATATGGACACCATATTATGATATGTACCGAATTAATGGGGTATTAGATTAACATTGTGTTGATTAATTTATTACGTAAACATAATGATTATCTACTAGTCTAGCCATGCAAGCCTATGAACATTGTTAAGAGCAACAACTTCATGCATTGGCTCACCCCAAAAGCCCCCCTACCACCCGGTTTTTGAGAAGAGGAAACCATGATGGTTTTCTCATATTTTTACCTAATAATATACAAAATGTTTTGTATAACAATTATTCACTTACTCATCCAAAATACAAGTTTTAGAGAGACAAAATCCTCTCTTCTTCTTCCTCCCATAAAACCGAAAATATTAAGAGTACATAATATTTTTGGGTCTATTTTCTACCAAGATTAATATTATACTAGTACTTATAATATTAATTAGATTAAGTGAAAGCCTTGGGTATAAAGCTTAGGGAGAGATCTTATACTTAGATCTTTGTTCTTCCATAAGGAAAAGCTCAAGAACAAGAGAGAAAGGTGATCTCTCTTGTGCCCTCTAAACCGAAATCATCTAAGTAAGAACATGATTTCTTCTCCTTTTATTATATTGTTTGCATGCATAAGATCCGTTTTAATTTTATGACAAATTAGTTTAGACATATATGAGTATGTTAATATGTATATGAATCTACATTTCTTTCAATAAGATCACCACATCTTATGTTAATCTTTCGATGTGGGACAATTCTATTATTTTTGTATAATTTCACATTATTTTTCAATGTGGGACATATAACATACTAAGAAGTACACAATTTTATATATGTACAAATTATATGAAATCTAAACGCTGATGATAGCATTTTTACCACGAATCAAATTATGTTATTTTCATAATTTTCTTAATGATATTTTTTTGCCAAATGAAATGTAAAAGTTTTTATATAAAAATTAGAAACATCACTTGAATATAATATAGGAAATAAATATTATAATAATTAAAAGATTCTCCACTTTAATTTTTTACATCGAAATATATTATTTATAATACTTTCCTAAATTAATTTTATGGATCACCCCACCTTATGATAATTTTCTGATGTGGGACAATTCAACTATTTATATGTAGTATATTTAATATTAAAAGGTTCTCCACTTTATTTTTTACATCGAAATATATTATATACTCCGTATTATTTATAATACTTTCCTAAATTAATTTTTAGAATCACCCCACCTTATGATAATTTTCTGATGTGGGATAATTCAACTATTTATATGTAGTAAATTTACCACACCTACATTATTTTTCAATGTGGGACAAATAACACACGAAAAAGTACACCATCTTTTTTGCACCTATTTCGATATCTAACCCAATTTAATAATGAGAAAATACTATACTATCTATTTATATTCGTACGTTTTTTCCATTTTTTGTCATAATTAAAATATGAACAAATGATATGATTCAAATAACATTTTTTTTCTAACACGACTTTTAAGATGTAATTGAGGTAGCAATAAAATGTATAAAAATATGCAAAATATTTTCTTTTTCTGGTGCAATTGTGATTAATGGTTAAAAATTAATATGTGTTTTAGACTTTTAGTTATTCAAATGTAATGAGGCATAATAATAATTACCTATATTTGAAAGTTAAAAAGATTTAATTCTAGTACTATTTATCAAAGTAAAAAAGCTTATTATTGATTTGTTTATGGATTCAAGATCTTTTTATGCAACACTTGATTGTATTATAATTCATAAATTTTCTATTTACAATCATCATTATATATGACACATTACTGACCAATTTATGTATATTTAGCACCCATTTTATTTTTAAATTATGATTTTGTCTTAAATAAAGTTATTATACTATCGATTGTCTTAAAATAAACATTATAATATCACTAATATAGTAATATATAATCGCTTTTATAAATATCTACGTGATTAATATTTGTATGGTATTGTTGTAACAAAGGTTTACCGTTAATACAAACTCTTATAAAAACTCTCTAAGATAATATTTAAGCGATTCAAAAGATTTTGGCTTGATACCCCTAAGTTTCAAATATGACTCCTATTTATAATCACGCGATACCTCACCTCATGATAATCTTCTAATGTGGAACTATTCAACTATTTATATGTAGTATATTTACCACACCTACATTATTTTTCAATATGGGACAAACAATATACTTAGAAATACACCCTCTTTTTCGCACCTAATTCGACATCCAACCCAGTTTAATATTTAATTATATAATTTTTCAAAACAAAAATATGTTACTTTTTTGCTAAATGAGATGTATAAGTTTTTATATAAAAATTATAAACATCACTTGGACATAATATAAAAAATATATATCATACCATGGAGATAATGATATATAAACTCTTAAGAACTCTTCAAGACAATGCTTAAGAGACTTAGAAGGTTTTGGGTTGGTATTTAGGTTCTAAGGATGCCTTCTATTTATAATCATATGATCACCCACCTTATGCTAAACTTTCGATGTGAGACAATTCTATTATTTATGCGTAATATATTCACCACACCAATATATTTTTCAATGTGGGACAAATAACATACTTAGAAATACACCAACTGTTTCGCACATAATTCGACATCTAACCCGGGTTAATAATAATAAGCAAATACTATACTCCCTCGATTCAAGACCAAATACAACATTTCCCTTTTTTCACTATTCATGAACGAATAGAATCTTTACGATTCCTTGCAATATGTAAAACAAAATATGGTCATCTGGGATCTTATTTGATTCACGTAAGTACAATGAGAATATCAAATTTTTAAATTTTTTATAATGTAAATTTAAAGATATTTACGTTGTAATATGTGACTTGACAAGTGTGTAAATGAAAATGTTGTATTTGGTCTTGAATGGAGGGAGTACTATTTATTAATATTCATACGTTTGTTTTTAATTTTGTTTATCATAATTAAAAATATATGCAAATAATATGATACTATATACTCATGCTAGCATTTCTTTTACCAAGAATCTATTATAATATAATTTTCATAATTTTTTTATAACACTTTTTTGGGAAAAGAGATGTATAAATTTTTATATAAAGATTATAAACATCACTTGAATATAATACATAATATAGAAAATATATATATCATACTGTTAAGATAATGATATAAACTCTTAAGAGCTCTTCAAAACAATACTTAAGAGACTCAAAAGGTTTTTGGTTGGGGTATAAGTTCCAATGATGACTCCTATTTATAATCACAGAATCACCCACCTTATGTTAATCTTTCGATGTGGGACAATTCTATAATTTATACGTATTATAATCACCACACTAACATTGTTTTTCAATGTGAGACATATAACATATTAAGAAATACACTATCTTTAATATGTGTAAATCATATGAAATCTATACTTCAATGAAAGCATTTTTTACCACAAATCTAATTATATTATCTTCATAATTTTTATAACGACATTTTTTTGCCAAATGAAATGTTAAAGTTTTTATATAAAAATTAGAAACTTCTCATGAATATAAAATAGGAAATATAGATATTATAATAATTTAAAGATTCTCCACTTAATTTTTTATGTGGAAAATATTATTTACGAAACTTTCCTAAATTAATTTTTGATGATGTGGACGCTCTAGAATCGCTCGAAAAAACTCTCTTTTATGTATATATATAGATTTTCTTATCCATATATTTTATATTTTCCAAAACCTTACCCTTTACGTGAAATAATTTCATGAACTAAATACATGGTATTATTACCCTTTTAAAATTCTATTATTAGTGTTTAATTTCACTTAAGTATTTACAGAATTTGTTTATAAATTACTTGAATTAAATAAATATTTTATTTTTCATATATTTTATATTTTCCTAAGAAAATATTTTATATGATCTTTAATACCCAATTGTCGATTAAGTAGTTCCATAAAACATCGTCTATATATAAAAAAGTTATAGTAACAACAATAGTGATATGCCTTTAAAAAAAAGTAATGAATTAGTGATAATACAAATTTTTTTTTTCAACTTCATTTATTCATCTTCGTTCTTAATTTCATATGTATTCAGTTTTTGTTTTTATTTCGAATACATATAATACTACTCCATATAAAATATCTTGAAATTATTAACTTATAATTAATGCGTATTTTTTTATTATAGTTTTTTTTAGTTAATTAAATTTAAAGCTAATGGAATATGGATGGATTTTTAAAGGAAATAAGTATTTTAAATTAATGCAATATAATAATAAATTGGATAATCCATGTCATATTAGTTTGCCAAGTCACATTGTTATGTGGCTTTTTTTCATCCCGTGTGGCATTGTCTACGTGGCATTTTTAGGCTAGCCTTTTAATAATATTTATAGATGTTGTCTAATCAAAGCGAGTAGAGATCACCTGTCCCACTTTTATGTCCCATCTCGTGTCTCATCCCCTTAAGATCTTGACACATCACAATTGAAATAATAAAAATGATAACATTATATATCAAAGTGTTAATGTGTCATTAGGAGAAGTAATGGCATATAAGACGGGACATAAAATGGGACAGAGGATCTGCTCTGAATCAAAGCATCCTACTCTAATACATTATTGATTAACATGTCATCTGTATTTGTAATATGAACAGTCATGTCAACGGTTGCTTAGAGGATTAATATATAGTATGTTTTAAATATGTTTTACCTTTTAAAAAAAAATGTTTTGATTAAAAAATCATAAAAAAAGGCATCAGAATTTTTTTTGACCCATGCGACCTATCCCATATTCTAACCCAACTCGTATGACCCGACCTGTTTGACAGGTCTACATCCATGGCAACCAACTATGGAAAGGAAAAAAAAGATAAGAATTTTTTTACACTTCAGATCAAATAGCGACCGGATAACTTTTTACTAATCCAAACGCCATATTTAGGCATTAGGCAAGCAACATAAATTTTTTTTTCTGGTGTTCTTGACTTACTGATATGTAGTTTAAATTAAATTGCCGCACATAAGTTAAGATGCTTGATGTTTCTTTGATAAATAATGTGATTTGAATTGACGGAATATTTCAAAAATATAGAATGTAGGAGTTTATTAATCATATAGCTATATTAAATTAGTTGAAAATCTAACTTTTTTAAACTTGAGAAACTCGTAAATTTTAGGGATTGATTGATAGTTGTAATCTATCTATTGTTAGTAAATGATGACATGATTTATATTCCTTATTTAAGAATATTGCTAAATCCCGCACAACAATTTACTCAATCCCGCACATTTTCACCCTAGTCTACCATAATTGCCCTCCATCTTAAAAAAAATTAAAAATCTGCTCTACCTTCTCTCTTTAAGCCTAATCAATCCGTTAGTCGTTCGACGTGAATCGTAATTCGTACATTATTAACACGTAATCTCGCCATTTTATCAACAATTTTATAACGCCCCATCATTTAATCGATTTGGTTAATTTTTTTGATTAAAAAAAGGTATTTTTACAATTAGGGTTTTGATTCAGTTGGGTTGTTGAAGAGATGCTGGTGGGGTTGTCAGTCTGGAGTAGGGTGGTCGAAAGGGGCGGCGTTGAGTGGTGGTTGTAATGATAGTGTTGCTGCGCGTGGTTGTTGTAGGAGTGCACGTTGTAGGTTGTCGGAGGGTGGTCACCGAATGCAGGTTTTAGGCGCGTGCATGGGTCATCGGAGCGGGGAGAGAAGGAGGGATGGATGGTTGGCGCTAGATTGGTGGTGTGGGGCGGTCGTCGTCGGCGCCGGGGTGGTGGGGGTGAGTTGTCGGGGGTTGGGTTTTGGGATAGGGTATCTTTATTGCATTTTTTTTCTTTTTTTTTTTTTCATTCTCTCTTGTTTTGTGAGTTGAGAAATGAGAAGGACACATTCGGAATAAGGGGCAAAAATGTGCGGGATTGAGTAAATTGTTGTGCGGGATTTATCAAGTCCCTTATTTAATTGATTTCAATGTTATGTAATGTTTTTCTTTTTATTTGAATATATATATATATATATATATATATATATATATATATATATATATATATATATATATATATATATATATATTATGTGCAATGCTCAATTAGTTAAAGAATGACATGTCAGCATGACTGAAATATTAGCATGACATGTGGACGATAGATGTTAGAAGATTAATATATATAATGATAATGATAATAATAATGATGGTTTTTAGATGATTCAAGAGGACACAATAGGCAGAGAGATTATAGTAAAAAGGGTTAGTAGTTGGACTGGGTTAATTAGTAATTGTAGTTTAGTCTTAGGATGGGGTAATTGGGTTGTGTTAATGTAAAAAATAATGAGAAAAATGGCATATTGAGTAAATACCATAAAGTAACCAGACAAGTTGGTAATTTTGCAGTCCAAAAATTTATGAAAAAGGAAAAAAGGAACAAAGCCCGACTAGCATGAATAAGGAAACAATGAACATTAGGCAGATGAGGAAGGTATAAAATAAAATTCCAAACCTAAAGACGAAGTTAAAGGGAAGTGTGAATATAAACGAGATTTTACCAAGTCCACTTTATTTACTTGCCCTGCTGTCGCATCTGTTTGCGCGCTACAGTACACCATTCTCTAGTTAGGCCGGCGTTCTCTACTCCTACCCCCACCACTGCCAACCGCCGCCACCATCACCACCACCACCTTCAGCTTTAACGCATCGCCTTAATCATCTCTCCACATTAACCTAATTATTTTCACCCTACTCATCCACATCTAATCTAATTCCACAATGAACACCAACAACCGTCGTCGGAAGCGTTATTCGCCACCTCAACGCTCTCACAAATTCATCAAAAAGCGCAAATTTGGTCAACAACAACGACAATCCCAAACCCTAACAAATTGGGGTCGAAATAATCACGCTTGGTCTGGTTTGAAGCAATGCAGATCAATTCAATCATCTTCTTATGGTTTTAATTTACGAACAGATGTTTCTCGTAAATGGAGCTATTCATCTCGTGATTTTTCTGGTTTTGAAGGTATGTTATGTTATGTGCAACTCGTCTTGATTTAATTAAGTTAAAACAAGCCGTGAATCAATTGACGGAGTTTGTATTTTCGTTTGTTATTGATGGATGAATGATGCTAAGACTTTTGAATTGATCCGTAGCTGCCGTGTGGGATTAAGAGAATAGGTGAATTTGAATTAGAGTTCGTCTTCAAAGTCTTTCAGCAGAGATCATCTTGAAACAAGTTGTAGGTGTACTGATTTTACGCTCCAAACCATTAATTAATTAATACTCCCTCTGTCCCAGTCATTTGTTTACCTTTGTTTTGGCACAAAGACCAAGAAAAGAGGAGGGTGCCAATTTCTATTAGATGACAAGTGGGCAATCAAACTGCCTACCAAAGACATTCTTAAAATAGAAAGTTAAATAATTGATTGAGACACCCAAAATGGAATAGGTAAACAAATGAAGTAATGTCTAAGATAAGAGAATCTCAGCAGGATTGATTAACTTTTTTGTATGTGCAATTTAATAACTGAACTGAGCAAATGATATATACCAGTAAGAATGTCACTTGGAAAAAAAAAAAGTGATCCTTGTCCGGTAGCGAGTTAGCGTGAAACAAAGCGTCCTGACATTCCGGGGCATTGTTTTTTTTCCTGAAAGCTTTCCAGTTCAGTGGAACTTGAAAGCGAGGAACGTATTTGATGTTTAATTAGTTTTCTGATGGACATGAATGCAAATAGGGATGATGTTCTATGCTGATCTGTATGTTTAAAAATCCTATATCAAATTCACTAATGTCGATAAAACTCCATTCTGCAGATAGGATTGTCATTGTTTCATACAATATTTTAGGTGTTGAGAATGCTTTAAAGCACCCATATTTATATCGTAATATTTCACCAAAGCACTTGGATTGGGACCACCGTAAGACACTTATACGCAAGGAGTTAAGGCAGTATAATCCTAGCATCTTATGTTTTCAGGTAAGTTTATTGTTTATTGGATTTTCCTGCATATGTGTTTTCTAAACCCCACATATGATTTGACGATCATTGCTGTCATTTGGATCGACATTGGTTTTGGCATCCACATTATCTCAACTTTTGAGTAATTCCCTTTAGCTTGTGAAAAGAACATACATGACAACCCTCATCTGGTGGGGTGAAAACGTCTGTACTGCTAATATCAGCAAAAGAATTGTATTTTCATCTCGCTTTGACCCTGTTATATAAAGTTCTAGGATCAGTCAGCTTTCTCTTTATGGGTTGCCTTTAATGCAATCTTGTGAATGTGTTATAGGGTTTTGTGTTCCATAGTTTATGTTTGCAAATTTCCATTTTAAGTTATGGTTTTTTCACTTTGGGGGTCATGCTTGTGTTGACACTTCACTTCAAGGATAAGCCAACTCTTTGCATACCTTTACCGTCCACTTGACTATTTGCCAAGGAAAAAATAGAATGAAATGTCGACATTAGTATGTGACAGTTAAAAGGTTGCAAGGTGTGAAGAATAAGTGATGCGTCTTCATCTGCGATTCAACTTTGTTCATCATTTAATCTTTGACCTTGTTTCTGAGTCATTTCTTCAACATGGAGTTTTGGATAATATTACATCTCTCGAACTATGGGGGGTTTTGACAATGACAAGGTCTCACGTCCAAAGCTCAGTCGCCTCAATGTTTTGGACATTGTCAAACCCAATTAATGCACTTACGTGGATAATTCCTTGGTTTATTGTTGTATGCCCCTTTCTCATTTTTTTCATTGTAAGATTATATCTGATTCTCCTATTGAGTCATCTGTTCTGGTATTTTTTTATCTGTAAGCTTTGTTGGATGTATTGATTATATTATTTTGTTTATCACCTTTTCATGTGATTATAGGAGGTTGATCGTTTTAGTGACTTACAATGTATCCTACGTCAGGATGGGTTTGAAGGTGTTTTAAAGGTATTAAACTTTTGATTGCTCACTGTCCTGAGATTTCCTTGGATTTGACATATTAGGAAGGCATGCACATATCTTTTGTTGGCGCAGGCACGGACTGGTGATGCTTGTGATGGATGTGCAATATTTTGGAAACATGAACGGTAATTAACCTTCCCTATTTTTCAACATCAAGACTTTGGTTAATTTGTTCCAACAGCTAAATGGATGGATCAGTGTGGTTCATTGTGGAAATTGGTACCTTCTTTTTTAGTTTAACTGCAAATTTCAATTAGTTTCGGCGAAATCAAATGGCTGTCATATGCTAGGCAACTTGTAGAGTTTGATTTCCAAAATAACGTCCTTTTGGCTGTGAGTTTTGGAGTGACATATAAGAATGAATCCTGCTTGTACATACTTAAATGATAAAACACCTCTATTACTTGTATAATGCTGGGAATTTTAGGCTATGTGCCTGCATCAATAAACTTCAGAATTTAATATTCTGAGTCTTACGTCTTGTCAGCTTGATTATGTTTCTTTGAACGTTTTCATCTTCTTAGACATGCTTTTGGCATTGGATGTCTGTCATACAGATTCGTGTTACTTCACGAGGAACATATTGATTTTCACGATTTTGGTCTGCGTGACAATGTTGCTCAATTCTGTGTTCTAACGGTATGTTGATTCTGCTATTATCTTTTTAGTTATTGTCCATATATTGTGAAGAGCTAGCGTCACTTCACGTGCATACATTTAGTGGAAGAATTATGTTGCTTTAAATAACAATTATCATTGGGTGTTTGAAAGTGAAGTGATGAGGAGATAAGGGTGAGATAAGAACGCACGTAGTATAAATCTCGCTATAATATCTACACCCCATCTCTATCCTAAACAATCTTTAGGTGAAGGCCTAAAGGGTCATCTTAATTTGCACTACTTGGATAAAGGGCTATTTTTCTAAACTGTCTACCCTTTATTTTCTGAAGTAACACTCAATCGATACAATTCATGACAAACTATCAATATGGATCATTTGGAACAAACCTCTTTATGTTGAAAACACATGGATAGGCTGCGTACATTTACATGCACGTTACCTTGCCTTATACGAGATCCTTCGAAGTATTGGATAGTGTTATTGTTGCTGTTGATTTTTGGGTGAAGGGCTATCTTACATTCTCTGCTGTTTGGTGAGGTGATCAATAATTCAAACTCAGTGCTAGTGTATGTGGGCCATGTAGGTTAACACTTCTACAGGAGTGTGTCACACTATTAACCAATGCCCCCTCTTTCTGCCTATTCTCGTAGAAGTTGACATTGGATTATTGGTAGAGATCATTTAAAAAATCTATCAATTTTCAATTCTAATTCCGTCTTTCAAGTAAATATCTGTAGAAATAATCAAAATTTTGAGATATTACTTGGTCCGCAGAGAGTTAGGTATTCTATTTATAGCCCGTCCCAATCAATATCTACCTTTTTCTTTTTATGCATGTTTTATGTGTAGGAGAATGAAGGTCGGACATCGTGACCTCGTGGGGCATATGCTTGTGCTAAGTAGTTCAGGTTCATCTAAAGTGAACATGCAAAACTTTAGTTGGGGTATAGAATGGTAATCAAGGGAGAAGAAATTACTCTACTCATTGATGGTATATGTGGTAAAGGCTTTAATATTTTATCCTGATCACCTAACTGTTACTTAAAAGTTAAAATGTTGGTAACCTTAATCAGTGAACTAAAGTACTAGACCATATATTTTCCTTCTTTATCCAAAAGTTTTTAATGATAGTCAAGTCCAACACTTTGGTGAACAATGTTACCCAATATTAACACCTTGAGTCCTTTCAAATTCCTGGAGAATTTAAGCACCTGTTTCTACTTTGATTCAAAAGGTAACTGATTGGCAATTAATAAAGTGACAGAGGAGTCTCATCCTGCTGCCCTGGCAGGTTTGACATGACAAGTTGTTTTTCGGATCCATCATTAGTGTACTTGGGTTCCTGCTGCTCACCCTATTAGAATGGTATCTGCATTGTGCCTTCTTGATTGGCAGTGTCAAGGTACTGTTTGGATGGTCTAGTCCCAACCCTTGACATTCATGCTTGTAATACACAGTTATCTCCCATCTTTGTTCTGTCATACATCGTAATTCAATTCCTTCCCAGATCTTATTTTCAATATTTTTCTCGAGTGATTTTCTCTAAGACAATACATGTTTCTAGACTGGTGATGCTTGTAGAAGGCTGCTTGTTGGAAATATACACGTGCTTTACAACCCAAAGCGAGGGGACATCAAGCTAGGTCAGGTAATCTATTTCTATACACAAACAGTTACTAAAATGAGTTACTGTGTGAAATTGTGGATGATGTCCCAATCTATATTAATTGTGTTACTGTGATCAATTACATATTCTTCCATTTAATGTCCAGATACGTCTATATCTGGAGAAGGCCTATAAGTTATCTCAAGAGTGGGGTGATATCCCAATTGTACTCGCTGGTGATTTCAATAGTTATCCTCAGGTGATTCTGGAAGCTCTGTTTTTTGTTGGTTGGAGCTAATATTTTCAGATTTAATCCTTAACATATGATCCTTGGTTCCAGAGTGCTGTATATCAATATATATCCTCTGGGAAGGTTAGTGTGTTTTTTTTTTGCCATGGAATTAGGATTGTCATAAAACAATACTGCCTTTGTTCCACTAGATTTCTACGCTGCCAAAATTTTATGTCGTCGAGGGTGCAACTGTGCCAGTGACCCAAAATACCCCCAAGTGTTCACCTTGTTTCCATTGTTTTCCAAAAGTAAAAGGCTAAAAACTCAATGAAACAATACAAAAAGGAAAGTCTCAAAAATCTTGTGGAACAAAGTGAGTAATATACATGCTTCACATATTTTACTAAAGGTTGAAATGATGTATGTTCTGTCTTCTGTAGTTGGAGATGTTACAACATGACCGCAGAAACATTTCTGGACAGGTCGATGTACCACATCATATCAGGCCCTCCTATTCTTTGCCTAAGGAATCACAAGGGTAATTCTTTTTTCTATTGTATCTTTCTCAAGTGATGATAATATAAGTCAATTTGCAGCCTTCATCCATGCAAGTATTTTGCCTCATTTCCATGCTATGCATTTGAGTTTTCTAACTGGTGCACAGTTGCACGCCTTCTTGTCAGTGCACATTAAACTATTACAAGCTGTAAAATGATTTTTGTCTAGCTTTTTCGGCAAGTTGTCTCTGAAATGCAATCTTTCATGGAGCTAAGCTTTAGCCGAGAGTCTGTATCTGCTATTGTTTCACCAGTCCAAGGACCGAAGTCTGTTAATTTCGTATAACAGAAACAGTAGAATCTTGCCTAAATCAGTGCGACTCATCTGATAATTGCTTGATTTAGTCTCTCATTTTTTCACTTCTTCTTTCTGTTTTATGATCTTCATCTGCTTTAAATTGTTTTGGATGTCAGGCAAATGCCATTAGTACAAGGGTGGAGTGATGAAGAACTGAAGCTTGCCACAGGCTGTGGGGGAGTGACTTGTCTGGAACACAATCTAAAGCTTCACAGTGCATATCTTGGTGTTCCTGTAAGATTACTATGGTTCCGTATATGTCATACTCCATCCGATCCAATCTACTCACTTGCTTTTTTACGCAATCTCCGAGACCACGATTTGACCATAAATTTCTTCAATTATATATTAATTTTTTCGTTGAAAATATAATTTTATGAAAGCAATGTTACCATAACAAATATTAGTATACTAATGTCGTATGTTAGCATACTTATGGTCCATGTATTACAACTTTAACCTAAAAACAAGTGAAGTGTGTAGAATGAATCAAAGTAGATGGAGTATTGTTTACCAAGTCTAGATTAATCCTGTAATTAAAGCTGTCAACTTTCACATGGGGAGTATTTGTGGGGGTTATTTCTTACCGAACATGGACATGCAGTGAGTTGATCCCAAAAGGGAAAATTTAGCTGAAGTATGTACTATGGTAGTAAAAGCCCACTTGATACATGATGGATTTCAGTGATTGTTATGTGATTTCACATTATATAACATCTTGTAGAAAAAGGCCAATAGTGTAAAATCTTATAGTTTTTCTTTGTAATGTTGATTTTGATCAGGGGAACATCACTACAAGAGATGAAATTGGGGAACCATCGGAAACTACCTGTCATTCATTGTGCACGGGAACTGTCGATTATATTTGGTATTGGCCTTTTTTTTTTTTTTTTATTTGTTTTGATTAGAGGGATTTGTTCCGTCATGAAGAGCTGTCTATATATATTTGCTGTTTTTGTTGCAGGCACACTGATGGACTAGTTCCTTTCAGAGTTCTTGAGACATTACCTAGGAGTGTGTTGGGGGAAACGGGCGGGCTTCCCAGTGAGGTAGTCTTAACTCTATCGACAATCCTACATTTCATATTTCTACACACGCAGTATTTTTGTAGCTTTTCAAGGGTGAATATTTAAAATCACATGAACATTCTATTCTGTAGAGGAATATGATAGACTGCCATGCTTTATGTCGTGCTTATGCTTGAATATGTATGTATCTTCTGCTGTAGAAATGGGGTAGCGATCATCTAGCATTGGTATGTGATTTTGCCTTTGTCGATGATGAATCATGAAGAAATTCAACTACCAACTGAAGCATCACATTGGTATGTGACAATCTGTTGAATCAATACTGCCCCTTGAAGTAGACACGTGTTTCACTCACAATGTGCTTCACCTTCATGTTGTCAAATTTTACATGACCATCTCCGATCTCCTCCACCTCGGGTCTAGAATGATTCTGGATAGAGCCACAATTTTGTAAGCTCCTGCATCTGGCAATCCATATGTAAGCTGGATTTACTTTTATTGGAAGTAGTCGCCATGAACTCAAAATAATTATTTTACCAAACAATTTTTTTTTTCAGTAAAACAAATTAGCAGACATATGTAGCTTAATGGAAATCTCTAATACACTTTTGTGATTGTGTCCGACGAACTTGTCACATAATATCTAATCCAAAGATTGTGGAAATTGCAGTACCATGTTACATATTTTGTATTACAAATGCTAAAAGTTTGTACACTAATATCATACCATGTTAGAATCTAGCAAATATCTACCATGTTGTGTAGCGTATAAAAACCATGCATTCCACGTGATCTATAAGTATCCAATAATTATTATTATCATTGATGTAATTTGCCTTCAAAATCCAACGCAAACTCACTCTGAGGCTCCTGTTGTACTACCAAAAGGGAAAACTCAAAGTCTAAAGCAAAAACGTCACCAAGTATCCCAAGCTCCGGATACTCACTCCACCCATCCGAAAGCCCGAACAATGGAATACTTTGTAAATTATGAACCTTTCCGGTCACAACAAGATCTACCTTTTCTTTCACCATAGCCATAACTTGTATAGTTTCATCTCCACTGTTCACAATAACCTCTTCGAAACTGATTCTCTCATTATTTATACACGTTGAACGAAATTGCTTCATTACCTCATTGTCAAGTACATTAACATCGTCGCTCTCAGGAGGCTTTAGCCATATCACATGTAACCGTACGCAAGGATTGTTAGCAAATAATTTACCATACGCAAGTGCTTCATAATCATCCGCTCCACCTATGAAAACAATCCAGATCATATAAGCGTCTTCCTTGATAACACGTTTTCGAGAGCTTGAACGGTCTACTAGGAGACCAACCGAGCAAGGTGCCTTTTTCAGAACCACGTTATTCACCTCTCTTATAGCTAAAGAAGAGTCTATAATTGTTCCTTTAGGACCAGAAGTTATGTGGAAGGGTATAATAACTAACCCGACTGCCTTTTCGTACGCGAGGTTGCATATATCGTTATGCATAGTCGCGTATGGTGACATTGCCACATAATGTTGAGCGCGAGTCTTACCATCAGTCTCACGCTCAAGGTGCAAGAAAGAATTAACTATACGACTAGAACGATCAATGTTTGAGCGTAGAGAAGATATCGACGAGACTTCATGGAGGGGGCCATGATTGGCATTGTACACCGCCCATTAGTTGCAATAATCAAGGGCAAGTATGGAAACCGGGTTTTGTTGAGTGCTATAGAAAGCCTTCAGGAAGCGCACCAGTCCCGGAAGGCTCTCTTCTTTGTGAATACATACTAATATTAGTAGTACTTCGCTGTTTTCTTGAAAATCAATTACGCCACGCCTCATAATTGTTGAATATTGTCTTGAAGGCTCATATAATAATCTTACCAATGGTAATAATACTCCCATTGTAATCGAAGCATGAAGCATTACTATTGTGTAGTGATTTGGACTTAGACCCTGCAATATAAGGAACATGTTTTTCAGTTATATAGAATCATATGCCACTATATTATTGGAGTAATAAGAATAATAGAAAAGAGATTTTGATGGGCACTGGAGCTGACCGGGAATCAAATGTATTAGTTTTCAACCCGTGAAATTCACGAGTTTGCTTTTAAAGTTTTGTGTAAATTGATATGATTGATTTTAATTAAAATATTGTAATTGAATTTATTTGAAATTATTAATCATGTAAGACAGTAAGAGGCATCATATATTGTGCCCTTTAGATAAATTTCATTAGCATGATTAGACTTAACCAATTAATATTAACACCATCTCCAACCATGATTTATTTTCTTTCCCATCCCATTCTATCTCATCATTTCTCAATCACCCATCTCCCTTAATTCTTAGTTTTTATATGATTGTACAATGCTCATATATAACTCGTGATATAATTTTGTTTCCATCCGTATTATGAGTTCAGTTAATATCGTGACACGTTATATTGAAATAAACAATTGTGATGCCATGTCAGCAGGATTGACCGTTGCATTAAAAAAATATATGATATATGATGATGATGGCGAACTAAGAATTCAGGGCTAAGAATTTAAACTTGCCAATAAAAAATAAATTCCGCCATACAAATGTGGCTTGAAATTGTTGATTATATGTCTTGGCCCCTTACTACAATATTATATGCGTTACTTTCATGACGTTTAGTCAAAATTTTTAAAATATGAATTTTCCGATTTTATTAATACTATACTACTAAAGACTTTTGCGCTTATTATATATTCCTTTCATTCCATTTTTAGTGTCCTCTTTTCTTCAAAATTTATCCCAAGTTAATTGCCCCCTTTCTAAATTTAGTATGATAAATTAGTAGACTACTACTATTACCTGTTACTTTTTACACAAATTCTCATTTATTCACTTGAGTAGGAAAAGACAAGCTATTTGGGATTTCATATACTTTGTCTTATCTATCTAAGTAGGAGAACTTACTGTATTTTTTAGGTATCACTCACTCTATTAAAATAATATTGTCCCTCTAGCAAGTGAGACTTAGGCCCCTGCTCTTTCCTTTATTTTCGATCCATTTCGATTCATTTCATTTCTATTGATTCGATTCGGGCTCGATTCGATTGATTCGGCTCCATTCGATTCGATTCGATTCGATTCACTCCATTCGATTCGATTCGATTCTCCATTCGATTCGATTCATTTCACTCCATTAAATTCAAATTTCATTTCACTTTACTAATTTAAATAATAGTTATTATTAATTTTGTTAACAATAATACTATTTTTTTAATATTAATATTATTTATTATTTATTATTATTATAATTATAATTAATAATATTGTTAATAATTTATTTATTTATTTATTATTATTACTATTATTATTATTATTATTATGATGATGATGATGATGATGATGATGATGAATATTATTATTAAAATGAATAATAATGTTGTTAATGTTAATGTTATTGTTGTTGTTGTTGTTGTTGTTGTTGTTGTTGTTGTTGTTGTTATTATTATTATTATTATTATTATTATTATTATTATTATTATTGTCGTTGTTATTATAATTATTATTGGTATTATTATTATTAAAATTCATAACATTTATTAGTATTATTATTAAAATTCATAACATTTATTATTAATATTATTAATGAGGCACACCGAACCGACTTGACTCACTTGCCAATACGGGGTCTTACAAGTCAACACGCTTGCCAATATGGTTACAAATTAGCTTGGTACCCTACGAATCACAAATCGTTAAAAGCGAATTCTATCAAGTTGATTAACAAAATACATGTAACACATTTTCTATAAGCGATTCGCGAATCGGTAAGGCGTATTCATAGCGAATATGGTAACCGTGCTTGCCAAACCATCATTTGAGGTACACATAAAACCTATAAATATCTCACTATTCACCAATCAATGGTAAAAACTTCTCACCAACAACTTCCTCTCTCTAGAAGTAAGACTAATCGAGCTACTACAAGAGGCGGAGAGACCTTAGTTTCAAGCAATGTCCCGACTATCCACCATTACCATAAGGCATCGTAGAGAAGGACCTTTTGCATACCCTCTGAGGCCTTTGTTACGCGTGAAAGATCCATCCGAAGAGAGCAAGCATAGGCTCGAGATACCATATGAGAGTAGAGCGTTGACTCAACCTGAATTCGAACAACGCTTACTTGAGTGTTTTTATTCTAAACAATTATTTTACTAATATCATTATTAATATGACCTTATTATTTATTATTGTTATTAAAAATATTATTAGTAGAAAAATACTATTTTTTCATTATTATAATTTATGATTATTCATATATAATATTATAATTTTTTTCTTATAAATATTAATTTTAGTATTACTATTATACTATGAATATTAATATATTATAGTTGATAATAACAATAATATTGAATACTATTATTATTATTATTATTATTATTATTAATATGATTATTTCAGTTCAATTCAAATTTCAATTCACTTTATTTAGTTCGATTCGATTCATTTCAAATTCTATTCGATTCGATTCGATTGATTGATTCGATTCGATTCACTCCATTCGATTCGATTCGATTCGATTCACTCCATTGATTCGATTCATTTTCAGCTCCACTCCATTGATTCGATTCATTTCGATTCAGATTCGATTCGATTCAGCTCTATTATTCGATTCGATTCGATTCGGCTCTAAAAAGCCAGAAAGAACAGGGCCTTACTATACTTTTTAACTATCACTCACTCTATTAAAATAATATTATCCCTCTTGTTCTTAATTAAAGGGGTAGAGTAAAATTTTACCCTATTTAAATCCTTTTTAGAGTAATAATTTTACCTATTTAAATCCTTACCAAAAAGGAAAGTAAGACAATAAAAGTGGTATAAAGTGAGTATATAATTAGGGTATTGCTCTTTCATGTACATGATTTACTCAATCATGTACGCAATTTTCTATTTTACCCCTTTCATTAGAAGACTTCTTTTTAATCAATTTTTTACCCGTGAAATTGTATTTTATGTATCACTTTCGTGCATGATATTTGTTATTTTTTAAGAAATAACAGTATCGCAGGTAGAAGCCTCCATAAAATTGTTGAATAATGAGGGTCAAAAATTGGGAAACAAGCGTGAAAATGGAATCGGCAGTTATCGGGATTCAAACACACATCCCATAGGTGCGAGATCGGAAATTCTTGTTTCAGATGGGTAATTCCGTCTGAAATAAATAAGACTGGATTTTATGATTATTTTATAGTTAAATGTAAGTACGATGATCCAGCTAGTATTATAGCTTATGATAACTTATTTTTCGAAGTTATCACATTTGACTGTAAAATGGTCTTAAAACTCTATCTTATTATTTTAGACAAAATGGGCTTTCTAAAGGGAGATTAACTCGAGGTAGACATATGTTTTTTCACCAAGGCACCAAGTCATGCATACATTTTTGATATACTTTAGTTTTTTTTCCTACAAAATAAGGTTGGACTTTAGCCCATATAGCCATGGAATGGATCCGCCCATGAATGAGCACTACAATAATTTGAGTTGTTAAAACGGATATTAAAACGGATATGTTCGTCTTTAAGAGAGACCAATTGATATGAAAAAGAATAAATGTTTACCTTTGTATGAAACAATGACAGAATGGGAGAAATGTCCATGATTCCTCTAGTAGACATAACGAGAGCCAACGAAGTCGCTTGTGAAAATGGAAGACGAAGAAAGCATGCAGGAATAATGACGCCAAGAAATTTGCCAATATAACCCATTACTAATATGATTACAACCCCATACGAGCGTAAATCAGGTATTGTCATATGCATTCCACAATTTATTACAAAAAATGGGAACAGAATATTACTTGTAAATGGATCCAATCTCTCGGTCAAAATCGTCAATAAAGGCTCTTCCGGCAATGTTAATGCCACTAAAAACGGCGAATATCTTTGGTCAAAACTTTCTCCTAGTAACACTATAACAAGAATTAATACGATGATCATCACAAAGTGGGTTCGCTTAAGGGATATTCCTTCTTTTTTAAAACTAACAAGGTATATTATTAAGGGTCGGAAAACAGAGAATAAAAGAGCGTAGTATAAAACAACAAGGCTTTTTGAGGCTGTTTTGGTTCCTCCTAATATGGGTAATATAACATTGAGTATTGTAATGCTGATTAACATAACGGACATGTCTGTAACCATTGATGTTGAAGAAGCTAATCGGCCAAGTTTCGAGTTGCTCATACCAAGGTCATTGAGGTGGCTCGACGTGCTTAGCAAGTAATTTGATGCGTTAAATGCAATTATAGCAGGTATTCCCGTGGGGCGAAAATCTTGGTCTGTTGTATTGATTGTAACATAAGTTGCAAAGCTGAATGCAAGAGAAGTAAACAAGCCTGAATAACTTAGGATGAATGCTTTCTTGCCTGTCTTTGTTAATTTACCCAAGTTGATAGACAATCCTAACACGAATAATTGTAGAAAGAATCCTATATTTGCGAGCACTGACGATATTAAAAACAATGATGGTCTATTTATTGCGTAGTTATTCACATATATACCAAAAAATGGCCCAACTATAAAACCTGCCTGCAGGGACAATCACAAATAGGTTATACAACATATAGACATCAAAATAAACAAGATATATATATATATATATATATATATATATATATATATATATATATATATATATATGAATTCGTAAACATATTTGTCAGAAAACAAAGATTACATTCTCATATATAGCATAGCTAAATTGACCATTGTTAATTATGGTGGTGTTTTCGCATAAGAAATGTACTTAGTCACTTGGATATAAATATATATATATATATATATATATATATATATATATATATATATATATATATATATATATATATATATATATATATATATATATATATATATATATATATATATATATATATATATAGATCCACTAACTTCACCACCCGACACCACGACCTCCTTGCAACCACCACCCACGCACCACTAGATCTGAAGATTAAATAAAAAACGACCACCACGACATCACCACTACCACCATCACCACAAATGACCCACCAACACACAACAACAAACACTCCTTACTCAGATCTGATATATATATATGCGTTTGTGACGAGACGAGTTTAGTATGGCGTCCAGAGGTATTTTATGTTAGTTTAGGGGCTCTGGAGGTGTAATTATGAACCGAATTGTAAATTTTGATTTTAGCAGCGTATGCTAAGAGTCACGTGATTTAAAATGGTATTGAGATTAGTGACTACGAGAAGGATGCAGATAATGGTTATTTTGAAGTTAAATGTCAAAAGTCACAAGTCAAAGCTTGGATCAAGCAAGAAGCTATGAAGAGAGTAGAGGCGGCACTGGAGACTGCGTGGTAAGGTGGGATATAGAGGCGACGGAAATCTTGTCCGATCTTTTAATTTTAATGTTAATGCATGATTTTCAAAAGTGAGTTTGGGAACTTATTGGTTGGAACAAAATCCAAAAGATAATGTACTATTTTAAAAGCGATATAAAAATAAAGCTCATTATACAATTTAAGAGTCATCTCCATACAAATCTGTCTGAGTACCTTCCTTTTACATCAACATTACCCCAATTTCATCAAAAAATTCCAACACAGTACGAGACAAGGCAGTCGATAAACAACACCTTACACCTTACCCCTATATATGCTAGCACAAAATAGTTGTTTCCAAATGATCCAAACAAAGAATCGTCATAATCACATTCGAACAAAGAGCATGAATTATGACAATGTAGATAGGAAGAAAAAACTTACGAGTAATTGGGAAGCGAAAGGCATACGAAGAGGTTTGAGCAATGTGCGTACGAATCGATACAAAATAAGGAAAATTCCAACATCGAATAAGAGACTTGATGAAATTTTGCGAATAATGCCACCAAATACATTGCTATGCATCACAAATCCTTGGCATGCTATTGATATTCCCTCCGTTGTATTACCTTCATTCCATGCAATTGATGCTCTATCTCCCATTATTAATAATTGTTTTTATTATTTGCCTTTTTTTTTATGTTTCTATTCCATCCATGATCCATGAATATGCATTTGAGAATAGAACATGTCATATAATATGTCTTTTCAACCTTGAAAAAAATTTAGGAAATGTGGAAAATAGTTGACCTTTTGACAAGTCATCTTAAAAGAGACGGTGTATATGTTGTAAGAAAATTGATTGATAATTTTTAGTTCATAGATTATACATTGTTGTACATCTGGTTGTCTAATTTTTGAGTTTTATATTAAATTTTTTAAGTTTTGTTTTAAAGATTATGTGTTTTTACTATAAAATTTTCGGAAATTTCCCACGGCACCCTTAAACTTTGACAGATTACACATAGTACCCCTTATTTTAAGTTTGTACACATGGTACCCTTGTATTTAACCTTTTCTTTCCCAAAATACCCTTTGGCAAAATTCCGTTATAACTCCGTTACTCATCTTACTTGTGACCCTTTTTTGTTGTTTAATATACTAACCTCTCATTATCTTTTTTTTTTTGAAAGAGAAAACGGAACTTATATTAAATCAATTTCTGTTAGAGCAGAAATAGCATGCAGAAAACCCGAGGACATTACAATAATATCTCCTACCGTCTCACACAATCTCGCAACCAAATGAGCTACTGTATTCCCTCCCCTCTTAACATGAGAAACAGTATTACATGGAAAAAGATGATGAAGATGATTAATATCATCTACACAAAGTCCTACTGCAGTTCGGGTAGACAACCCATTATTCACCGCATTAACCAACGACAATGCATCAAATTCAAGCGTAATGGTTGCCACACCCCTCGCCTGAGCAGTTTCTAACCCGAAGATAGCAGCTTGAGCTTCCGCCACATCCACCTCCTATCTCGCTCTTACCCTCCTACTACCAAGCCATACGATGTTCCCATCCTCATCGCGCGCTACCACCCCAACCCAACCACACCATCACTAGGGACGTAAGCATCAGTATTAATTTTGAAGACACCAGCCACCGGTGGAGACCAGGTGTTCCCATGACCGCCATGACCCCTCATGGGAGCTTCCAACACACGCTGAGCATAGATGCGGTAATCAGACACCATCTTTATAAAACCCGTGATCACGACCTCCGGTGGAGGAGGAGATTCATCAAAAATCCACTGGTTGCGTATAGTCCAAATCACCCATGCTACTGCTAGAAACCTCCCTCTGCCGTTCTCATCCAAATTTTTTAGAACCCACCCAAAACGATCCCTATATGACAAACCCACCGTGGCCTCGACAACATTCTAACAACCTCTAGCCTCACAAGACCGCTTCGCCCAATCACACAGGAAGAGAGCATGATTGATACACTCATCACCCACGCAAAAATTACAGGTCGGGGTTGGGCAACAATGTCGGGTATGAAGGTTTTTACGCACCGCGAGTGTGTCCGTGCATACTCGCCAAATGAAGTGGGCAAATTTAGGTGGGACATTCAGGCTCCAAATCATACGCCACAAAGCGCGGCTGTCCTCGTCATCGCCATAACAAGCTGCCATCACACTACCCCATCTTCCTAACCAATAACCCGACTTCACCGTATAACAACCATCTTTTGCCGGCCACCAAAATAGTACGTCCTGGGGCAATCTCTTACTTATAAGAATCTCAAGAAGCAACTCAACATCCCCCTCCGTCAATACCGCACTTAGCGCGTCAACGTCCCAGCAACCCCGTTCATGATCAATAATACTCGCAACATTCATAGATGGACCAGCCTCCAAATTAATAGTAGGAACCCTCCCAATACCCTCCCCTGGCAGTGAAGCATCATCCCACAACCTGACTTGATGTCCATTCCCCACACGCCACTTCAAACCTTCCATTAAAAGCAATTTAGCTCCCCACAAACTACGCCACTTGAAACTAGGGTCATATCCTCTCCTCGCTTAAGGACAGAATCATTTTTGAAATATCGAGCCTTGAGAACCCGGCCAACCAAAGATTCAGGGGCTAACAATAACCGCCAAACCTGCTTGGCCAAAAGCACTTGATTAAACACCCGTAAATCCCTGAACCCCATACCCCCCAATGCTTTCGGTTGACACAAACGATCCCAGCTCATCCATTGCATTTTCCGTTGAGTATCCGTCGAACCCCACCAAAGCCTTGCCATCATCGCATGAAGCTCCTTAATTATACCATCAGGGATAGTAAATAAACTCATCATATATGTTGGAATCGCCTGAGCCACCGCCTTAATAAGGATCTCCTACCCGGGTTTGGATAGTAAATGTTCCTTCCAGCCCCTCACCTTCTTCCATATTTTCTCTTTTAGGTTAGCAAAAATCATCTTTTTTGACTTCCCAATAATATTATGCAAACCCAGATATTTCTCATGTTTATCGACCTCACGAACCCCCAAGGTACTCTTGATATCATTCCTCAGCTGACACCCGACTCTTTTGCTAAAGACAATTTCCGACTTATCATAATTAATTTTCTGACATGATGCTCTCTCATATGTGCTAATAATGTTAGCAATAACCGAGCATTCCTCCATATTGGCTATAGCAAAAAGAATACTATCATCAAGAAAGAAAAGATGTGAAATGCTAGGAGCACCTCGACAAATACGCATCCCGTGTACTTGACCATTCTCCGCCGCATCCCTAATCAAACATGAAAAAACATCAGCACAAAGGAGAAAGAGGTATGGTGAAATTGGGTCGCCGTGCCGCAGCCCTCTACTCGGTCGAACACAGCCAATAGGACGACCATTGATGATAAAAGATTGTGTCACAGTAGAGACACACTGCAGAACCCGCGTCCTCCATCCCTCCGAAAACCCCATTCGTCCCATTACCTCACCCAAGAAACTCCACTCGACTCTATCATAAGCCTTACTTATATCCAATTTCAAAGCAACATTCCCATATCTACCCTCACCTCCTCTCTTCATAACATAAAAAATTTCGAACGCAATAAGAGCATTATCCATAATGAATCTCCCGGTAATGAAAGCACTTTGGTTCTCCGATATGATATCATTTAGAAAACTTTTGAGCCTATTTGCCAGTGTCTTCGAGATAATTTTATACACCACATTACACAAGCTAATAGGCCTAAACTCCGTCATCTTCTTTGGACTATTACATTTTGGAATTAGCACAACCAAAGTGTTATTAAGTGTCCCTATATCACCACCACCATCCCACCAATCACGTACAAAATGACACACATCCAGGCCCACCACACTCCAGTACTTTTGGTAGAAAAGGGCGTGTAATCCGTCCGGTCTGGGAGCTTTATTCGGATGCATATTAAAAAGAGCACACCTGATTTCTTCATCACATAGAGGTCCATCCAGAATCTCGTTCATCGCAGGAGTAATAACATTTTTAACACAAGATAACGTCTCCTCAAAACCCGTAGGATTTTTCGACGTAAACAGATTACTAAAATATGACCCAATTATATCCGTAATCTTGTCATCCTCTGTCTGCCATTGGCCTGCTTCATCCTCAAGACCGCGAATTGTGTTCTTCTTACACCTCTGTGTCATTTTATGGTGAAAATATTTGGTATTTTTATCACCATCCCGCAACTCACACCTCCGCGCTCTAGAGTACCAATAAGTTTCTTCTTGTATACGACACTCCTTAAGTTCCTCAACAATGGTATGACATAGAGCAAGCATATCCACTGATACAGCTCTACGTTGCCATCGCTCCAACTCTTCTTCCATCACCCTTATCCTCCTTTTTAAATTGCCAAATTTCTGGCGAGCCCACCTTGTCAGCCTCCTCGAACACGCCTCAACCTTGTCAATCACATTCCATCCAACCACCCCATCCCATGCCTTCTTTACCACCTCTCCATACTCCGGTTCCGCCATCTAAAAAGGTTCAAATCTGAAACCCCGTCTGCCTCTATGCACCAGACCAGCCTCTACCTCATGAATTAGAATAACACAATGATCGGACGAAAATATAGGGAAATGACTAACCTCCACCTGTGGAAATAACTCGTTCCAGCCCACCGTAGCCACAACACGATCCAGCCGTTCCCTAACAAAAGTCCCATCCCCTCATCCTCTCTGCCAGGTAAAAATGTTCGATTGAAATCCGAGGTCAACAAGAGCACAATCATCCAAAGCAGTTCGAAAAGCATCCATTTGTCCCTCACGTCTAACAACTCCTCCTTCCTTCTCCCCATCACAAAGAATCTCATTAAAATCCCCGAAAAGAATAAAGGGAACACTATTATTACTACTACACAAAGCTCTCATCATATCCCAAGTTTTGTACTTATTAGCTTGCTCAGGCCACCTATACACACCAGCTGTAACATCCCAAGAGTTTGAGAGAAAAAGTTGTCCCACATCGGAAAAGTAGATGGCTTGTGATATGTTTATAAAGGATTTCACCCACCACTTAGTAACAAGGCCTTGTGCTTTTGGGCTTAAGTGAGGACAAATATGGGCCCAAAGGTGCTCACCCATCTTATTGGGTTGTGTTATGACGGTGGTGGGTCGGGTTGTTATACCAGCAGCCTTCCATAACACTTCTTCCTCCTCAACCAACACATTTATTGTTATATGATACTTATCATAGGACACAAGATGGATATTCAGGTCTTTCCACCATAAACCCAATCCACCCGATCGACCACTAATACAAAAACATAAACCCGATGTATAACCACATTTATTACGAACTTTCTCTAATTCCCTAGCATTAATCATTGTCTCCATGACGAAGACAATGTTTGGGCTCTCCCTCCAACACCAATCGCGGAGGGTACCAACCGTCTTGGGATTGCCCAACCCTTGACAGTTCCAACTCAGGATTTTCATTGTTGTTCGCGGGGTTGATCTCCGTCAACCTCCGCTACTTCAAAAAAGGAAACACCACCATCATGCGACACACGAACTTTCTTTGCTCCACCCTCGACACCACCACCCTTCACACCCTCCTCCCCTACCATATTCTTCCTCTTTCCCGTACCCAAAACCAGAGCACCAGTGCCATCAGCCTTCCCCTCCCAATGGCCCCTATGAATAGGTCTGTTCCACTTGACCTTAATGAATTTGCGTTCCACCAACCCAGCTCATGTGTTATCCCCCAATGTACTGCCAGGCTGTATCAGGGATTCTTCCACACCCAAACTCACCGAATCATCCTCTGTATCAGTCGACATGTTCACCACTATATTTTTCTCCTGCCCATCATGCGCCCTTGTCAATGAAACTCCCCTCAACATCTCCACCATTCTACCAAGCTCACGTTCCTCCACCTCAGCTTTTTTCTCATCATCTTCAAAGAGTTTTTTAGCACACGACGCTCCTTTACCCCTATTTCTCTCACCACCATGGGCAACCCTCCATGGAGATGCTTTTAGCCAATTGCCATACCGTTTACCTTCTCCTATGGAACCCCTGCGCTTCCCGCAATCCTTCTCGCCATGTCCTACCACCCCACAAATATGGCAAAATAAAGGCAAACTTTCATAAGAAAGCCGAACCCGCCATTTCTTATCCCCTTTAAGTTTCATATAAATTGAATCAACAAGAGCTTTACGAACATCAAGAATAACTCTAATTCTCATTGATCTATTAATCATAGGATTCACCGAATTATCCACCGTCACATACGTACCTAGAGCATTCCCAATATTACACGCGTTCTCCAGATTTTGCCGACCCATAATTAGGAGGTCGTAAACACGAACCCATATAGGAGAAAAATAAAGCGGTACCTCTGTCGGTATAGCATCTCCACTTAACTCCGCCAGGACTAAGATATGTCATTCGAAATGCCATGGCCGTTCCTCCAGAATACGCCTTTTGTCCTCTTCATCATCAAACTTGAAAGTAATAATTTTCTTCTGCTTATCAACCACTTCTCCTACAACGCCTTTTGTCTTCCAAGCCGCCGTCATAGCGTCAATCAAGGCTTCAAGATTAACATGAAGATCCGTCCAGAGACGACCCACCACGCACAAATGAGACTCATCTGTCTCCTCCGCATCCCCCGTAACCCATTCCAACTCCACGGTATTATCCATTCCATTATCCTCTTCATCGTATTCCTCCGAATTTTGGCGAACTTGCATCTGTGATGTATCACCAAGACCAGGGAAGAAATCACCTACGAGTAGCAAGAAGAGAAAAGCAATCAAATCACGAAAAGAAAGGTGCGAAAAAAGTAAAATTTTGTAACTGCAACCTAGAAACCGCCTAAGAACTCACAAACCCTACCAAGGAAAAAAAACTCTAGAGGGAACTTTTTAAAACCGTCTTAGCCTCTCATTATCTAATACAAAAAACCTTATTAATAAACTAACTTTAAAACCTAAATCCCCAAACCACCCATTATTATCACCTTCTTCAAAATCACCCCAAAAAGCTTCCACTTTCCCTTACCACCATAGCAACCAACAACATCATCCTTTTAACTGCAATCACACGACTTTCCAAAAAAAAACCACCTTCTGACTCGGTCACCTCGATGAAAGTCTGATGTCGACCATCCCCAAGCAAATCCGACACCAACAAATGTCTTTCCCACAAAACAACTACAACAACAACAATATCCATCAATTAATAACGAAGTGCAGATCTACCGACCATTTTTCAAACAGAAAAGAGTTTCTGGAAAGTTTGTTCACTGCAGCTAATTTTTTGTGCAAAACACAAGACAATAACACAAGATTACATCATGTTCTATTCTTTGATACACATTTTATCGAACGATCTGATGAAACTTGCAATTTTTTCTTGGAATATTGAAGATTTATATTGAGGATTAAATCAAAGTTCATGAAAATGGGTATTTGTAGCTTTTAAGTTGGTGTAAGTGAGATTTATGAGCTACAAGTTCTAAATCTTCAAAATTTGTCGGTGTCGGAGTTGCGTTGGGTGGTTAGCACTGATTTTGCATCGAGGTGGCGGAGTAAGAGAGTGGTTTTTGGGGGAGGTGGAGGGATTGCAGTTAAGAAGATGATGATGTTGAGAGAAAAGTAAGATGCTGGTGGGTAAATGTGGAGGTTTTTTAGGGTGATTTTGAAGAAGATGATAATAATGGGTAGTTTGGGGATTTAGGTATTAAAGTTGGTTTATTAATAAGTATTTGTGTATTAGTTGATGAGAGGTTAGTCTCTTAAACAACAAAAAAAGGTTCACAAGTCAAATGAGCAACGAAGTTTGTTAGACAAATTTTATATTTGTAACCTCGCAAGTATAACGAGTGATCGTTGTAGATGTGAGGGTCGAACCCAAAGGACGATTGTTATGGTTCTAGGATTGATTGTCTAGACACTAGTTTAGCTCAAATTAATAAAGTGAGTTGGTTTAAAACTAACTAAAGGAATTAAAACTAAAGCAATAGAAAGTCGAGTAATTAGTTAAAACGATGAAAGACAATGATTAAGGAAACTAGGATACTTGGGTTCACTTATATAGATAAAGAAGGAAGTACGCATAGATTGACAAAACCCAAGAGTGAATGCAAAGGAAAGACCCAATCTCTCGATGCGAGACTACCCCTAAGTTAAGATCGATTAAGTCCTCACTTAATTAACCCAACCTCAATTTTATCATGTAATTCCTAGATACTAGTCAAACTCTCACCCAACAAGTAGAAAAGATAGTGCAAATACCTAAATTCTCATTCAAGCATTCACACAAACACCTTATGTGCATGATAAAACCAACAAGCATATACTCAAGAATTGTAATCTTTCTATGTCATAATCCACTCCTATAACTCTATATAAGATCCCCCTCCATCTTAGTAAGGCACTACTCACACATGTTGACAACAAACAACACAAAAGATGGAAACTTTGACATATAACAAGTAAAGGAAAGCATGTTGTAAAGATAAACTAATTAAGCAAACTTGAATATGTAAACAATTGAAAGATAAACAAACTAGAAGAGGAATTATACCAATTAAGAGACAAAGTTGCAATCTTGGATTAAATAGAAGAAGAATCTTCACCAATCTTCAAATTACAACCCAATACCAAATGTAAACAATTGAGATTAATTAATTCTAGCAAAATTACCAAGTAATTAATGTTCAATTAGGAAAAGATTAAAGCTTGCTTAAGAGTGTTTGCATAAAAAGGGAATTAAATTTAGATCTAGGGCTATGTGTCCAAATGATAAAGGGAGGAGTTTTTTATAGTTTACAAGGAAATTAGGTTGAAAATTACAAAAGAAGTCAAAAATGCGGAAGGTGTGTCCCAGTCGGTGTGTCGGCCGCCGGTAGGCCACCCGACTGGGAGTCTTCTATAAGTCGTGAAGTAAAACCAAGTCATCAGGTACGCACGGCCGGTGGGGTATCGGCTGGGAGTACGCTGTAACTCCTCTTCACTTTCTTCCTTTCCTTCCTTTTTCAGGTATCCCCAGCCAGTGGCCCGGCTGCCGACAGGCTGCCCGGCTAGGAGTTCTCTGACAATTTCCTTCAATTATTATCCTTGGGCAAGTGTGGAGGGGTCCTAGCCGGCTGACCAGCTGTCGGCCTACCTGTTGGGAACCTCTTCTCAGCAATTCTTCTTCTCTTCTCCATGCCAGCTCTCAACTCCGTCTTTCTTACTTCATTTAGCCCATTTTCGTCTCAAGTCCTGCAAGAAGAGATGCAAACTCATAGAACGGGAAATAGGGACACACTATTCAAGCAAAGACACGCGAACCCGTATAGGAACGAACCAAAATGCATAGAGAAGAAGGAGAAATCATGACAAAATAAATGCATATCAGAGTTATAACGGAATTTTGGTAAAAGGATATTTTGGGAAAGAAAAAGGTAAATACAAGGGTACAATGTGTAAAAACTTAAAATGAAGGATACCATGTGTAATCTGCCAAAGTTTGAGGGTACCATGGGAAAAAAACCGTAAATTTATTGAGCTCGTTTACTTAACATTAAGCTAAAAAAATACAATATTGCTAAAAACACTATACGTATAAATTCAGTTAATTTTAAGTTTTGATGTAAAAAAAAATTAAAATATACTCCCTCTAATTCACTATATTCTTCCCTATTTCCTAAAACAGATTATTTAGGTTTTCTTCCCTTTTCTATTTTTGGTAACTTTTACTCTTATTTTATTTATTCCTCTCTCATATCACCAAACCCCACCCAACTCTTTTAATCTTATTTTATTCCTTACTTTAATGTTTGTGTTAGGAATTTGTGTCGAAGACGGACTACGCAAGAAGAAAGGAATTAGAAACAGAGACAATGGCAAGATGCGGGTCGCACGAAATACTGTTATAAGGAGTTATGTGCTACGTGAGTTAACGTAGTCTTGGCGTCTTGCTTTTCAGTTTATGGCAAGCTGGTTGCTTATTGGTCTAATTAGGCAAGTTGGATCTGTTAAGGATTTTGCCTAATTAAATTAGTCATTGGTTAGTATTTCGGTCATTGCTATTTCGTGGGTTTGCTTGGTACGTGTTATACAGGAAATTATTATATAATTTCTTATTAGTCTTATTTCTTATTAGTCTAGATATTTTATCTTGGGTGGAATAAATATATAAAGACCCAAGTTTTATTCTAGGTTAATTAAGAGAGAGATTTGAGAGAACACAATAAAGAGGGTCGATTTGTGAGGTTCCTTCTGAAGAAGAAAACTCAGTTTGTTCCGGGCTCTATTATTGGTGTTCGTCTGTCTTTGAAGATCGGAGGAGTTTGTTTAGATCTTGGTAGGCCTCAAGATTATTTGTCCTTCGTCTTATTGGGGTAGTCTCTTTTGTTCCTTTGAGACTACTATATTTGTTGGTAGAATAGGGTATACTTTTGGCTCATATTGAGTGCGTGTGTACCGGTCTTGTGACACCCTTAAATCTAGCCTTAATTAATTACGTAAATTCTACAGAAAAACTGGTAGGATATGTTTGTAATTGATTCAACTAGCCAAAAACCTGTAATTTCAAAATTTTTTTCTAAACCAATCACAACATTTCCAACATTCCCAAGAGGCGGGTGCCAAAACCTGCAATGCTAATGAACTACTTTACATGCCATAGCTAAATAAGAAAATAGAATGATACAAACCAAAAATAGAAAAGGGAGACATATGTCCCTTCAAATTATATACAAAACCAAAAGTTAAAAGGTTATATACATAACCAAAAGATAAAAGGTTTCTACAAAAGAAAGCCAAACTAGGTCCAAGGTTCCTCGCTCACTAGCTCGTCTGTGACCCCAACTAAGCATCAACAACCTGTCAATCGCATTTTATACAAACACGAAAGCCACAATTCAGTGGGGAGTAACTTCGAGTCCTCCCAGCCACGAATCGTCATAATTAATGTAACATGTAGTAAAACATGTAAACTATATGATAATTCATCTAATTTCCAAGCATCCTAACATATGAATGCTAAATTGACTAATTTAAACTAACATGTGAAAAATTTAACAAATTGTAATCCAAACTCTATCAACCATAGCCGGCTTGCATCTCACCTTCTATGATTCATAGAATCATCAAACAAGAAAGGGCAATATATCAAAGACAGGCATAAGTTCTTAGTCCCGTCAATAGTCACTTTGTAACTCGAGTCTATACCACGAAGTAGGGAAGGTAATCGAACCGGTATCTTGGCTCAGCGGTTAATATTAATAAAACATGGCCAAGAGACAACACAACCCTAGCCTAAAATCTGCGCAGACCTAGACATGCGGATACACACCACCGCACCCAAGACCCACTATTTTTCTAAAAACAAAGTGAGTACCCTAAGGAGTCCACCAAAGGGTTGGCTAGTACTTAAGCCGACCCCTTACTATCAAAATAAGTAACGAGGTCATGCCCCAACTTGGATATAAATCCACTAGTCGAAACACAAAGGCTATCAAGCAATGAACATATACTCGTCAAAGACTATAAAGACCTATCTATGATGAAGGCCGAAATACTCACCTAGGACCTAGTCCCAGCTAGTCCCAGCTTGAATACTTTAGCCCACACCACACAAGACTCACCACACAAGTCAAGTAAGACACCCACTTAACCATAAGAGGGCAAAAAGTCCAACTTACTAACCTAAATGCTAACATTCTATCATGTGAAAGGCTATTTAAATGTCTATTCAGCATACAATCCAACAGAATCCTCAATAAGTATTAAATACTAATTTCCAATTCTAGCAATTTTAACAATATTAAAGGCTTTAGGGGAAACTAGGGCCATTTCTACAATACAAGACACTATTAAATTCAATAAGCTATACATGTGAACTAAAGCTTGATAACTGGCCTAAAACAAGAAAAAGGCCGATTATCTAATTCATACAACCGAATTTTTACCCGCAACCCCACCTGCGACAGTACGGTTAAATTAAGTGGACCAATCACTCAATTAATCGACATCGCATCGATCAAAGGGACTAAGGCTCGAGTTTTGACAATCAACAAAACATTACAATTATCCCTATACAATTCATTCTGAGCCTATTATTTACAAATTCATTTTGTAAACTATCCTAACATGTGATAACTATTAACATAAGCATAGTTTTATCATTAACATAATTTTTATTACTTATATGATTCAATTCCTAAAGTGTACTCATACTAACTATGTCATTAATAAACCTGAAATGACAAATTTTGCAAGGAAAACCGCGAAACAAGCAACGGACCAACCCGGGCCAACCCCAAGGCCGGCCGTGGGTTGCCGTGGGCTCGCCGGCCGGCCCGTCCCCCTACACCACCATTTTTTTCCATTTTTGTTTAGTAAAAGACCGTCTGAACATTAATTAATCGTCCCCAATTCAACTTTGATAATTTAAACTAACAAAAGGCACAAATTAAGCATGCATGCAACAAATTTTAACATGTGAAAACTACTACTCAAACAAAAATCACCAATCATACAAAAACAACAAAGATTGTGACGATAATTCGTCGAGTAACTCGAAATATGTTACCTTAAGCTAGAAAAAGAGCAATTAGCACCTCAAAACCGAAACCCTAACAACAACTAGCCGCTATCCTCTACAATATACGAGTCCCCGAACTCGTCTTCCAAATCTTCACCTAATTAAACAATAAAAACACCATAAATAAGCACAAATACCGAAAATACCGAAATTTTGTCTTAAAACAACTTAATGAAAACTGAAATTAGAACATACTAAGTTGTAGATCTCGGCGAGGGGATTCCGGAAAGGTAAATTTCGTGAAAATCCGAGTAGAAACGAAGAAATTATGGCCAAATTAGCTTGATTTTATGTAAAAATGGTGTTTGTAAGATTAGAAGTTGAAGATGATGAAGGATAGAAGAAAGATCAGAAAAATGAAGGGGAAGGGGGGGTTTGGTCCGCGGGAAAGGGAGAAAGAAAGGAGGGAGTCGGGTTTGAGTCGGGATTTTTCGAGTCGGTTTTGACTCGCTTCGATAATAATTAAAACCGTAAGTCAAATGCAAATTCCGTCAAGACCAAAGTTCTTAAACACGAGATTACAAGAAAATTGAGTATTCATACGACCCATTTCCAAATCCGTTTACCCAACGTTCAAAAGAATTGTCATTTTCCCCCCGATACGCCCTTATTTCGAAATAAAAAGTTTTACACGGCTTAAACTATTTTTAAACATCTCGAAACTATCAAAATAAATACTTTTCTTCAAAATATAATAAAATTATATTTCTTTGAATTATTTTTACTTTAAATACTTAAATATCAACTTTTATTTGATTAATAAATTATTTCCGAAATATATTAACGGTCCGAAATTACGGGCGTTAATCACCCTCCTTTTAGAAAGTTTCGTCCTCGAAACTTAGAAGGAGAAATTATAGTTATTAGAAAATATAGGTATCTTTTCAATGAAACGGTGATACTCTTGTTGATCAGACAAGAACATCCATATTCATATCAAGATATGAAAATATTTCCACACCAATAAATGAGAAAACCCATTATTGGGACGTCACCAACAACGAGATTAAACACTCATAAATGTTAAAACCATTAAAAATCATATAAGTATTTTCAAAATTTTAGCTTAAAGTTCTATAGTAAGAATACTATCTTTACTAATTATGATTAAATAAGGCTTAGTAACTCGGAAAAAGAGTAAGAAAAGGAATCATTACACAAAACGAGAAATAGCTTAGATATCCAATCGAACACTAGGGTTGAAAGAGAGTGAGAAATCAATTTCAAATGTTATAGAAAAAGGTCAATTTGTAAATTTACTCCAAGTAAATGAACCAAAAGTTTACTCATACTATATAGAATCTATGCAAGATGGAAAACAACTCGGGAACGAGAAGTGCAAGTCGCGATAGGGAACTCACACCCAACAGACAAGAAGGAATTGAACTTTTAAAGGTGGAATTTTTGGATGAAGTCAATAAAGATGTCAACGAACAAGACGCTTTACTCAAGAGGTCAAATGAGTTCCATAAAGGTGAACACAACGAAACAAGCCAGAATAGCAAGAATGACAATTGTCGGAGATCGGAATTAGGAAGATAGGTACATCGAGAAAGGTTCACTCAATTTTCCAACCACAGAGTCATCCTACTAGGTCCTCCGAACATCATCAGGGCAACAACCAGAGGCAAAAAAGTGATGTTTAAAAAATAATGTGGATAATGTTTTAATTATTATAATACACATTTCCTATATTATATATATTTAAGTGATGTTTATAATTTTTATATAAATACTTATACATTTCACTTGACAAAAAAGTATCGTAAAAAACAAAAATTATGGTAATTATATAATTAGATTCGTGGTAAAAACAATACTATCATTAGAGTATATATTTCTTATTATTTGTACATATTTTAATTATGATACAAAACAGAAAACAAAAATGTACGAACATAGTATAGTACTAAGTACGAAAAAGATGGTGTATTTCTTGGTATGTTATTTGTCCTATATTGAAAAATAATATAGATATGGTTAATATATAAAGTATAAAGAGTGGAATTGGGGTGATCCTATATTCCTGTGATTATAAATATGAGTCATTTTTGGACTTACGTGTCAGCAATCTAAAATCTTTTGAGTCTCATAAGTTATAACACCCGAATAATTTGGTAATGACTAATAAAATAATTAGTAAATGAAAAGATAATTTAATGGTCTAAGTTATAATTATAGATAACAAATGAGATAATTTTAGTAATTAGATGAAACTGACTTATAATAATTAAAAGAGACGTAAGTTATTTATTCGGATCGATAAGCAACCCGTTTTGTTTTAGCTTGACCCGTAAGAATAACTTATTTAGTAGACTTTTTTTTTTAAAAAAAAAAAGAGAGAGTGATGAATCGACACATAACGTGTCTTTGGCATAGAGTTTCCTGGCAATTGAACAAAAACCCAAACTACTCATTCTCATCAAACCCTAAGAAGGAGAAAAGGGAGAAAAAGAAGAAAACAACTCTGATTGATCTTTGCTTGTCAATTTTTGCACACAAATCTCCTCTAAATCGGTAAGTTAATCATAATTTCTCATTTATTTAAGTTAATTGTAGTTAGTTAAATTAGTATTTGTCTCTAAAAGCATGAAATTGCATTGAATTTTGATTATTGTATTGATTTTGATTATTGTTGTGATTCTTATAAACTTTGCAATCGAATGGCTTTTGAGACGATTTTGTCAATGATGTTAAGTAATCCATAACAAATATGAATTAATGTTATATTTTCTGGTCTATGATTGTTAATTTTGTTTAGGGATTGATTAGGTCGAAATTAGGATATATTGTATGAACTTAGAACATGGTTAATTGAATTGTTATTGGTGTTGAAATTGCTGTAACTTTGATGAATTTTTAATCAATAATCGGTGCAGAATTGGGGGATGACTATTAGAGATGAAATTTTAGGTAATGAAGTTTAGAACGTGTATAAAAAGTTTGGAAAATTTTCAATGTACGGTTTGGTCTATAGAGCTGTTTTAGTAGAGCTGGACAGAAATTAAATTTGTGCTGAAAGTAGTTAGCAATCATAGCATTAGTCTTTGATTTACCTATTTACACCTTGTTATTTTGTATGAAAATTTAAAGTGGGTAATCTTGATATGACTATAATATTAACATGGGACCTTAAAGCTAAATCTTTGGTTAATTTATTTCTTAAAAAATGTATGCAAACCTTCTTGTAAAAAGGGAGGTTGGATTCATAATTGGTTTAGAGATCGTTAGTTTGTATATAGGTTGGATTGTTTAACTTATGTGTATTGATATGGAATGTATATAAATATTGTGTAGACTCTGAGTTTGTAGCCGAGGAGTTCTAGTGGTCACTTTTGTGGAGTACCTATTTCCGATCAGGTAAGGAAAATGCTTGTCATTTTAAAACTATAGAATAGGGCTTATGAGATTATTTTCCATGTATATGTTATTGATATAATATTTGACAAAGAAAGATGTTTAAATGTTTTTATGCGGGTCATTTACAAATAGAGTTGTCTTTTGATATTTTAAAGTGGTTTGTGAAGCGGATCTTTTACTAATGGAGTTATCTTTTGATAATTTAAAGTGTTTGGTAAAAAAAAAATGTTTGTGAGAATCGTTTTGAAAAACTATTGTTTATTTATATTTTTGGAACTTTGGATTTAATGGATATATGAAATGGTTTTAAGTTTGAAAATCAAGTTTTATTCTTTTGATGGATTTCATGAGGTAGAGGGGTAGGATGTTTCCATGGACAGGAACTCCTATACAGGTGTCCAGTGGGGGTTAATTGATCGAAACCCCGCCTTCTGATCCTCCTCTTTGAGGTAAGCTCTTTGAGGGGCGTGCACGCTCGGGACTTTTGGCCAGGTAATTACATAGTTGGAGAGGTCAACCTTGGTTCGAAACTTGGTTGACTAAATCTTGTATTTTCCTCTACCCGGATTTCGTGATAAAGGATTGGTGGAATATTTATTTTTAAAAGTGATTTAGAAATGGTAAAGTGGTTTATAATTTTAAGTTGTTGGTATTGAACATTTTAGTTACATGTATACTAGTTTCCTATATAAATTAAATATTTGTAAGGAGACTTGGTTTTCCTTACTCAACCACGGTTGGTTGATATTTTCCGGTTTTTGTGTGTCCACCCAACTATTTATAAATTTGGTGGGTCTGTTATGAACCATATGGTATTTTCCCGCCATACTGGGGAGCAGTGTTAAATTTTGGTGTACAGGTTGAATGATTCTTTTGCTTGGATAATGGCTTGGCTGGACGGGGATGGAGAGTGACGTTTCTATGACTATTAGCTTGCTACAATTTTGGTCATGTCCCTAAACTTTTGTTATAGTTTACGATTCCGCGAGTTTTCAAATGGACTTTTGTTGTTTAAATAATGTAATTTCGAGTTTTTAAGTACGAAAATATGTAATTATCGTCTTAAATTATTTTTGTTAATTTTAGTTATAATTTTACCTTTAGTGTACAAATTTTGAGCTGTAATCACTAGCACGATTCATCTCGTGCTCGTAACACTCCCGATTTGTCCGTTAATTGTTAATCATTAAAAAGGAAATTAAAGAAAAAGGACGGATGACAAGGGGGTGTTACATAAGTATTGTCTTAGAAGTCTCTTATTAGAGTTTCTATTATTATCTCTACAATAGCGAAATTTATTTATTATTTGTTTTTCTCGCATAAATAATAAACGGTAAGTGTGCATGTATTTATCTTCTATTTTCATTGAAAGAAATATTGTAATCATATATATGTAAACAAATAATTATATGTAAAAATTAAAGCTTTATAATATTTTTATTCATTATAACTAAATTAATTACTCCGTGCAATGCACGAGATTTCAATCTAGTATGTAATGGGTATAAAGGGGAACATATGAATTATGGTATGTGGAGCTAAGTCAAGCTAGCAACAACCAAGTGAAAGGATGCTCAATCCAAAACTAAACCCAAAATTAGAAGCCAAAAACAGCAGCATAATGACCTCTTTCACTACAAACCATAAGAATACTCTTCAAGAATTCACGATTAAAACATGAGAGTTTCTTAATTCAACTTTTTTTTTTTCAATTCAATTCATGCTTCTTTTTCCATTCTTTTTCACCTCTTTTTCTTTCAATTTCTTTCATTCTTTTTTCATTTCTCTTCCTTTTTTATCAACTTCCTTTTCACTTCTTTGTTTTCTTTCATAAACAAATTCCAGAAATTAGCAATTTCGGCATAACCAAGCTCACAAAGACTCAAAATAATGCATATCCCAAATGAGCACCCAAAAACCAATGACATAACTATTAGCTTAACAAGGCAGGCAAGTTTATAATGTAGCTAGATAAGATGTTAATATGTGTAAGAATAGGCTAGAAATGAGCAACATAGTCAAAGTGAACGACTTCAAATGCATAGCATATTATGAAAGTAATGCTCAAATAGATGAAATAAAAACCATACTTGTGCGTTTTTGATATAACACACACAATAAGGAGACCTACACTCACCTATGTGAGACCGGAAAAAGATGTACCGGTCCAAGGAGGCTCTATCTTACTATTTTGTGGCTTGCCAAAGTCAAGATCAAGCCTATTTGGTTCAATTTTCATCTTCCACCTACTATGTCAAGACATCCCCATGAATGCAATTATCCATCAATAAAGCGTGATTCATTAGCTTAAAAAGCTAAAATATGAGAAATGCAAAGAGGAATGACATTATGCAAAAGACAAAAGGGTGGACACAACAAACAACTTTTTATGAAATTTTTCAATTTTTTTGGATTTTTTCAAATATGTGAAAGCAATTAAATATCTAGACTCACTAAATCTCTCCCCCAAGCTAGAACAACACATTGCCCTCAATATGTGACACGAAGATGGACAAACAAAAACCAACTAGGGGAGATGGGATGACACATGCGAAAATAAAGGAAGGAAAGAAAGCATACTAAAGTGTAGAAGCTTCCCACAAGCTAGCTTGAAAACGGGGTAAGGTCCAATCTAAGTAGTAAAGTACCTATAAAAGACAAGCTACTACAAACTAAACCAAGCTAATTGTCTTATTTTTCTAACTATTACATCAAAACCAAATGGAAATTGAAATTGTCCAAAAATTGTAAATTGTCTCAAAATCATAAATAAACACGGGTTGCCTCCTGAGAAGCGCAAATTTAAAGTCTTGCTAGGCTTGTTTTTCTTCAAGTGACACGACCATTTTTATATTTAAAAAGCAAGTCAAAGCCCTTAGAAGTCGATCATATACCTGGGCATGAGCAATACAAAAGCAAATGTAAGCAATTGATAAGATATTAGCATGAAAGATCAAAGGCAGGGATTGATAAATCTTATCAAAGCGCATATGAGAGACTTCAAAAAGAACCACCGTACAACTCCACTCGTCAGCAAGAGATGGAGCTACAATATTAAGACCATGAAATAGACCGTTAGTGCACAAATTATAATAATGAACAGTCTCAAAATGGTGGTATGAAAACTCAAGGTGGTAGGACTCATCAAAAATGGGGGGTGCATCCTAATTAACTTCTATGTGTGCATCACTAAGTCCTCTATCAACCTCAAATGGGTCATCTACATTCCATGTGAAAGGATTTTCAAAGGTGTTTAAAGGCTCGGATAAAACCTCGTCCTTTTCACTATGATTGGGCTCAAGATCACCCATGGCAAGTTTATGATCTACTACAAGGTCATTGTCGTTAACATGAGTCTCTAAATGGTCAATTGGAATGACACTAGGAGGACTTTCAAAAGAGAAAGTAGGACCATCATCATCATCATCATCGTCATCTAATAATTCAAAATCATTAAGGGCAATAGACTCACATTGGGGGGGAAAACGGGCAAAAGGAGAGAAAATAGGCTCACGTGGTCTCGGTTTCTTTTTAGAAAGTTGGTCCAAACGAGCCTGAACCATGTTGAGATCCTCCTTGATGTGCCATAAAGTTTGTTGGCGAGCTACCTCCCGATATTCGGAAGCCAAGAAATTCAAGAAATTCCAAAGTTCCGCCCCAATCATGTAATAGACACTCCCATTACTCAACTTTAGAGCCAATTCACGGGTCTCAAAACCCATGCCATCAAGCATGATATGTCCCAAGTAATCCCAATCAAGGATGTTTCCAAAGAAAATGAGACAAGGCCATTGCGAAAGTTATAGAACCGGTCAGGATAGTCATGGAAAGGCTCATCTTTGAGCTGTGGAAATTGGAATCCGTCATTCATTATGAAAGGCCAAGTTTTATTACCTACAAAATAGGCACTAAAACTACAAAGAAACCGTGAGAACAATCCCAAGGAACACGTGTTCTCTAGGACAAAATAAAACAAGATAGAATTCAACAACTAATTAGCCAACGAAACCATGCTCCCCGGCAACGGCGCCAAAATTTGATAGGATGTCACAACCTAATCAAAGATAAAATACCCTAGACACACATGAATGTAGACAAACACAAGGAGACGGGAGCTGCTAAACAAGTTGTTATAGAGTGAATTCTATCGAGGTCGGTTATCGATTGATTATTTGATTGGGTTTGTAAAACAGTGATAAAGAAATAGTCTAAGGAGGTCGGGTCACACATGAAAATATGTAAATGGTTATGTCAAATTAGAAATGCTTAATAATGATAATTGTTTAGGCCTAATGACAACCACTTCTCAGCCTTAATGTCGACCATAGAACGAGTTCTAACGAGCTCTCGTTATGGCTAGATCGATCTACTAAAACATGCTTAGTCTAATTCAATTCCGTGCCTCTCGACTTATAAAAAGAATTAACAATTTTAATCAATGATTATGGCCAATAATCAAAGACTAACAAAACAATGCAAGCATGTTAAAGAAACAATGAATTTATATTAAAACATCCTATTTCAACAATTACAACAAACTATTCATGCATGGATCCCTTAATCCCTAGACTAGAGAATTACTCATGTATAATGAAACCTAATATAATGATAAATGATATAATAAAGATGAACATACTAACTAGTAATGTAAATGACAAATGAATAACAAAACAATACTAGAAATAATATTACCTTAACAATTGGAAATGAGCTTGGAAATGAAGAACAAGATAGAACAAATGGAAAGCTTGAAATGTAAATTGTATTATAACTTTGAATGCTTAAACAAATATTTGTAACAACTAAAGGAATGCTTAAAGGAAAGCTAAACTAAACTACATTTTATTCTGAAAACTAAGACTAAAGCATATGGAAAAGTGTCTCGAAGTGTGTGGATACAACACCCTTTATATAGGACCAAAGGGAGTAACGTAAATGGGCTAGAAAAGGGGCACCCTTTATATAGGACCAAAGGGACTAAAGCATATGCTTTTTATTTTTTGTCTTAATTCCGTCTTAACTTCTCACTTAATGTTGACGCGGAATCCGATGCTTGCTTCTTTAAGAGTCCATTTAAGGCATCCTAGGGATCTTTTGGTATCCAATGCAAGCTCTTATCATGGGCTTTAATTTGAACTTCATTTCTTTATATATCCACCAACCAAAATTGGTTTCCTCTTGCTCGAATTTTCCAATTTCTTCCCAAAATGCCTTTATACTTCCCGGAATGCCCTTGCACGGTCAAGACTTGCTCTCATTAGCCTCGTTAACTTGGGTGAATGCTAATTTGACGAGAAAAGGCTATCAATGGCTTCATTTCCTACAAAATGTAATGAATACGAGCAAAAACACCTAGAACACGGAATTAGCTCACAAATACACTTATAGAAGTGCAATAATCAAATAAACCGAGCTAAAATAGGGGGTTAAACTATATATAAAATGGACCTATCAAGGGGTTTTGTAGTGTATAATAGTGTAGGTTGTATTTGTGATATTATTGTGTGGTTTGTATAGGATAAGACAATTTGATGAGACAGAATCGAGTTGGATTCGAGTAACTTATGAAGATTGCTAAAAGGTAGGTTTATCCTACTCGGTTTCAATAATGTGTGTGTATATTTGTGTGTCATTTACATCATTTGCATATTATGAGTTGTATTACATCACACGGTATTGTTTGTGGATCTTGGTGAGTCTCTTATGTTGTTGGAAATGCATTATAAAATGATAATGGTTTATGAGGACTCAAGGAGTCGGAACAATTGAGTAATAGAAGTCCATGGCATGTTGAAGAGTGTATTTCATAAATAGTCTTACTTTTGTATGTTGTGTTGCATATTATATCATTGTGGTTGTTGTTGTATATGTTGACGACATGGTTATTGTTGAGGAGACGTAAGACGGTTGGGAGATCGTCTTATGCTTGAGTCGCCTCTTGGAGCTTTCCACTCCAAAAGGGATGTGAACATTAATGACTTGAGTACGGAGGGACTCGTGTGGTTGAAGCACGATGTCTGACAGGGGACCAGGTTGGCTTCCAGACCCGGTACATCTGGGCGTGTCCCGATACCTTTTTGAGAGGGGTGGTGTTGTGGGCATATCCCTGACACCGGTGGTTGTGGGTACGTCTGGGCGTGTCTCGGTAACGGCATGGTGATTGTATGATCGTGTTATTCATATCATTGGCATGTTGTATATTTATTTATCATGTTGTGTCTTATGTTTATTTATTAAAACTGATGTGTTGTGTGTCTGTGTAATTTTCACCTATTTCCAAGGTGGCTGTATCGATCCATATGATATTTCCGATCATATGGGGAGTAGGTTAAGTACAGGTTGTTTTGATGTCACGCGGGAGATGAGACGAGCATCAGTCTTGGGGTCGAGTAACATAGATAGATATCTTAGATGGTAGACAAGTTGTATAATGTCTTGTTCACATTTATTATTCATTTATTCATTCATTTGTAAATCACTGAACTTGATATTTATTTAAGTTTTTTCTTAATTGCAACTCTGATTCACCGCCTCGTGAAACCGAGATGGTAACATCCTTCCTTTACCTTGGCCGGGTAAAAAGAGAGTGTTACAATAACGTCCTATACGGATTCGGATTGGGCGGAGTGTCCCGACACACGTCGCTCATCTAGTGGTTATTGTGTGTTTTTCAGGGAGTATTTGGTTTCCTGGGCGTCTAAGAGGCAACTTACTTTGTCTCGTTCTAGCGCCGAAGCCGAGTATTATAGCGTTGCTAATGTGGTATCCGAGTCGTGTTGACTTCGTAATTTACTCGTTGAGCTTCATCAGCCTATTCCTAAGGCAACCATTGTCTATTGTGACAACATTAGTGCAATCTACCTTGCTGGGAATCAGGTTCAACATCAACGTACTAAACATGTCAAGCTAGACATTCACTTCATTCGTGAACGCCTAGCTTGTGGGAAGGTTCGAGTTCACCATATTCCGTCTTGTCATCAACTTGCGGACATTTTCACCAAAGGCCTTCCCTCCATTCTTTTTCCACGATAGTCTTAACGTCCGTAAAACTCCCAATTCGACTGCGGGGGTGTGTGTGTTAATATATCTTATTTACTTGCCTTTTAGTGTTAATATTCTAGCGATATTATAGCCTTGTAATTAGGCAAATGTATCTTGTATCTTTGTATTTAACCTTGAATAATGATCAATAGAAAGTCAAGCATTATCTTCCTTCACTATATACATCTATTTGTATGAGTCCTTGAAAATTTTGCCCAGTGAAATGCAAAGTTCTAGCACCAGTTATCTTGATTCAATAAACTCACAAGCAACACTACACTTGGTAACTTTGATATGAGGGTAGGCTTATTTAGCTAGAAAAAAATCGTTACAACAATTATTACGTGAGACGGGCTCACACTACGGTCTCATTATGTAAAAAGATAACTTTTTATTACTAATTAAATGTATTATTTCTTATAGAAATGAAGAGTCTCTCGACGTGAGACCGTCTTATTCTATTATTTGTGAGATCATAATTAGAAGTTTAGACATACCCCCAATGACATATAGCATGGTAATTAGCAATAAGAAATTCTAGTGAGTTGTGAATCTTGTGATGTGCTTCTAACTTATACACCCTGCACATTAAGAATAAGTTGTATTAGAAAGTTAATGACTTGGTGCCCAAACACTTCAAGACATCAATTATTGTTTCAAACGTTTTTGTTCGTGGACTCAAAGTATGTTTGCAATCCAAAAATATTAATTTTAATCACAATAGAGCTAACCAAATTTCAGGTTTCAAATACATATCATAGTATTACTCCGCTACACCATATGTGATCTATATGTTAGTTTGCTTTTACAAAAAATCTCAATTATCATAGATTACCACATAATGGCAGAATTAGCTTCTATATATTAACATACTCCGTATATCTTATTTTGGGATTCCAAAATACACGATTAAAGATTTATGGCGTATTATATTTCCAATTTACATTTCTCTCTCCAAAATCTTCATATTTTCTTTAACAGTACGCTAATCTTCAATTGGCTGTGTAATTGATTCTCAAATGGCAACTCCTTCAAATAAGTGATAAAATACTCAAAAAGCATATTTTATTTTTTTCGAAGTTATCATTCAATTAAACAAAATCAAGGCGTCAATCGAAACGAAGATAAGTGATTGAATCGATGAAATAGGTCGTGAATCACCAGAAGAAACGAGATGAACGGCAAGAGAAAGAGGAAGAGAATGGCGAGGATCATCATGACGAGTCGGATTAGCGAACATGAGCCTACGATCAATGCATCTTCGTCATCATCGTCGATATCCGGTTGTAGTGAGATAGATGCATGAACATCGTTCTAAAGAGTTGAAGAATGCGGCGAGACATTTGCGCCTACCTAGTTAGCTACTGTGTATTGTTTTCCTGCCGTTGGAGTTATTGACGCATTGTCCTCCATTGTTGATGATTTAGGGACGTTTGATTTAAGAGTCATGGCCGTAGCCCCAATGTTTTTACTGCTGGTGCGTGACGGAGATCAACTCGACTGACGGTGGTGCTGCTCGGAGGAGAAAATTTCTTCATTAGTTAACAATTTGCTTGTTCATTAGTTAAAATAGAAAGGACAATAACTCACTGAGACACCCCAATATGGAAAAGGACAACAAATGACCGGGACAGAGGGAGTAGCATTCATTTAAAAGGACTAGTTTGGGAGAACAATTGAGCTTTTATTTGTTTTTTTTTTTACTATTGTGGATCGGAATAACAATACAATAACATAAAAATAACACCAAAGTAACAAAACGTAACATAAGAATAATACTAGAGTAACAACATGGTAATACAAGAATAACTGAAAGAGATTAATCGGTGGTTTGCATTCAATTAATCTTGTGAGTTAAATACACCTAGGTTAACCTATAATTAAGGAAGATAATCACTATAAACTAGGCAACCGAATATCAAAGACTAATTACAAACTAATTTCCAAATAATAAGGAAACTAATATTACGTAAAATAATTACATTATATTTACTAATATTCTATCATTCCCCCGCAGTCGAAACGGGAGGCAAACGAACGTTGAGACTGTCACGGAAATCTTCAAATAGGATTAATGGCAAACCTTTAATGAAAATATCCGCGATTTGATAACTAGATGGTATATGACGAACTCGAACTTCACCATGCTCCACCTTTTCGCGCACAAAGTGTATGTCCATTTCAATGTGCTTTGTGCGTTGATGTTGGACCGGATTACCGGACAAATAAATAGCGGACACGTTATCACAATAAACAAGCGTGGCCTTGTCCATAGGGACATGTAGCTCGACCAGTAAGTTTCGCATCCAACATGACTCCGACACTACATTAGCAACCCCGCGATATTCCGCCTCGGCACTAGACTTAGATAATGTGGGCTGTCGCTTGGAGGCCCAAGAAACCAAGTAGTTACCAAGGAACACGCAGTAGCCGGACGTGGAGCACCTCGTGTCGGGACACCCACCCTAATCGGCGTCGGTATAGGCGGTTAGATGAGAAGGAGCGGATTTTCAAATCCAAATACCTCGCTCAAGGGAGCCACGCAAATACCGAATGACACGCTTCAAAGCGTTCATGTGATCTTCCATCGGATTATGCATAAAAAGACAATCCTGTTGAACTGCGTACGAGATGTCGGGTCTAGTAAATGTAAGATATTGAAGAGCCCCGGCAAGACTACGATAAAGAGTCGGATTAGCATAAGATGTGGAAGAAGAAGCACTTAACTTGGGCTTAGTGTCGACGGGAGTAGCGGCTGATTTACATGCTGACATACCAGCCCTTTCAATAATGTCTTCTGCGTATTTCGATTGCGAAAGAAATAGGCCACTGGTAACGGTCTTAACCGAGATGCCCAAGAAATAACTAAGCGACCCAAGGTCCTTCATAGCAAATTCGCCATTTAGATGGCCCATAATTGACTTACGAAGAGGTTCGGAAGAACATGTCAAAATGATGTCATCAACATATAACAAAAGATAAGCCAAATGGGTACCTTATCGAAAAATGAACAGTGAGTGATCAACTTTGTTGTGAGAGAAACCAAGACGGGAAACGTAGTCGACAAACCGTTTATACCAAGCACGTGGAGCTTGTTTAAGACCGTAAAGTGACTTTTGCAAAAGACAGACATGATAAGGCCGAGTATGATCGCGATAACCAGTAGGTTGATGCATATATACTGTTTCATTGAGAGAGCCATGTAGAAAAGCATTCTTTACATCGAGTTGGTGAATGGCCCGTGATTTTGAGACCGCGATAGACAAAACTGTGCGAATGGTCGAGGGCTTGACAACCGGACTGAAAGTCTCACCGCAATCAACACCAATTTGCTGGGTTTTACCGTCACCTACAAGACGAGCTTTATACCTTTCAAAAGAACCATCAGAATGAAATTTATGACGAAAAATCCACATAGATCGTATAATATTAGTATGACGTAGAACCAAGACCCAAGTCTTATTGTCAATAAGAGCATTATATTCATCGTCCATAGCCATTTTCCAATTAGGGTCTCGAAGAGCAGTCACGGGGTCACGAGGAACCGGTGAAATAGTTTGGGTGTGACTCAAATTGCGGGAGGGTTTGGAGTTGAAATATTTGGGGTTGGGTTTATAAATGCCGTGATCAGCTCGTGTGGTAGCTTTAGTGACCATAGGCTGACTTGGCGTGGCCCTCGGTGGAGCCATGCTACTTGTCTGACCAGGCTGAAAAGAAGCAGCCCTGGGGCCAGGCTAAGCCGTGCTAGCCGTGTGATCAGGTTGTGAGGAGCCAACAAGGGATGGGACAGTGGGCTGGGGGTCTGAAGTTTGTGTCGTGGGGAAAGGCTGTGACTTTGCCAAATGATGTATGACATTAGGCGACAGGGGAGCATCCAAGAAATTATAAGTGGTATTGTCTGGTGAAAATAATTTAGCAAACGGAAAATTATGTTCATCAAATAGAACATGATGACTAATAAAAATTTTATTAGAAGCTAGGTCAAGACATATATATCCATGGTGATTTTTAGGATAGCCAAGAAAGACACATGGAGTAGAACGCGGTTGTAATTTATGTATTGTAGTGGCTGGGATAAGCGGGTAACATAAACAACCGAAAACTCGTAAGTGACTATACACCGGTTTTCGATGATATAGCATATGAACGGGTGTGTCAAAGGAGATGGATTTTGTGGACATGGCCCACCTGCGGGTCCGATTCGATCTGCGGACACACAGCGGTCTCTTTGAAAGCCACGCTCGGCGGCGTAAAGATGCTTTCGACCGGATCGTTTTTAGATCGGTCGGTTTCGTCTCGGTAAGGGTCTCGAAACGATTAGAGATGTTCGGAGTCGCCACCAAGCATTTGTGGGATGCCTGGAACCCGTTCGAATTCCACTTTATATGTCGGTCAAATCGAAGCACAAAGCAGCATTTGACATAGGTAGTAAAGATAAGGAAATCGTCCCTCTTTAGCATCCTATCTCTAGAATGACTCTCGTACGCCCTGGATAAGGTCGTCCAATATCCAAAGTTTCTGAGTAAGAGGTAATGGTACGTATTGGGAAGCCCTTTAATCAGACACCCAATCCCGCCCGCGTTTAGCGGCCTCTACTGATAGATTTTGGTTGGTTGAATGCAAAAGTTGATAAAACGGTTTAAATGCATGAATGCGCATCCAATGATTTAAACCTAACATGTGAGAGCTTTCTAAGTCGGTTGATTTAATCCAAGTATCAAGTATAAGATGTCGGGTTGGATTAATGATTGATTTGCATGCAAGACGGAAATTAAACATCAATTTACCGTATTAGGTTTAGGTTGCATAACATGATCCATTTGTCTTAGTAAGACATTTTGCAAATATGATTTGAATAGTCATCTGATCCGTCCTATATCCGGGTTAACCGGAGTTGGGATCGTCCTAGACTAATGCTGGAAGGGAACAGGCCCTGTACCAGACGGCTATAAGAGGTGCGAGCCAGCCGGCGGTGTAAGGGGCCTCCCTCTGGTTTTGAAAATGAGAAAGAAACGGCCTGCTTGAGGCGCGGGTTAGCCAACGGCTGTATGCCGTGTTCTGACTGTTTAGAAAACGTTGTAAAACGTGTTGAAAATGGGTATTTGAACCCGGTTTGATTTTGAAAGGGTCGTTTAGACCGCATTTGTTGATTTGAAGAACAAGACTCGAATAATCATCATTATTTGATAATATTCGGTGTGGGGTTCGGTTTTGACAAGCTTGACATGAATAGTTTTGAAAATGGTTATGGACTAATTGTTTTAAGTCCATTTGAATGTCATTAGTCGATACTCATCATCGTACCCGGATTAAAATCCGGCATGGTATATAGAACCAAGGATGATTTTGTGTTGGTGACTAATATGTTTGTTTGAAAAAAATGTAGAGAAATGAAATAAAAGGCTTTAAAATACCTCTTAAATGTCATTAACCAAATATTATCACCGAAACACGGATTTAACCGTCATGGTATGAAGAACCAAGGGCGAAAAATGCTTTATGGTTAAAACATGTGAAATGAAACAAAAAGGTTTCGAAAATACTTGAAATGGTAAAAACCGATTACAAATATGAAAATGGATTAAGGGAAATGACGAGAACAGACACGGTTGATCTCTGGTCTGAGCACCCCATTTAGGCGCGAGCATGTTGGCGACCTAAGGGGCTTCTGCCTCAGACCAAAAATCAGTTTTGGCTCGTTTATTCCATGTTTTGGTTCATGTTATGCATGTTAAAGTCATGAAACAAATGAAAACATAATAAAAGAGGATTTTTACACCCTCATACTTACATGTTTGGTTATGGCGAGTGACCGACGTAAGTGTAAAAACTCGTTTGATCGAAAAAAACTCGGTTTAAAACCGTTTTGGTAAGTAAAAGAGTGTTTTAAAAGTTTAGTGATGGTGTAGTGGTCAAAGTGGTCGGACAAGTGATTTAATGCACGATGACAGTACCAAACAATGTGTAAGGCTCGTATTTATGATCGGTAGGTCGTAAATACGCGTCGGATTGTGACTTAAGAAGTCGACTCGAGAATTTTAAGGGAGAAAAGAGGGGGCGGACACTCGCGTCCCTCTCAAATGGGTGGCATTTGAGGGGTATTTATAGGAGAATGAGTGGTTGTGTGAGTTTTGAGCGACGTGGCCACCTGGGATGCTCAAAGAGGCGCGAGCCACGTCGCGGCACTTCGAGTCGTGTTGTCACTATCAGAACAAACGGAATCATGATTTGTTCTATCCTAGGTTTTGTAGTCACATGTTTGGTACTTGACCAACATGAATCTGGGAAAACTTAGTATAGAAGGCTTGAAGATATTTTTTTTTTGTGGTTGACTCGGTTTGACTCGTTGTTGGAGTCGGGATTTGAATTTTCGAGTCGGTTTTTGGTCCGGTGTCGGTTTTGACTCTAGTTAGTGTCATTGCGACCCCGTCGTCGTGCATTAAACACTCCAGGTATTTTTGAAATGTTTTGAAATATTTTGTTTTCGAAATCGTTTTAAGTTTTCCGACGTAAAGTTGTACACAAACTGTCGATCAAACGCTGCGATCCCAAAACATGTTGTAGTCCGATAATCATCGGGTGTTTGTTGGAATCTCAGCAGATACTGGGTATCTACAGAGCCCCCACTTTGACTGAGGCTTGGACACGGCGAAAGTTAAAGTAGAGTCCCCAGGTCAATCGAAGATTACAACCTGAAGACCCAAGCGACGTCGAGGCGGCTCGAAAGGATTCGGGCCAAGGACCTGCCGTCGGGAAGGGCGACGCCAAGGCGACTCGAGGGTACGAGTCAAGGACCTATCGTCAGGAACAGTTTAGAGTCTGTCGACTGTCCGTGCGGGTCGTTTAAAGTCCATTGGACTATGTACGAAGGCTCGCCAGCCATAAGAAGGAGTCATACCTGAGGCATCTTCGGATATGTCCTTGCATGGATGCGGATGAATGCTCGCCAGTTGCGGTGCGTACGTGAGGAGGGCTCGCCAGCCGCGATGCGTTGTAAGGCTCGCCAGCCGAGACAAGGAAATGTACCCGAGGCATCTTCGGGATGTGTCCTTGGAGGGGTGCGGGCAAAGGCTCGCCAGCCATGGTGCGTATGTGAGGAGGGCTCGCCAGCCGCGGTGCGTTGTAAGGCTCACCAGCCAAGGTGCATTGTAAGGCTCGCCAGCCGTGGTGCGTTGTAAGGCTCGTCAGCCGCGATGCGTTGTAAGGCTCGCCAGCCGCGGTGCGTTGTAAGGCTCGCCAGCCGTGATGCGCTGTAAGGCTCGCCAGCCGTAGTGCGTTGTAAGGCTCGCCAGCCGTGGTGCATTGTAAGGCTCGCCAGCCATGGTGCGTATATGAGGAGGGCTCGCCAGCCGCGATGCGTTGTAAGGCTCGCCAGCCGAGACAAGGAAATGTACCCGAGGCATTTTCGGGATGTGTCCTTGATGGGTTGCGGACAAAGGCTCGCCAGCCAAGGTAAGGAAATGTACCTGAGGCATCTTCGGGATGTATCCTTGATGTGTTGCGGACAAAGGCTCGCCAGCTAAGGTAAAGGTCGGTTAATGGACCATGGGAATAGCCGCGTCGAATGGGCTTGCTTTGAAAGTAGCGAACTCATGATGCCGCTGTGGAAATAGCGAGTATGGATTCTCACTATCACTGTTTTTGGAATGAGCGGGTTCCGCGAGGAAGCCCCCTGCTGGTATTTGAAGGAATAGTGAATTTGGAATCTTCACTATCGATTGAAGTGACGGTTTATGTGCCGCCATTGACATGTGATGGAAATAGTGAATTTGGAATCTTCACTATTAATTGAAGTGACGGTTTATGTGCCGCCGTTGACATTTTGACAGAAATAGTGAATTTGGAATCTTCACTATTGATTGAAGTGACGGTTTATGTGCCGCCGTTGACATTTTGAAAGAAATAGTGAATTTGGAATTTTCACTATTAATTGAAGTGACGGTTTATGTGCCGCCGTTAACATTTTGAAAGAAATAGTGAATTTGGAATTTTCACTATTAATTGAAGTGACGGTTTATGTGCCGCCGTTGACATTTTGAAAGAAATAGTGAATTTGGAATTTTCACTATTAATTGAAGTGACGGTTTATGTGCCGCCGTTGCTTGAAATAGCGGTTTTTGAATTTTCGCCATTATTTTGGAAAATTTGAAGGAAAATGGTGAATTTTGATTTCGCCATTATTTTTGAAATTGGCGATTTTGATCGTCGTTTGCTTGAAATTTGGAGAAAATAGCGGTTTTCGAATTTTCGCCATTATTTTTTGAAGTTGGCGGTTTTGATCGCCGTTTGCTTGAAAATAGCGAGTTTTAAATTTTCACTATTTGTTTTGTTTGTTTTCGAGGAAATGACGACATTCAATATCGTCAACGAAAATTTGGAATTTGTCATGGGAAATTTGACCAAAGCCTAAATTTCGCTGAAAAAGAAAAGGGGAGGCCTGGTTTAGGCGCGAGCCACCTGGCGATGCAAGTTGGCTTCCCTATTTTTTGTTAAAAAGACGCGAGGTTGAGTTGCGGATGAATATTCATCTTCAACCTCGAAATCTCGCTAAAATCGCCATTGACGGACCTTCTAGATTGCTTTTGCTTGTGCCACTATCAACAAATGTCATCTCAAGGTAAGTATTTCCTCTTGAATCCATTCAAACTTGTCGATTTTAGCTTGATTAAATTAGGGCGGAATTTTGCCCTAAAAATCGAATTGGGCGTTTTTTATTAAGCCAATTTCGAGTGAAATTGATGTTTGCATTAGGTTAGAAACCTGTTTAGGAGTATAGGGGTGCTTTTAGTTTGCATTTTGGTCCCCGTTCCCGCTCCCTGGGCTCGAAAAACGTGATTGAGGCGAGAAACCGTCTCATTTCACAATGCCAAGTTTATTTACTTGGGTAGTGGGTCCCACTAGGTTGCATTGTAGTTGGGAAAACCCGTGTTTGCCATTGAAGGACCTTCATTGGATGTTTTGTGGGCAAAATTGAATTTTTGCCTTTTGCGACGGTCTTACGTCTGACAAAATAAGCGTCTGTTTGGGTTTGAATTGAGTCAGTTTGCCTTGAAATGGACCTTATTGGTATTTTAGGTCACCTTGGGGCGTGATAAAATCACGTTTGCCTTTTTGCGGTCGTTTTTGGATTTTGACCGGTTTGGGGCTCAAATTAGAGTATGAATTGCCTTTTTGAACCATAGAAAAATCCCCATTGTGTCGGGCATGTATTTTGGGTTGTTGGCAGACCTCGTATGGGTCTTGAAATGCCGTTTTTGTGGTTTTGACTCGTCTTTTGCTTGAAAAGAGGGGCGAGTCATTTTTGTTTTTTTGTTGTGAATGGTTTGGGGCGGGATTGCCCCTTGCTTTTTTGCATTGCGGGTTGTTTTTTGTTATTTTTGGATTTATCCATTTCATGCCGTCGTAATGCCGAAATTTCGGCTGACGTTTTTTGTTGTTGTTGTTTTTTTTTTATCGCAGGGTATCGTCTGGGACCGATGGGGTCCGTTGTTGAGTCTTTGGTGGAGGAAGTCGATCCCGGAGGGGGAGAGTCGACTGTTTTTTGTTACAGGCTTGGTTGTGTTTCTCCCTGGCGGCCTTTGTCCGGCCAACGATCGGGTATCGATCGTTGGTCGTTGTCTGCAGAGATCCGGATAGGCGGCTAATATGGCCGGTTTGTCCTTTTCGTCGTGGCTCATGGGCAGGATGGCTGATGATTGGGGGTCAGCACCGAAGTGGTGCTTCGCATCATGGTTCTCGGCCTCCTCATCATCCGAAGTCTGCAAGACACTGTCTTCTTTTTTGTCATGGAGCAGAAGCGGAGGGTTACCGTCATGGTAACCTCCTCTGCTTTCACTGTTGCTCCTTTGTTTCCCTTGTTGCTCTCTTTCTTTTCCATTTGAGAGGATAGAGAGTGCTTAGTTCGGTAGGTGGCGGATAGCCCCCAGTTCGTTGTCTTAGGCCAGTGTCTGTATGATAGACGTTTGTTTTAGGCCAGTGTCTGTATGATAAACGTTTGTTTTAGGCCAGTGTCTGTATGATAGACGTTTGTTGATGTATTTTGCGTAAGGCGGTGTATATATGTGTTTTTGGATTGTGGTTTGTTTTGTGATTTTTGGCTTTTTTCTGTTGTGTTTCGGAGGAGCGCTTGTCGGCTGTTGATTCTCCATTTGCTTTGCACCAGTTCCTGCATCGTTAGTGTAGAAAAACAGGCAACAGATAGCACATACGCAAAAACGTAAACACGTAGAAGCATTTGATTGAAAATCACGTAAAGCATTTGAAAATCAAAATTAACCAAAATGACTTGAAGTTAAAATTGAGATTTTGAAGTGAATTTTGAAAATTACGTGACAAAGTCGTCACGTTTGGAATTCAAAAGAAATTGATGAAAATTTGAGCAATTAACTCGTGTCGTGAATTAAATTGCATCGAAATTTTTGAAAATTGACTCGAAAAAATAAAACTCAAACCGTCAGGAAAGAATTTTGGAAAAGGATTTTTGCGAGTATATTTGGCTTTTGAGGTCAAGACTCGAATTTGTGAGTGCTTGAATTTTGAGGAAAATTGATGTCGTGTTATCAATTTTCGATTTTGATTTTTGTTTTGCGAAAAAGCGAAAAATTTTCGGAATTTCGACCGACATGGAAACGATCCGTCGCGGATCGGGGCGACTAGCCCTTCCCCCCTTTAAAAAAAAGAAAGAAAAATCCGTATGTTTAAAGTTGCGTCATGGAAACCGTGTTGGATTTCGTAAAACGCGAAAACAAGGAAATGTGAGTGTGAAGAAACACAAAATTTCCCGGATCATCCCGAAGAGGCGCGAGGTTCCCGGGCGCAGTTTGAGGTGTCGGGAGAAAACACGTGTTGAAAGAGACAAGTCAACAGCGGGAATCCTGGAGAAGCCTCAAAGAGGCGCGAGCGTCTTGGCGATGGAAGCCGGCTCTCCCCTTTTTCTGAAAAACGCGCTGATCATTTTGTATAAATAGGGACGTTTGCGCTTCATTGTTTCAGCATCCGAAACACAAAAACATCTCTACAAAACCTCTTCTTCTTCCACAAAAATATTTCATGGATGCTTTCGAGAATGCGTTGCGACAATGGTGCCGGGATTTGTCGCCTCCCGAGAAGTATCAACTCGATTGTATGGGAGTTGGTCAATTGTTGGTGCTTCGTCAAGTCAAGGTGCAACCTTCGTTTCTTGAAGCATGTTCTCGGTTTTGGGATTCGAAACATCATGTTTTTGTTTTCCCGAAAGGCGAGATTTGTCCTATTGCCGAAGAAGTTGGAGCCATTGGTGGGTGGCCGGGTTGTGTTCCGGTGCTTCCTCCGACTCGGTTGTGCTACACGGAGAAATTTCGTTCCATGTTGGGCTTGTCAACAAGCCAAGTCAACTTTCTTCTTGCTCCACATGGTGTGGATATGTTGGCTCTTATCAACATCTTCTCGAATCGGTTAGATGCTAATGTCTCGGAGGTGGCTAGGAGAAGGGCGCTTGCATTTTGCCTCGTCCATGTGTACCTCTTTGTTGATGTCTTGAAGAAGGAGGGGCCAAGATGTCATGGTAGCATGACCCTTATCCATGTGATTGAGCAAATGGAGCATGGTAGAGATCCATCATGGTTGGTGCTTGGAGAGATTATCCAAGCTTTGGACAAGGAAGGCTCTTGTGGAGAAGCTCCCTCTTTTGGATCGCCAAGGATCCTCCAAGTGTGGCTATTGGAGAGGCTAAGGTATGTAGAGCCTCCGGTTAATCCTTCTTCTTACTCCTTCCGTCACCTTACCATGAGGAAGAAGTTGTACCCGGATAGTTTTGCTTCCACCGAGGCCTATTGGGCCGCAAGATTGGCGGAGGAGGGTGGTCCTCATATCCGTTGGGTGGTGCCGTGGTGGCACTTGAGGTCCTTCACGGAGTTGCCCGCTTCGGGTGCTTGTCCTCGTTCTTTGATGGTGGGGGGCTTGAAGGTTGTTTCCTTCATTTATCCAGAAAGGCTCATGAGGCAAATGGGGCGTCAACAAAAGGTGCCCGCTCAAGATACTCTTGTCCAAGAGAATGTTTTTCGGAACTCCGAGCTCGTGGAGTTCTTCGAAAGGTGGTGGGCCACTTGGCCGCTTTGGGAGGTACCAAACCCCTTTGCCACGACATGGGTGATTCCCGCTTATGTCCAGTGGTCACGTGCTCCGTCCTTGGAAGAGAGATCCAAATTCCGTAAGGACGAGGTTGTCGACTTGAAGTACCGAGAGGTTGGCAAGGCCAACCGTGCCTTCTTTGAGGAGTATGTTGATGGAGCTACTCCCGATGTGATGAGACCACCGAAGAGGAGGAGTTCCGGCCCAAAGAGTATGGTTTGCCGTGCATTGGCTCGCCTTGGGTCAAATATGGGGTCTTGTGCTAGACCGGAGGCCGTCGCCGTCGTAGATCCGTTGAGGATCCGTTCCGAGGAGGAAGTCCATGCTAGGCGGGCCAATAAGAAGAACAAGGGGAAGATGTACCCCGAGGGAAAAGGCAAGGGTAGAATGGAAGAGTGAAGACCTCCATTACCCACTTTATTATTATGTTGTACTATTGTTGTGAGTTTGTATTATGTTGTACTAGCTAGTTATTGTGTGTTTTGTGCTAGTTTTACTATGTGAGGTGTGTTAGTTGACACCTTAGCTTTGACAAGTTGTAGACTCGTCGACCCTTATTTGTTGTTGAAATTGTAATCCCTCCCATTATTAATTAAATAAGAGGATTGCTCGTGTCGAAAGTTGTGAACGCTTGTTTCTTCCATCCGTTTTGGTAAAGGCAATTCGATTTGAATTGTCCTAAACAATTGCACTTGGGAAAGTGGTATTTTGTGGAAAGGGAGAAAGGCTCATTTTTGTATTTTGTGGGGAAAGGGAATGGTTTTCCCTTTTCTCCTTTTTTTTGATGGGTATGTTTTTTTTTTTTGTGTGGGTAATGTTTATTTTTTTTTTTGTGGGAATGGTTGTATCTTTCTTGTGTAAGAAAAGACTGCCTACATATCCACCTGAAGAGGTGAAATCAAACCATGATCGTAGTTCGAAATATTTTGTGAATTTGAATTAGGTTATGTGGTTGTATCCTTCAAGCATAAGAGGGACTGCCTACGTATTCACCTGAAGAGGTGAAATCAAACCATGCTCGTAGTTCAGGGGGTTTTTTTTTGTAGTGCAAATGGACGTTGCCTTTGACGGATCAAAGACATTCGAAACGGGCAAGGTGCCGCAGCTTAGACTCGATAAAACATGCAATTTCAAATCAGAACATATTGAGGAACTTGACTTGAAAAGGGTTGAGGTCGACGCTAGTTGCAAAACTAGGCTAGGTTGTTGATTGATAGGGCTCAAGGGTAGTATTTCTTGAGTTGGTCTAGGTTGGTCGGGTTTGTAAAGTCCTCCCCGTCTAGGTCACTCAGTCTCACTGCGCCCCCCGAAAGTATCTTCTTGACCAGGTATGGCCCGGCCCAGTTGGGTTTGAATTTTCCCCTCGGATCGACGGGTAATGGTGCTCGAACTGACTTGAGGACCAAGTCGCCCTCCTGGATGTTTCTGGGTTTAACCTTCTTGTTGAATGCCCGTTGTATACGTCGTTGGTATAGCTGGACGTTGTGCAAGGCGTTGAGTCGCCGTTCGTCTAGAAGAGTGAGCTGTTCGTACCTTCGACGGGTCCATTCCACCTCAGGGACTTGACTCTCCAGTAGGATGCGTAGAGAAGGGACCTCTAACTCTACCGGTTGAACCGCCTCCATACCGTATGCTAGGTAGAAGGGTGTGGCGCCTGTCGGTGTTCGAATGGAGGTTCGGTATCCCCAGAGTGCGAATGGGAGTTTGCTCGGCCAATCGCGGTAGTTGTCTTGCATTTTCTTGATAATGGTAACAAGAGTTTTGTTCGCTGCCTCCACCGCTCCGTTGGTTTGGGGATGGTAGAGGGATGATCGATGTCGTTTGATCTTGTATTTTTCCAGCAAGGCTTGAGTTTCCGCCCGGAAGTGAGAGCCTTGATCGCTGATGATCTCATGGGGTACCCCATATCGGCAGATGATGTTGTTTTGAATGAACTTGGCCACTTGTTTGGCGGTCAAGACTGCATATGACTGTGCTTCCACCCATTTGGTGAAGTAGTCGATGGCGACGAGGACGAAGCAATGCCCCTTGGTGCCTATCGGGTTGACTTTCCCGATGATGTCGATGCCCCAGGTTGAGAATGGTCAGGGTGATGTCATGGTGTATAAAAGTGATGGTGGTATATGTTGTATATTGGCGAAGATTTGGCAATTGTGGCAATGTTTGACGTAGTTACGGCAATCGGCCTCCATGGTTGTCCAGTAGTAACCTAGCCGCATGATTTTCCGTGTAAGCATCATTGCACTCATGTGAGGGCCACATTCTCCATCGTGAACCTCTCCCATGACTTTTTTGGCTTCGTGATGGTCAATGCAAAGGAGGAGAATTCCTTGGGGTGTTCTTTTGTAGAGCTGATTTTGGTTTACCACGAATTGTGAGGCAAGTAAACGGATGTCTCTTTGTCCTCTTTGATCAGAGTTGGGAGGAAATTCGTTTTTGGTTTTGTAATTGAGGATGGCTTGGTACCAAGGTTCATCATGGCTTTCCTCGTCGTCGATAATGGCACAAATGTGAGCTGGCTCGTTCCGTCTCTCAACACACAGGGGCATCGATGTCATGTCGTCAGGTATGTTGACGAGCGCGACAAGTTTTGCCAGAGCATCAGCAAATTGATTTTCCTCTCGCGGCAAGTGGAAGTAGTCGACTTGGTCAAAGAACTCGGCCTCTTGACTGATCTTCGCTTGGTAAGGAGCTAAGCTGTCAGATCGGATTTTCCATGATCCGAATACCTGATAGATGATGAGTGAGGAATCGCCATGGACCCTCAATCTCTTGATGCCAAGTGTGATGGCTGCTTGTAGGCCGATGAGACATGCTTCATATTCAGCGGCATTGTTGGTGACGGCGAAGTCTAGCTTGACCGAGATCGGAACATGTTCTCCCTCTGGTGAAATTAGAAGGATTCCTACCCCGAAGCCTCTCAGATTAGATGCACCATCAAAGTATAGGTCCCATGCGTTGGAGTCGACACAAAGGATGTCTTCGTCAGGAAGTGACCATGTGTCGGTCGTTGGATCCTCGCTGACGGGGTTTTCTGCTAGGAAATCGACAACTGCTCTTCCCTTGATAACTTTGAGGGGTACGAACTTGAGGTCAAACTCGGACAGCATCAGTGTCCATCTAGACAGCCTTCCGTTTAGCACGGATTTTTCGAAGATGTATTTGACTGGGTCCATCTTGGTGTAGATGCGGACCGAGTAGCTAAGCATGTAATGCCGCAGCTTCTTTGTTGACCATACTAGGGCAAGGCATGTCTTCTCCAGTTGGGTATACCTCGTCTTGTACTTAATGAACTTTTTGCTGATGTAGTAGATGGCTCGCTCTTCGTTGCCAACTGTTTGTGCTAGCATTGCTCCCATGGCTGTGTTGGTTACAGTCAGGTACAGGGATAGAGGAATCCCCGGTTGAGGTGGCATGAGGACAGGAGGTTTGGATAGGATTTCTTTTATCCTGTCAAAGGCTTTCTGGCAGTCGTCGTCCCAATCGGTGTGATCGGAGGCGCGAAGCTTCTTGAATATTGGTTCACAAATCATAGTGAGCTTGGCAATGAACCGGCCTGATGTACTGGACCGACCGAGAAATCCCCGAATCTCCTTCTCGTTCTTAGGCCGAGGCATTTGTTGAAGGGCTTTGATTTTGGTTGGATCAACCTCAATACCTCTTTTGCTGACGACATGTCCCAAGAGTTTTCCGGAGGTGACCCCGAATGCACACTTCTGAGGATTTAGTCTCATGTTATACTTCCGCTGACGAGCGAAGAATTTCCGGAGGGCATTGATGTGGCCGTCCCGTTCTTTTGATTTGACGATCATGTCATCGACATATACCTCTACCTCCTTGTGCATCATATCATGTAGGAGAGTGGTAGTGGTTCTTTGATAGGTTGCTCCGGCGTTGATGAGGCCGAAAGTCATGACCGTGTAGCAGTATGTACCCCACTGTGTAGTGAACGCAGTTTTGTGCATGTCTTCCTCAGCCATTTTAATCAAGTTATACCCAAAGATACCCGTCCATGAATGATAGGAGAGCATGTTCGGCAGTGTTGTCCACCAGAATGTCAACATGTAGCAAAGGGAAGTCGTCCTTTGGACTCGCCTTGTTCAGATCCCTGAAGTCGACGCAAACCCGAATTCGTCCGTCTTTCTTTGGTACCGGCACAATGTTGGCCACCCAATCCGAGTATTCAGATACTTTGATGAACCCGGCTTTGAACTGTTTGTCCACCTCTTCTATGATTTTTAGGGCCCACTTAGGACGCATCCGCCGTAGCTTCTGTTTTACAGGTTTAGCCCCGGGTTTGATGGGTATCCGGTGCTCTGCAATTTCTCTGTCAATCCTGCATGTCTCTCAAGTAAGACCAAAGCGAACACGTCCTTGTATTCGTGGAGGAGGTCAATGAACTGCTGTCTTTCCGAGGGGTCCAGGGTTGTCCCTATCCTAAGTTCTTGAGGTGTATTGTCGGTTCCTACGTTAATAGGCTCGGTTTCCTCAATGATGGGGGTTCTGGTTTCCCATTTGTCAAGTTCTTTGGCCAGGTGAGGTGGGTAGTCATTCAAGTCAAATTCCTCATGATCATTCAGAATTGCATTGCAGTTAAATTGAGACGAGTCATAAGCAAACTTAGCGTTCATTAAGTTGACACGAGCGAAAAGCTCGGAGAGGACAGACATCTCGTGGTTAGTCGGGGCGACACGACGAGAAGAAGTGGCCCCCGGAATGGCTCCAGGTTGTCACCTTTCATTGGAGTGGGGTGACCTTAGTAGACTCGACCTCTGAATCAGCCACGACTTTGTGATAAAACAGTGGGAAGGGGACCTTGACTGGGACATCTGGAGTGTTAGGAGCTATAACAGACTCCGACTCCGACTCGGACTCAGACTCGGATCCTTCTTCACTTCCCTCCTTGAACATAAGGCCTTCTCCAGTTGTGATCTTGAGAATGCGGCCTTGGCGATCGGTCCACTTGATGGTCTTCCTCCAACCCTGGGTGGCTTTCTCCGGGTCAGTATCGGAGATCAAGGTAGTTGGATCAAACTGATTGTCTTTCAGGGCGATGTTGATGATGTCCTCATAGTCGAGGCGTTTGACGTTATCTTCCCCAAAGAGTAGTGTGACAGCTTGTCCGTCGAGGCATGGTGACGGTTTGGACTCAGTTGATGCAGCTTCGATGTTGTCGGGGATAAAGTAGCAGTCCTGGAAGACTTCCACTCCCGGGTATCCAGCCCTGGCCACAGAGTCATAGATAGGCTCCGGAAAGCCGTGGTAGAGTTCAGACTCTCCCTCGGGGACAAAGTATCCGTTGAGAGTCAGGTGGTAGGGACGGAGGATAACTCCGTGCTTCTTGCGTTTTCGGACTAGGAGGTTCATCTCCTGGATGTCTTCATTGGTAGGTTCGTATCCCAGCCCAAAGGGAATGTTGGGGACCTTAGCCTGTTTCAAGGGAGGCAATGGGTCCTTTAGTGGATTGAGCGGTAAACCCGGGAAATAACCCTGACGCATTATGATACGGTTGATCGTGAGGTTGGTGAACGGGTCACATTCAGAGGTTGTCAGTTCATCAGTTATGGCGTTCACGGCTTGGAAACCCCACATTTCATTGTCGTCCTCCTCAATGGCTTGGGAGGCTACCCCTCTTCTCATGACTGCTTTGATTGGGGAAGCGGGGATCGTGATTGTTTTCCCGTTGAAGGGGACCCTGATCTTTTGGTGGAGCGTTGAGGTGACCGCCTTGACGGCGTGAATCCAGGGACGTCCCAGGAGCATGTTGAAGGACGCGTCAATGTCGACCACTTGAAAACTAGTTTGTCTTTCTAGTGGCCCGGTTGTGACGGTCAAAGTGACTAACATATATTGTTGTTTGTTTGCTGCTGTTCCTGGTGAGTCTTGGTTGAACATGCAGACTGTTGTTTTGTTTGTTGATGTTTCTTACCAGTTCCAGTTTGGGAATGAGGGTAGAGTATGATATGAAAGAGAGTTGTATATGTTTTTGTTGTTGTCATGGTATAGTGATATTTTGTTGATAGGATACAGTTGTGAGAAGTTGTTACGATAAGTTTGACCTTGTTTCGTGGATGAGATATCGGTAGTCATAGTCATGACAAGTGATTAGTGGAATATGTGTTATAATGATCTCAAAGCGGCAGGGCGGTTCATAATCTTTTGTTGAGATAGTGAGTGCAGGATATTGGGAATTGGTGTCATGTTAAGTTATGTATGAGTTTTGCGGTAATGAAAGAAAAGAACTTGAGGATCTAGTATGAGTGTACGTAACAAGTGTGGAATGTGAGTTATGCTTTTGGTGATATGAGTTTTATATAGTTTATATAGAGAGGTGTGTCATGTTGCGGTAATGTGGAAGATTTGAAGTTTTGGGTTAAGCTAAAGATTTTGAAATTGAAGGATGAGAGTTGTTTAAGTAAGAGAGCCTAAGATATATGCATGGCGACTGTTCAGATTATAAGTGGTTATCTTTGACACGCGGTGGTGATGGGGATAATGAGAAAATATAGCTAGGATTTAGTATTAGCGAGTTACGAGGACGTAACATTTATCTTAAGAGGAGTAGGATGCGATAAAGGATAAAAGAGATTTTGATGGTTGTACATATGGTAGTATAATTGGAAGTAGAGTGTTGGTGTAGCATAAAGGTCGGATATTTGTTTTGATCAAAGGTCATGACCGTGCTTGTAGTAGTTCGATGTGTAGCAATGAGAGGACCGTGCTTGTAGTAGTTCGATGTTTAGCAATGAGAGAATATTTCAACAGTGTTGATAGTTGAATGACAATGATTATGAGTCCAATAGTTTTGTCAGTTGGAAGATGATGTTTATGTGTGTGAGTAAACTTCGAGGACGAAGTTCGTTTTAAGGATGATAGAATGTAACATTCCGTTTTGATGATTGATCTTCTTTTGTGGTTGAGTGCTATTGAGTGTTATGGAAGTGATACAAGGTTGGCAACATTATATTGTGGTCATTGGGTAATGTTATGGAGTCAGTATTGAGAACCTATGCTATAGTTGAGACGATATCGTGAGCCATGTTGTGGAAGGAAGAGTGGTTTGTGGAGTTGGTGTTAAGTGTCCATGTTTTATAGGTTGGGTTGGAACTTCGCGGTCGTGTTTTGTTTTGTTTGTTGTTTTGCTTTGAGTCGGGGTAATGATTCTTGTGGAGACTTGTGTAGTTCCTTAGTGTTGTTATATGTGGTTGGTTTAGTCTTGGGGCGTAGTGTTGTACTTTGTTTTATAGTAGAGTGTGAACTTCGGGACGAAGTTCTTTTTAAGGGGGGAAGATTGTAATACTACGGATTTTATTAAGCTAAGTACTCGACCGAGTAGAGCCTACTCGGCCGAGTAGTGCTAAGTGCATGTTATGTTTGGCTTCTGCCGAGGAATACTCGGCCGAGTATGATGAATACTCGACCGAGTAGAGGATACTCGGCCGAGTATGCTCTATACTCGACCGAGTATCCGGTTCGTCGAGTGTTATTTCAGCGGTTTGATGCGGGAGTAGTTAGGGGTTATTTATTCGATAAATGGTTTCTAAAACATCATTTTACAAAATCTAATCAAACGTACGACGCTCTAATCACTCCCAATCTCTCCTTTGTGTATGTATGGACAATCTTAGCAATCGCATTCAATCATTCATCCTTTCGTTGGTAAGTCTTTATTCCCATGATTGTTGGTGTTTAATTCTAGGGTTTGCCTTTAATCATGAATTGGGGAAATGGGGTTTTGCGATTAGTGATTGGAACTATGTGATTGTTGTTGTAGGTGACGATGTGGTATTTGTTATGCATTTGTATGGTTGATTGCAGCGTAAGCGGATTGCGAAAAGGTAGGGTTTCCCTACTCGGTTCTTGTTCTTTGTAAGACATGTTTGTTGTGATTATTGTTATCTGTTGATCATCGGAGTATGGAGATTGTTGTGACGATGTTGGTGTGAGGGGATTGAGATGGATGTGATGTCATGTGATTGTGATTGTGGTGGAGTCACTTGCGGGAGTGGCTTCACACCCTAGTTCGCCCTCCGTGGAACCCGCCACGGGAGGGGATGTGCACATTAAGGGAGAGGGATTGTTAGTCGCTCGTTGATGAGCTGGACTAGGTGGGGATGGGCTGCGGTCACCCACGCGGCGCGAGGATTACCTGTTGCGATGGGTAATCAGGCGGGCTACACACTTCGGTGTGTAGTCGGTTCTTGTGTGAGATCGATGGTCACCGGTTGTCTTGTTGTTGTCTTATATTGATTGAGTAGAACCGACCCCGTGTTGTTGTTTTGTAAAACTGCGGTGATCCATTCGGGATGGTGAGCGGATTGTGACAGGTAATGCAGATGTTTAGCTATGGGACAGTCATGGGGAGTCATCACGTCAAGTCTAGCTTCCGTTGTTATGAGTTTAGATGTCTTGGATTTCATTTATATTGAGACATTGTACGTTTATTTTGAGTTGGTCTGAGATAATGTAATCTTTAACTTTTATACTTTAATAAATGTTGTTTGGAATATGTAACTTTGATATACTAACCTCGCAATTATGATTCTACATCTCCAGACCAGTAGCGTGATGACTCGATCCCTCCAATCCCAGCAGCAGTAATCAACAATACCTGCTAAGCCAACTGCTCACCATCCCCGAATGGATCACCGCAGATACCACAGAACAACACGGGGTCAGTACTGACTAATCAAATATAAGACAAGACAATAAAGTAAATAGCTGATCATCCACTATCCCAACTCACCACCTCGTATACACACCGACTACACACGGAGTGTGTAGTCCTGCCAGATTACCCATCGCAACAGGTAACCCTCGCCGCCAGTGGGTGACCGCAGCCCATCCCCACCTAGTCCAGCTCCTCACGAGCGACTACCAGTCCCTGTCCCTTAATGTGCACATCCCCTCCCGTGGCGGGTTCCACGGAGGGCGATCTAGGGTGTGAAGCCACTCCCGCAAGTGACTCCACCACAATCTCAATCACAACATCGCAGCTGTCACATGACAACGTCAACATCACCACAACCACTATACTCCGATGATCAGCGGATAGCCATGATTCACAATACAATTATAAATTCAATTCAATTAACAGTAGACTGAGTAGGGAAACCCTACCTCATAACAAAGCATGCAAGACTCCCACTCATAGCCACGCGCGACTCCATTAAGCACCCTAACAATGGTAACCATATCCTATTACACAACTATACTCAAATAATCACTCAAAAGGACACAAGGCAGCAACTTACCTAACCTTGCACATCCGTGACGACATAGACAACCACCACTCACGACCTCCTTGCTCCGCGAGTCCCGACGTTCCCATGGTAGGGGTTAGGCTAACTCCTTGGAGGTATAAAGCTATGGAGTGATAGAGTAGGGTGATGGTCTAGGGTTAGAGAAGGAGAAACTGTCGAGGAAATGAGAAATTAGAAATGAATCTCGCGAACTCGCATTTATAATAACACGTCGACATCCGCCATACTCGGTCGAGTATAGGAATACTCGGCCGAGTAGACTCCACTCGGTCGAGTACTGGTGGTACTCGGCCGAGTGGCCTCCGCTAGGTCGAGTAACTAATCAAAATGTCTCCTATTACCAGTCGATCCCTTACCAATCATTCCTAAGGTCTGTTTAGTTAATATGGTCACAACAACGTTCCTACAAATCCTGGTGTTACGTCTTCCCCCTTAAAAGAACTTCGTCCCAAGTTCGCCCACACAACACTCCCCGCAAGATTACGTACCATGACCTTAACCACCTTCACAAAGATACACAAATTCACACTATCCAAACATTACCATTAGCCATCTTACTCCATGACAATCCCTTATCACAGCTACCTTCCCCAAACATTAACCCATTCTCAAAACAGTATTCACCCTATACCTACACAAATATGCAATTGCAACACTTTACACCATGTAAGAAAACCGTACACACTTGTACTACCACGTTCCATACGTTTATATTAAATACACAAATGCAAAGCGCTACACCATTGCAAAGTACATAATTACACAATCACCACATTCCGAACACGTATACCAATTATCATCAACTGAATAGAATCCTCATATTACTTGATAACATTCCGAACACGTATACCAATTATCATCAACTGAATAGAATCCTCATATTACTTGATACCCTTGCGCCATAAAACTTTTCATATTAATCCTCATATTACTTGATTCTAAATATTTCATAAAATTAACTACTCATACATAGTTAAGATACACCCTTCATAAGTGAAATACTTGTCATAACAATTGAGTTGAGACCCCCCGTGTATAGTATAATCTTTATATTACTCGAATACCACCCAGCTATTACTTCAAGGAAACATGAACATAAATTTCGAATGTTACTACGTACATGTGATTCCAAAATCATAGGTATAACTAAACACACCTCATAATTAAATACTTAATTCTGCGACATTACTCTTCCCCTCTTAAAGGAACTTCGTCCTCGAAGTTCACCACTAATCATTTCCCCAAACCCAACGCTAGAACGTACCACCTGACGGTGACATTACTCATAGACTCATGTAGCTCAACTTGTTTTACGACATTACACTTTTGTGACTTATAAAACCAAATACTTCAGCAACCAACATATATATATACTCGTATAGCGACCACTAACATATAGAATAATTGAAAAGGAACAGGTCTATACGTAACCTCATTGAAACAATTATCATTGTAATCAAACATATACATACGTGTAAAACTTCTTACAGTGAGCACGTGATATGACTAAACTATTACCTTCTTATAATTTAAATATCTAAGGTATTTCCCCCCCTAATTCACCAACCTGTTTTATATAACAAAACATTCATAAATTTATAGTCGATGCCAAAATCAGAAATCCATGAGGCAATAAAGATCCATCTGTGGGACGTCATCTAGTATAACATAGTAAAACAAGTACCTAACAAGCTTTATCATACAATTACCACGTAATTATGAAATTCTCATAACAAATATCCAATAACCCCTGAATCGACAATAATCGGCCGAGTATGAAGACTTACTCGGTCGAGTAAGCTCTACTCGGTCGAGTATATGAATACTCGGCCGAGTAAGCTCTACTCGGTCGAGTAGTAATCTATACTCGGTCGAGTGATGTCTGCAGAGAGCGTTATGACAATAATCCAACCAACAATATTACTTAGCTATCACTAGCAACCTGCCACAATTCTTCACGATAATTAAATCCATACAAATTCCTACCTGAAGTGACATGAAACACGTCTCCATACGTTAACCAAGTAACGGCCTTAAGGCCAAATACAATCATCCAACATAAGATACCTGATACCGATGACCATATCCAAAGGAGAAATGATAATGCGTATATAATCATGATGATGTTAATGTTGGTTGTTGGTAGTAGCATGTGATTAAGATCTTCCGTCTATGCATATGAATATTGTGTTTAATTTTGATGTGGGTATGGTAAACGTTCACATATGTACTGGTTTTTAGAAGTATTGGGTCGTTATTATTTGTTTTATGCATGTTTAAGTTGTTTTGTTAAGGAATTTTGAGTTGTATACAAACCGATGTTTGGAAGGGTTGTCTTAAAACTGTCATAAGTCGAGTTCTAGAAATGATATTGCTGTGATTCCAAGTTGAGGTGATAGCTTGTCCTCTTACGATTCTAACGATAGGTCACACGCCCAGAATGACCAAGTAACGAGCGAGATATGACTGTTTTACGAAAACTGGACGGTGCTGAGAACTGCGCCTATACTCGACCGAGTAGTCCCTACTCGGCCGAGTGTCTTTTATACTCGACCGAGTGTTCCATATTCGGCCGAGTAATCTCTCTGTGATAATACTGTTTAGCGTCTGGAGTCGTGAACTCGGCCGAGTAGTCTCATACTCGACCGAGTAAGGTCTACTCGGCCGAGTATTCCCAATACTCGACCGAGTAATCCTTCTGCGACAATTGAGTTTGCTTCTGGAGTCGAAACTCGACCGAGTAATATAGTTACTCGACCGAGTACCTTGTACTCGACCTAGTATGTTATGTACCCGACTGAGTACCTCATTGGGCGGTCACTTTGAGTCGGTGGCTATGTTATTACTTTTGTTTTGAGCCGGTGGCTATGTTTTTACATTGTTTTGAGTCGTAGGGTAAATACACATGTATGTTTTGAGTCTTAACGCATTCTTTTATATGTGAGACGGTCTTGATACGTAAGTTACCGGAAGTTATGACATGGAGAATGACGGCTTATGAGGGACATGTGTTGGGTAAGGAAGACATGTGTTAATGTGGTTGTGAAGGATAGTGGAAAAAGAAAAGGGAAGAATTATGAGCTAATCGAGGTAAAGAGCATGTTTTGTGAGATATGATGAGTGAAATAGTCGTGTATTGAGTAGTATAAAAGTAAGTGTATATGGGCAAGGGTGATGTAAGTGTAAAGAAGCATGAGAATGAAAGATTGAGATGAGAGATACGAATAGTGACATTTCGGGATGTGTAAGGACTTATAGAGGGAGACGGTTAGCATTGTGTTGCTTAAGGATATATGTAATGAAAGGTTGCTTTAGATGGATGGAGAAGAGGGGTATATAGTGAACTTAGATAGAGATATGTCGCGACGTGGAATTGAAGATGGTGACCAAGTTTGGGAATTTGGAATTTTCACGATGTGAGCCTAGTGAGTAATTCTTTGGGCAGCTAACGGTATGAGATGAATTTTGGTTTCCTAGTGATGTAAAAAGGGAGATGCAATTGTTTGAACTTTAAACGTTGATTTTATGGATAGATTAGTGACAATTGGGAGTTATAGTATAATGAGAGAAGACCCATGGTAAGAAAGAGTGAGATGATATCGACATAAAATAATGGGAATTGAGTTTGGAGCAATGTGAAGGTAACCGGAGCACTAGAGAGTTAGATAGAAATAATGAAGAGTTGAATCATTAAGGGAGTTTGTCGAGGGTAAAAGAAAAGAATATGGGGAGTAAAACTAGGAACATGTTCACTGAGGATATGTGATATAAGAGTAAGGAATTGTAGAGATGTATGATACTATCATGAGGATTTGAGTTACAGTTATGTAGAAGTTCCAGGACAACATGATAATCATGAGTTTCGAGGAATTAAAGAAAGCAAAAGTTGGGTAAAGAATTTGCACGATATGAGATTTTGGTGGTGAGTCGGGTGACGATACAATTACGGATGAAATTGGAAATAGTGTTGAGGTGATTTTTGTTGATATATTTGATGTTTGTTGTTTGGGATGAGAACCAAAGGGAGGAAAAGGATTGTTATATTAAGAAGTGATAGTAAGAGAGTAGTCACATGAAAAATGTTGGTGTCATAGTATTGTCACTAGTGGTTGAGGATGATGTTATTTTGGGGAAGTTAGTGTTCTAATGAAGTTGATTTTGTGAAGGTGATTAAGGTTTGGTTATGAGGGATTTTAAGGTATGGATATATGAGGTATTCGTTGGTAGTTGGGTACAGATGATATGGCTACGTTCGCCGGGTGGTGATAATTGTGTGTAAAAGAAGATATGTTATGAAGGGCACCTGAGTTAAGTCTGGATAAGAGATATTCATTGTCAAGTGGTAACTTACGTGATCAGGATTGACTAGTTGGATGTGATTATGGGTCTAAGATGTATATAAATGTTTGTGTGAGGTTGTGACCTCACGAGAAGCGGTATGGTATGATAGTTTTAATGTTGTTATATGAATGTTCTGTAAAATATATTGGATACGGAACTTAATGGAATGATGATCAAAGTGATAGTTTGGGTGATCTGACAAGACTGGTTATATTTGCATGTGTATTCATGATATATGTTTATTCCATGAAAAGTATGGATGGTATGCATGAGATTCTTGCCTATTTATTCCGTATGATATATGGTGTTGTGATCTCGCAAAGCGCCTTGAGTAAGTTTTCTTGTTCGTGATGTTATATTGAGTCGATGTTTAAGGGATTGTGTATGTCGTGATGTCTATCGGTGTGGTTGTGGTGCCGCTGGTGGTCCTCCGGGCACGGTACTTAGTGTTGTGATGCGGGCATTTTCGCACCGCGGTACGGTTGTGTGGTGGCGGTTTTGCGATGCCGTCACCGGTTGTGGTGGAGTAGGTGAGATGTTTATGTTACGAGTTTTTGAAAGTGCTTACCAGCTTAAACATATATTGTTGTTTGTTTGTCATTGTTCTGGTGAGTCTTGGTTGAACATGCGACCGTTGTTTTGTTTGTTGATGTTTCTTACCGATTCCCAGGTTTGGGAATGAGGGTAGAGTATGATATGAAAGAGAGTTGTATATGTTTTTGTTGTTGTCATGGTATAGTGATATTTTGTTGATAGGATACGATTGTGAGAAGTTGTTACTGATAAGTTTGACCTTGTTTCAGGATGAGATATCGGTAGTCATAGTCATGACAAGTGATTAGTGGAATATGTGTTATAATGATCCGAAAGCGGCAAAGTTTCATAATCTTTTGTTGAGATAGTGAGTGCAGGATATTGGGAATTGGTGTCATGTTAAGTTATGTATGAGTTTTGCGGTAATGAAAGAAAAGAACTTGAGGATCTAGTATGAGTGTACGTAACAAGTGTGGAATGTGAGTTATGCTTTTGGTGATATGAGTTTTATATAGTTTATATAGAGAGGTGTGTCATGTTGCGGTAATGTGGAAGATTTGAAGTTTTGGGTTAAGCTAAAGATTTTGAAATTGAAGGATGAGAGTTGTTTAAGTAAGAGAGCCTAAGATATATGCATGGCGACTGTTCAGATTATAAGTGGTTATCTTTGACACGCGGTGGTGATGGGGATAATGAGAAAATATAGCTAGGATTTAGTATTAGCGAGTTACGAGGACGTAACATTTATCTTAAGAGGAGTAGGATGCGATAAAGGATAAAAGAGATTTTGATGGTTGTACATATGGTAGTATAATTGGAAGTAGAGTGTTGGTGTAGCATAAAGGTCGGATATTTGTTTTGATCAAAGGTCATGACCGTGCTTGTAGTAGTTCGATGTGTAGCAATGAGAGGACCGTGCTTGTAGTAGTTCGATGTTTAGCAATGAGAGAATATTTCAACAAGTTGATAGTTGAATGACAATGATTATGAGTCCAATAGTTTTGTCAGTTGGAAGATGATGTTTATGTGTGTGAGTAAACTTCGAGGACGAAGTTCGTTTTAAGGATGATAGAATGTAACATTCCGTTTTGATGATTGATCTTCTTTTGTGGTTGAGTGCTATTGAGTGTTATGGAAGTGATACAAGGTTGGCAACATTATATTGTGGTCATTGGGTAATGTTATGGAGTCAGTATTAAGAACCTATGCTATAGTTGAGACGATATCGTGAGCCATGTTGTGGAAGGAAGAGTGGTTTGTGGAGTTGGTGTTAAGTGTCCATGTTTTATAGGTTGGGTTGGAACTTCGCGGTCGTGTTTTGTTTTGTTTGTTGTTTTGCTTTGAGTCGGGGTAATGATTCTTGTGGAGACTTGTGTAGTTCCTTAGTGTTGTTATATGTGGTTGGTTTAGTCTTGGGGCGTAGTGTTGTACTTTGTTTTATAGTAGAGTGTGAACTTCGGGACGAAGTTCTTTTTAAGGGGGGAAGATTGTAATACTACGGATTTTATTAAGCTAAGTACTCGACCGAGTAGAGCCTACTCGGCCGAGTAGTGCTAAGTGCATGTTATGTTTGGCTTCTGCCGAGGAATACTCGGCCGAGTATGATGAATACTCGACCGAGTAGAGGATACTCGGCCGAGTATGCTCTATACTCGACCGAGTATCCGGTTCGTCGAGTGTTATTTCAGCGGTTTGATGCGGGAGTAGTTAGGGGTTATTTATTCGATAAACAGTTTCTAAAACATCATTTTACAAAATCTAATCAAACGTACGACGCTCTAATCACTCCCAATCTCTCCTTTGTGTATGTATGGACAATCTTAGCAATCGCATTCAATCATTCATCCTTTCGTTGGTAAGTCTTTATTCCCATGATTGTTGGTGTTTAATTCTAGGGTTTGCCTTTAATCATGAATTGGGGGAAATGGGGTTTTGCAGTTAGTGATTGGAACTATGTGATTGTTGTTGTAGGTGACGATGTGGTATTTGTTATGCATTTGTATGGTTGATTGCAGCGTAAGCGGATTGCGAAAAGGTAGGGTTTCCCTACTCGGTTCTTCGTTCTTTGTAAGACATGTTTGTTGTGATTATTGTTATCTGTTGATCATCGGAGTATGGAGATTGTTGTGACGATGTTGGTGTGAGGGGATTGAGATGGATGTGATGTCATGTGATTGTGATTGTGGTGGAGTCACTTGCGGGAGTGGCTTCACACCCTAGTTCGCCCTCCGTGGAACCCGCCACGGGAGGGGATGTGCACATTAAGGGACAGGGATTGTTAGTCGCTCGTTGATGAGCTGGACTAGGTGGGGATGGGCTGCGGTCACCCACTGGCGGCGAGGATTACCTGTTGCGATGGGTAATCTGGCAGGGCTACACACTTCGGTGTGTAGTCGGTTACTGTGTGAGATCGATGGTCAGCTGGTTGTCTTGTTGTTGTCTTATATTGATTGAGTAGAACTGACCCCGTGTTGTTGTTTTGTAAAACCTGCGGTGATCCATTCGGGGATGGTGAGCGGATTGTGACAGGTAATGCAGATGTTTAGCTATGGGACAGTCATGGGGAGTCATCACGTCAAGTCTAGCTTCCGTTGTTATGAGTTTAGATGTCTTGGATTTCATTTATATTGAGACATTGTACGTTTATTTTGAGTTGGTCTGAGATAATGTAATCTTTAACTTTTATACTTTAATAAATGTTGTTTGGAATATGTAACTTTGATATACTAACCTCGGGAAACCGAGATGGTAACAGCCTTTCATGCTAGGGTAGTCCTTGGCAAGGTACCTTGGTATGAGGGGGTGTTACAAAGTGTTTTGAGAGGGATGACATTCACGGCGGAACCGTCATCCACAAGGACCATTGGTACATTCTTTTGGAGGCATTGTACGGTGATGTACAGGGCCAGGTTATGGTTGGCTCCGAACAGGGGGATATCCTCGTCGGAGAAGACGACCGGATTGCTCAGATCAGGGGAGTCTCTCGTCATGTGTGCCACTATTTCTTCTGGGGAAGAGGTGGAGGGCACGGTTAATTTTCCCAAGGCCTGCAGCAGGGCCTGCCGATGCTCAAAAGACGTTGCGATCAGTTGCCAAATTGAGATCTCGGCCTTTGCTTTCTGGTTGTTTCAAAGATTGAGTTCTCAGGAGCCTTTGGTTGAGTGTCCACTTCCGGGACGATTTGGTCATTCGTTGTTAGAACGGCCGCTGGGTTGCTCGGATTCTGATAGGGACGTCCGGACCGGGTGAGATGTCCGATTTCCTTCGTCCGCTTCTCCTTTCCTGGGATGACATAGACATCCTCAACATCATCCCGCCATATGCCGTTAATTTCAGGGTCTCGAGGATAACTTGGAGGGGTATTCCTCGGTGGGTAATTCTAGTGGGGAATATTTTTGTGAGGGCGATTTTTGTGAGGGTAGTTATTTTGAGGGTAGTTATTTTGAGGGTAATTCTCGTGAAGGTGGTTATTTTGAAGGTGATTTTCGTGGGGTCTATGCCGAATAATGGTCGCGGAGCAATCCATCCCGGGGTGGGTAGTTTTGAATGCTTGGGGAATTCTCCCTCGGACGTGGTGCCGGGGGATTGAAGATGAGTCGACGGTAGGCGTCGTCGAGTCGGGTGATTCTCTCGGAAAGGCTGGCAATGGCCTCCTCAACTTGCTGAAACATAGTGAGCATAGTGGCAGCACTAAATACGAACACTCCGTCTGAAGGGTCCTTTTCCAGAACATTCACCTCGTCGTCAATTGGCAAGATGAGATGAGAGCAGTCTAGGGTCGGCTCATCGTCAGAGATAGCGCGAATTCCCAGAGGATTCGTCTTGTTGTTTGGCTTAGTTGGTGGGGGTATATGCAAATCTCCCTTCTCAATCATGTCTTGAATGAGGTGCTTGAGTTTGAAGCAATTTTCGGTATCATGCCCTTTCCCTCGATGATACTGGGAGTAGGTGTTGGGATTCCAAAATCGGGATTTCTTGGCGTCGGCCGGGTCCGGGGTAGGCCCGATCGGTTGTAGCTTCCCTTGGTCCATGAGCCTTTTCAGGGCACTTGCATAAGTTGACCCTATGTTGGTGAACACTCTCTGGGGGCGTTCAATTTTCTTGGCAGATGGTTCGACGAGGTTAACCTCATCAATCTTGTTTGTCTGTCCGTAAGGGCGAGATCCGGTTGAGGTGGATCCTTGATAACCCCTGCCAGTGGTCTTTGCTAAGACACCCTTTCGGAGGTCGTCCTCAATACGTGTCCCCAGTAATGCGGAGATCCCGAAAAGTCTTGATATTCTGATACCTCAGTAAGTTGGCATAAACCGGGCGGAGGTTGTTGACAAATTTCTCCACCAGAGTTGATTCACTCAGCTTACTGACCAACTGAGTACTCACCCTCCTCCAACGGGTTAGGAACTCAGTGAACCCTTCCTTGTCGTTTTGGGTTAACACCTCAAGAGTACGGGTGTTGGCCTGGATCTCGACATTGTCGGCATACTGTTTGGCAAACTCAACTACGATTTCATCCCAGCTGGTAAGATTTTTCGGGTCCAAGGAGTAGTACCATTGGCGAGGAATCGGCTCCAAAGAGGATGGGAAGATCCTGGTAAAAAGTTCCTGTTTGACCCCCTTAATGGCCATGTAGTCTTTGAAAGCACGGATGTGGTTAAGTGGGTCCTCCACTCCCTTGAACTTAGGCACATCAGTCAGGGTGAAGTTGTTAGGTAACTGGTCCCCAACAGGTTCGAACCTTCGGTTATTTTCAAGGTGGATGTTGTTACCCCGGGCTAGGAGTTGTTCTTCCAAGAGTTTCACCTCTTTTCGGTCTCGATCGAGAGGTGGGGTATTATGTTCCCCAATTTCCTTGTTCTCCGGGCGTCGATACGGTCTCGACGCGATCCAGATGACCTTAAGAGCAAGATGCGGCCGCTAGCCGATCGAGACATCTCTGTTGTTATCATTGTTGTTGTTGGACGAAGCCGAAGACGGGGCCATGGCTCTGAGGCAGAAAAACGGCTCACATTACAACTCAATCCGACACGGTTCCAAGACTGAACACAGATAACATAGAGGACGATACCAAGATCGACTCAACAAGACGGGGTGACCGTGTGTGGTACCTCGGTGCCGACTCGATTTATGACGTGACGGTGTTTGACCGAACCTTTGACACGAGTCCAACATGACGGCGTGACGCCATTGGACGGGTCTCGTGGTGAGACGACTCATAAGTAAAGACCCATAAGTACGTTTGCTTTGACTCGATAGACACGAGGCGGAATTGGAATGGTGGACTGAAGTTTTCGAAAATAGAAATTTTCAAAAGATTCATTTGTCGCTTTAATGGGCGGCTTCCGAAGATAGAGATCTCCGCAAGTCGATCAGTTGAAAAGGGGTGTCTTAAGTTTATTTGCAAAAGACGGTTTGAGTTTGAGTCGGCTCGGGGAACAGTGCATTGCTTCCCAAGACGGTTTTGAAATTCAAAATTGTATGTTTTGAAAATCGAGTTTGAAATGTTTGAAGTGGTCTCGGGGACGGTGTACGGTCCTCGGGATCCCGAAAGTGTTTCGAGAAAAGGGTGTGTGCTTTTTTCAAGTTTTGAAAGAGAGCCATTGTCGGCGCGAAACGGGTTAAAATCCGTGTCTAGACGCGGCGATTATAACAACGTAAAAAGGTGATTTGAAATGGTTGTACAAAATCGGGTTTCAAAATCGTCATTACGACGGCCTAGAAAGGCGTGTTGAAATGGTTATACAAAATCGAGTTTGAAAATCGTCATTACGACGGCCTAGAAAGGCGTGTTGAAATGGTTATACAAAACCGAGTTTGAAAATCGTCATTATGACGGCCTAGAAAGGCGTGCAACAGTCGGCGAAAGACCGAGGTTTGAAATGGCCATTATAACGGCGCAAAATGGTGTTTTGAAAGTTTGAAAATGACACGGAAGGACTTATGATCAAGTAGCACATAAGCACTCACAGTTTCATTATATTATGCATCATGCTGACACGGGTTTTGGCTTAAAAGGGTAGGTTACACACCAAGCAATCAAACCCCGATTTGCGAGAGGGATACCAATCCAAACAAAATGTGTAAGGAGGGTGCCCTAGCCTCGTGCTCGAAAGTGATGAAAGCTCTTTGACGAAACAGAAATGTGTAACGTCAATGGTATGCCTGACTCAATCGGGATTCGAAACGCGGGGATGAGAAAACTCACGCCGACGGGACGAGCCAATTGGTCGAAAAGGGTTAGGTTGTGGGCCCGGACAAGGAACCCGACCGTGACCGTAATATCAATTAATGCATTCCAACCAAGACCTTGTTTGAGTCTCACCATCTAGGGATCACTAAGACGTAAGTGTCCTAGTTTTCCCCAGTGGAGTCGCCAATCTGTGGACATGGCCCACCTGCGGGTCCGGTTCGATCTGCGGACACACAGCGGTCTCTTTGAAAGCCACGCTCGGCGGCGTAAAGATGCTTTCGACCGGATCGTTTTAGATCGGTCGGTTTCGTCTCGGTAAGGGTCTCGAAACGATTAGAGATGTTCGGAGTCGCCACCAAGCATTTGTGGGATGCCTAGAACCCGTTCGAATTCCACTTTATACCTCGGTCAAATCGAAGCACAAAGCAGCGTTTGACATAGGTACTAAAGATAAGGAAATCGTCCCTCTTTAGCATCCTATCTCTAGAATGACTCTCGTACGCCCTGGATAAGGTCGTCCACTATCCAAAGTTTCTGAGTAAGAGGTGAAGGTACGTATTGGGAAGCCCTTTAATCAGACACCCAATCCCGCCCGCGTTTAGCGGCCTCTACTGATCGATCTTGGTTGGTTGAATGCAAAAGTTCATAAAACGGTTTAAATGCATGAATGCGCATCCAATGATTTAAACGTAACATGTGAGAGCTTTCTAAGTCGGTTGATTTAATTCAAGTATCAAGTATAAGATGTCGGGTTGGATTAATGATTGATTTGCATGCAAGACGGAAATTAAACATCCATTTACCGTATTAGGTTTAGGGTGCATAACATGATCCATTTGTCTTAGTAAGGCATTTTGCAAATATGATTTGAATAGTCATCTGATCCGTCCTATATCCGGGTTAACCGGAGTCGGGATCGTCCTAGACTAATGTTTGGAAGGAAACAGGCCCCTGCACTTAGACGGCTATAAGAGGCGCGAGCCAGCCGGCGGTGTAAGGGGCCTCCCTCTGGTTTTGAAAATGAGAAAGAAACGGCCTGCTTGAGGCGCGGGTTAGCCAACGGCTGTATGTCGTGTTCTGAATGTTTAGAAAACGTTGTAAAACGTGTTGAAAATGGGTATTTGAACCCGGTTTGATTTTGAAAGGGTCGTTTAGACCACATTTGTTGATTTGAAGAACTAGACTCGAATAATCATCATTATTTGATAATATTCGGTGTCGGGTTCGGTTTTGACAAGCTTGACATGAATAGTTTTGAAAAATGGTTATGGACTAATTGTTTTAAGTCCATTTGAATGTCATTAGTCGATACTCATCATCGTACCCGGATTAAAATCCGGCATGGTATATAGAACCAAGGATGATTTTGTGTTGGTGACTAATATGTTTGTTTGAAAAAATGTAGAGAAATGAAATAAAAGGCTTTAAAATACCTCTTAAATGTCATTAACCAAATATTATCACCGAAACACGGATTTAACCGTCATGGTATGAAGAACCAAGGGTGAAAAATGCTTTATGGTTAAAACATGTGAAATGAAACAAAAGGTTTCGAAAATATTTGAAATGGTAAAAACCGATTACAAATATGAAAATGGATTAAGGGAAATGACGAGAACAAACACGGTTGATCTCTAGTCTGAGTACCCCATTTAGGCGTGAGCCTGTTGGCGACCTAAGGGGCTTCTGCCTCAGACCAAAAATCAGTTTTGGCTCGTTTATTCTATGTTTTGGTTCATGTTATGCATGTTTTAGAATGTTAAAGTCATGAAACAAATGAAAACATAATAAAAGAGGATTTTTACACCCTCATACTTACATGTTTGGTTATGGCGAGTGACCGACGTAAGTGTAATAACTCGTTTGATCGGAAAAAACTCGGTTTAAAACCGTTTTGGTAAGTAAAAGAGTGTTTTAAAAGTTTAGTGATGGTGTAGTGGTCAAAGTGGTCGGACGGGTGATTTAATGCACGATGACGGTACCAAACAATGTGTAAGGCTTATATTTACGATCAGTAGGTCGTAAATACGCGTCGGGTTGTGACTTAAGAAGTCGAGTCGAGAATTTTAAGGGAGAAAAGAGGGGGCGGACACTCGCGTAAGTCTCAAATGGGTGGCATTTGAGGGGTATTTATAGGAGAATGGGTGGTTGTGTGAGTTTTGAGCGACGTGGCCACCTGGGCTGCTCAAAGAGGCGCGAGCCACGTCGCGGCACTTCGAGTCGTGTTGTCACTATCACAACAAACGCAATCATGATTTGTTCTATCCTAGGTTTTTTAGTCACATGTTTGGTACTTGACCAACATGATCCGGGAAAACTTAGTATAGAAGGCTTGAAGATATTTTGTTTTTGTGGTTGACTCGGTTTGACTCGTTGTTGGAGTCGGGATTTGAATTTTCGAGTCGGTTTTTGGTCCGGTGTATGTTTTGACTCTAGTTAGTGTCATTGCGACCCCGTCGTTGTGCATTAAACACTCCAGGTATTTTTGAAATGTTTTGTTTTCGAAATCGTTTTAAGTTTTCTGACGTAAAGTTGTACACAAACTGTCGATCAAACGCTGCGATCCCAAAACATGTTGTAGTCCGATAATCATCGGGTGTTTATTGGAGTCTCAGCAGATACTGGGTATCTACAGGTTTACTTGGTAAAATGTTTGTGAGATAAGTTGCCATGTCGAGTGCATAGTGCCAATATTTAACGGGTATGGACGCGTGAAATAAAAGTGTTCGAATCATGTTATTTGTGGAACGTATTTTGCGTTCGGCTTTTCCATTTTGAGACGATGTATGCGGGCAAGACAAGCGAAAAACGAGTCCATGTGAAGCACAAAACGTTCTAAAAATACCGTTAACAAATTCCGTACCATTATCACATTGAATTGATTTTATTTTGCGTTCAAATTGGGTTTGTATAAAGGCGTGAAATTGCGTGAGGCTAGAGTTAACATGACTTTTTTTTGCTATCGGAAAAGTGCATAAAAAATTACTATAATCGTCTAAAATTAATAAGTACTCCCTCCGGCTTGCTGTTTTCTTCCCATTTCATTATAATACTCCTCACATATATTAGAGAAACGGGAAGAAAATTAAAAGCCAGAGGGAGTAATATTTATGGCCAGCAGAACTTAAGACGGGTGATGTCCAAAGATCACAATGAAGTATATAAAAAGGCATGTAAGTACTAGAATTTGACATAGCAAACGGAAGACGAATATGTTTACCAAGAGGACAAGATTGACAATTTAATTTGCTAGACTTCAAATTACAATCAATCAATTTATTACTTCTAAGACACGACATAGTAGCATTTCCGGGATGAACTAAACGATCATGCCAAAGAGACGATGCTGCTAAGCCAACGAAATTGGGAGAGAGCTGTGAAGTATTGGTGCCGGAAATAGGATAAAGATTTCCCCGACTATTACACCTCATTAGACGCGTCCCCGTCCGCATATCCTTTATACAAAAACCAAAAGGGTTAAATTCAATAGTGACTTGATTATCAGTAGTGAATTTTCGAACCAAAACAAGATTTTTGACTAATTGTGGAGAATAAAGAACATTTTTGAGGACAGAAGGGGGATGGGGTTCGAGGATGGTGGACTGACCGTAACCTTTAACTGGGATGGAATGGCCATTTCCGACAATTATTCCGTTAGGAATACTGGAATTAACAAAAGACGAGAGTTTACCTAGGTCCGACGTCATGTACGAAGTTGCGCCAGTATCCATCACCCAAGGATCCGGAGGCCCAAGTCCCAAGGTATACATGGCAGCGTCAATATCCGTTTGAGACGGTCCCTCTGCTGCATATGCCCGAGCAGGTCTCGGACCCAAAATGCCCGACTGAGCACGACTAGGTACAGATGGCCTAGCCCACGGACTAGTAGGATACCGGCATGGTGGGTAGCCCCAAGGAGAGGAGGGCCACTGCCATGACCCATAGCCAGCAGGCCACTGATGTGGCGCTGACGGAGCAGTAACAGGGGAGGACTCAGGCGCCGTTATAGGAGCGGATGCCGGTGTCTGAGACTTACCCTTGCTGCCCTTACCCTTTTTCTTGTTGTTACCATTGCCACGATTACCTTTGCCAGTGTTAGAGCCCGAATTCGGAGAGGAACTGCTGCCGCCGTCACTGTCTGCCGAGCCCTTCACATACATGGCCGCGCTACCAGTAGCAGCCTGTTTCGCGAAACTCGCTTCCTCCAGAGTTAGCATCGAGCGTGCTTGATAAAACTGAGGAAGCGGGTCACGTTGACGAATAATTGAACCAACATTCTGATAAGCCTCGGTGAGTCCGGAAACCAATTGGAGAACCAATCGACTATTTGTGACCGGAGCCCCTACATTCTTCAACTGATCCGCTAAAGATTTTAGGCGCTGACAGTATGCCGAAGCCGATGAGAAGTCAGACATCTCAACGTGGGAGAACTCTTGCTCGAGGGTGACCGCGCGCGAGTTTTTGTTATCTTGGAAAATATCAGCGATACGATTCCATGTGTCCATGGCGGTGGAATCAGATTCGATAACAGTTTCCAAGAGATCAGTGGTTATGGTAGAATAAATCCACTGAAGGAACGTTGCATCGAGGGTTTCCCATTGTTCCTTCTCATCGTCCGTAACAGGGGCTTTGGGTGCTCCAAATTTTGGCGTGATGATGTGATGAAGCACGCGGTTAGATTTAGCGTGATTCCTGAATAGGGCAACCCACAATGGGTATTGGTCATTCTCCAATCCTAATTTGACCGAGATATGATTGGAGATGTTTGTGACGGCGAACGCCGGGTGAAATTTCGATTTGCCAGGAGCCATGGATGACGTGAGGTCGAGATAGAGAAGAAGAAGGCGGCTGGTTTAATCGAAGGAGAGCGGAAGGTTCCTGATACCATGAAAGAGATTAATCGGTGGTTTGCATTCAATTAATCTTGTGAGTTAAATACACCTAGGTTAACCTATAATTAAGGAAGCTAATCACTATAAACTAGGCAACCGAATATCAAAGACTAATTACAAACTAATTTCCAAATAATAAGGAAACTAATATTACGTAAAATAATTACATTATATTTACTAATATTCTATCAATAACACCGGACTAACACAAGAGTAATAACAGAGTAACACAAAAATAACACCAGAGTAACAACACGCTAACACAACAGCAACATATGAATAACAATGGGTAACCTATGGTAACAATGTTACTCTAATGTTATTCTAATGTTATTCTTATGTTATTCTTTTGTTGTTCAAATGTTACTCTAATGTTTAGGGTTTAAAAAGAACAATTTCAGGTTAAGACCATATTTTTGTATGAGAATATTCAAAAATAAGGAGTATTTAAACAATTTGTAATCTTTTGGTATTGCCCATTTGTCTTTGATTCCTCGTGTTTTGGTAAAATCATGGGGGTGGGTTTTAATTATGTTATTAGTTCTTTAGAATATACTCCTACTCCGTAGTAAAAGTCTCATGAAAACAAAGTATTAAACCAAATCTGTAGCATTTCATTTTCTCTGCTACTGGTTACACAAATCCCATCCTTACATTTCTTCATTATCAACAAAACAATTAACCATCACCACCATTACCTCTAATAACCACAACCACAACCACAACCACCACCACCTGATCGAGGAATGTAATTTAGTAGGTAACTTTATCAATAGGAGCTGATACTCTGGCGGTAATATCAGTAAAATAAACCCCTTTTTTCAAAAGCGATTTAACAAGGAATTAAGCATGCATCAGAGTGTAAGTCTTAGTCTTAGTCTTGTTCTTCCTGTTAACCAGACCGAATCCGTCGTTATTATTCACGCTCAACTCAGGCTGGACACCTACATCTACACCTACTTCAGTTCAACCACCACAAGACTAGCCCACATTTCCACCGAATTACGACCCTCACGAACGAGCAGCGCCCATGCAAGCACCCAATCGCTCCGACCTACATCTAGCCGCGACACCAAAATCAAACCCAACGGATGTGTCCCCTTTGAGCCGCCATTGCTCGCACCACCCCTTTCGTGCCACCAATTTGAACATCACGCAATTTCAGTACCAAAACGAAGCACCGAATTGGTTCAATTGAGATGATATCAATGTTACACTGGTGAAATTGAGACAATATCCATATCACGGTATTTTTTTACGTTAATTTCTAGGTTTTTTTGAGTAATTTTTCCAGTGGTTTCATGTTTTTTGGGTTTAGAGAGAAAGAGAGAGAGAGAGAGGGGATTATAATTAATTTTGGTTTGATATTCAAGATGTTTCGCGTTTTCTTCGTGTTCTTTTTTGTTACTATCTTAGACCATCTCCAATTGTTTGGTTTAGGAACTTTCTTGTAATTTCATAAAATTGCAAGCTAGTAACACAATCATTGGAGTTGGCCATCTAAACTAGCTTTGCCCAAAAAATTTTAAGCTACTAGCTCCATGGAGCTACTTGCTTAAATGGACCCACAACTTTAATTTAACTAATAGGAAAATAGTGATCATATTAATAAAGTTTTAATTTTTTTTTGGAAATTTGGAAATTGAATAAATAAATAGAGGAGTATATTAAGTGGATCCAATTAAGCTAGTAATAAGTTGGCTAAACCATTAGAGTAAATTCTAGCTTAAAATGGTTGTAGATTAAGAAAATGATGTGGCAAAGGTAAGTTAGTGGCAACTAACTTACCATTGTAGATGCTCTTATACTCCCACCAATTTCATTTATTATTTCTCTTTCTTTTTAGCCTAAGAAATAAGGGAACTAATTTGGATCACAAAATACACATGACCCACATTAAATTGATTTTGGACCATATAAAATTGTCTAAAAAAAGAGGAAACAATAAGAAAAATGGATGGAAAGGAAATATGAGCAATAAATGAAATTGGAGGAAGTATCTTATCTTATATATATATATATATATATATATATATATATATATATATATATATATATATATATATATATATATATATATATATATATATATATATATATATATATATATATATATATATATATATATATAAGGGTTCTTATAAGGCCTTTATACCATATAAGACCCTAAGTCCTTATAAGAGCCCTTGGATGGAAGGGATGGAGGGATGAGATTACATCTCATTGAAGGGTCACAATTCTCCCTCCCTAATCTCCTTCCCTAATTGTGTATAACTCCACCTAATTTTGTACAACTCTTCCACCATTCTAATCTCCCAACTCACTTCTTCATTCACTCATCCTCTCTCATTTCTCACATTCACTCTTTCTCTCTCATTTTCTCCCACCCTCTTTAAACAAAAAAAAAAAAAACCAAGTTGATAAAAAAAAACCCAAACTAAAATAAAACAAAAAAAAACCACAAAAATCACTCCACCACACCCGACCCACCACCACCCCACCACCACCCTATCACTGCCTCCACCTCCTCACACCGCCAACTTCCAGCCCCACCACCGCCAACTCCATTGCACGACGCCACCCACCACCGCCAACTTCCACCCCACCACCGCCAACTCCAGCCCCCACGACGCCACCCACCACTTCGCCTCCACCTCCTCACATCTTACCTCCCGCCTCCACCTCCTCACACCTTCTCCTCACGTTTTTTTTTTGTTTTTTGGAGATCTGAAAGTCGGTCCTTTTTTTGTCATTTTCTCTTGTTTGTTTTGTGTTTTCAATCACTGTTTGTTTTGCCTCCACCTCCTCACACCTTTTTTATTGTTTTTGTTTTATTTATTGTTTTACATATCAATATTTGTGCCTTTTTTTGGTTTAGATGACAACAACTCCTTGTTTGTTTGTTGTTTTTGGTTTTGTCGAGATCTCCTGTTTGTTTGTTTGTTTTTTTTTTTTTTTTTTTTTTTAAATATGTCTTGTTATATGTGTTTTTGTATGGGTTTTATTTTATTTTCATTGTCCATTTTTTTAATTTTTCAGATTTACTTTATTTTGTTCTTTGTTTTTTGGTTTTTTTTATATATACGTTATAATTTTTGTTGGTTATTAATTTTTTGTTGGTTATTGATGGTTGTTATTTAATTTTTTTCAGATTTAATATTTGTTGATTAATTACGATTTTTCATATTTATTTGGTTTTTATAAAAGTTATACTATTTACGACTAAAGTTATACACTTAAAACATTAAAGTTATACATTTTATGACTAAAGTTATACACTTTTTACATTAAAGTTACATTATTAACATCTAAAGTTATACATTGTATAAATTGAAGTTATACAACCATTCAAGTTTGTTTTGTTGGTTTTTTGGTTTGGTTTGGTTTTGGTTTTTTTTTGTTATTTGTTTTTTTTTTTTTTTTAATTATTGGTTAATTTTTTATTATTGTTATTGAAGTTTTTTTATTGTACTTTTTTGATTTATTGGTTTTTTTAATATCATCTTCTTATGTGTTGTTTCAAATTTGAATTTATAGTTCTAAAGTTATACAAATTTGAACTAAAGTTATACAAATTTGGACTAAAGTTATACAAAAAATGACTGAAGTTATACTCTTATGGAATAAAGTTATACAGTTTTGGACTAAAATTACACAAATTTGGACTGAAGTTATACAAATAAGGACTAAAGTTATACAAATAAAGATTAAAGTTATACAAAAATTAACCAAAGTTATACAAAAATGAACCAAAGTTATACAAAAATGAACCAAAGTTATACAAAAATGGACTAAAGTTATACAAATATGGATTAAAGTTATACAAATATGGACTAAAGTTATACAAAAAAAGACTAAAGTTATACAAAAAAAAACTAAAGTTATACAAAAATTGGACTAAAGTTATACAAAAAATTGGACTAAAGTTATACAAAAATGAACCAAAGTTATACAAAAATGGATGAAAGTTATACAAAAAATTGGACTAAAGTTACAAAAAAATGAACCAAAGTTATACAAAAATGAACCAAAGTTATACAAAAATAGACCAAAGTTATACAAAAATGAACCAAAGTTATACAAAAAATGGACTAAAGTTATACAAAAAATTGGACTAAAGTTATACAAAAATGAACCAAAGTTATACAAAAATGAACCAAAGTTATACAAAAATGAACCAAAGTTATACAAAAATGGACTAAAGTTAGTCCATATTTGTATAACTTTAATCCATATTTGTATAACTTTAGTCCATTTTTGTATAACTTTGGTTCATTTTTGTATAACATTGGTTCATTTTTGTATAACTTTGGTTCATTTTTGTATAACTTTAGTCCAATTTTTTGTATAACTTTAGTCCAATTTTTGTATAACTTTAGTCTTTTTTTGTATAACTTTGGTCTATTTTTGTATAACTTTGGTTCATGTTTGTATAACTTTAGTCCATTTTTGTATAACTTTGGTTCATTTTTGTATAACTTTGGTCCATTTTTGTATAATTTTAGTCCTTATTTGTATAACTTTAGCCTATATTTGTATACTTTAATCCATATTTGTATAACTTTAGTCCATTTTTGTATAACTTTGGTTCATTTTTGTATAACTTTGGTTCATTTTTGTATAACATTAGTCCAATTTTTTGTATAACTTTAGTCCAATTTTTGTATAACTTTCGTCTTTTTTTGTATAACTTTGGTCTATTTTTGTATAACTTTGGTTCATTTTTATATAACTTTAGTCCATTTTTGTCTTTGATGAAAAAAAAGTATCTCACAAAAAAAAAAACGAGATTTAAAACACGAAATCTTAAAAAAAACGTATAACAAGAAGAGATTTAAGAAAATGAATAAAAAATGAGAACTAACAAAATAAAAGACAACTAAAATAAAATAAAAGACAAAAAAAAATAATGAATGGAAAAAATAACTCAAAACATACAAATTAACACAAAACGAAAAAAAAAAACCGAGTTGAAAAAAAAAAAAAGTCAGCGGCAGTGGGGCGGCGGGGGTGGTTAGTTGGTGTCGGGTGGGGTGGTGGTGGGTGGTGGTGAATGAAGATGAGAGGAGTGGGTGATTTATTTGGGTTTTTTGATTTATTTGGATTTTTTGGGTTTTTTTATTTATTTGGATTTTTTGGGGTTTTTTTATTTATTTGGATTTTTTGGGTTTTTTTTTTTGAGGTTTGAGAGAAGAGAAGAATGAAATGTGTGAGATGAGAGAGAAATGGGTGGGTAGAAAACAAATATATAGTAAATTAGTGGTTAATTAGGGTGGATTAGTAAAGTGTGTTAATTAGCTTCTATAATGACTTTGGGTGGGTTCATCTCATCCCTCCATCTCCCTCCATCCAATGGCTCATAATAGAACTTATGGACTCAAATATATAAGTGGCCTTAGTTGATCCTTCCTATATATATATATATATATATATATATATATATATAGAGAGAGAGAGAGAGAGAGAGAGAGAGAGAGAGAGAGAGAGAGAGAGAGAGAGAGAGAGAGAGAGAGAGAGAGAGAGAGAGAGAGAGAGAGAGAGAGAGAGGCGGGATCTCGTGAGTTTGGTTCTTACGGTGGGTTGTGAGTTTGGAAAATCTCAACCATTAAATATAAGAAACCAACGACCGAGATTAAATAACAAAATAAAACAAACTTTGCATCAAACGTCATCTTTCTTCTTCCTCCTCGGTCTATATCCAAATAAATCCCAAATTGAAATCGTTGATTCCCCTGTGTTCCAAAAGCAGGTTTTTTTATTTTTCTTTCCTCAATCGATTACCAATTGCGTTATATTCAGTTCCAAAAGCAGATCTCGAGGATTCCTCTATGTTTCAAAAGAAGTATAATTCGTTTTGAATAATTGAGATGGAGATTCGCTTAGACATGGAGGCTTTTGCGGTGGTGATCTCGTGGAGAGATAATGAAGATCGGTTGTTGAGAGTGGGCGTAGTTGATCTGCGGTGCCGTTGATGGATTTCATCCGAGCTTCCGCCATTGATTACGTAATGAAAACCTTAATTCTGGGCTCGAAATTGGCGGTTGTTTGAGATGCAGGGATGAGGAAGTCGAAAATTTCGCCCCATCACTTCAAGTTTGAAATAAAGGAGCTAAAGCTGTGGTGGTTTGGATCTGAGACGGTAAGGAAGTTTGATGACGGCACACGACGGGGATGAACTGGCGGGTTCTATGTTGGGTTTCTCGCAAAATTGGTGCAAATTTTGGGTAGAGCTGTGTTGTATGTGATGGAAATTGGAAATTCTATGGTAAATAAGAGTGTGCTGCGTGACATCAATCGCACCATATCGGATATTAGCGAAACTGAGGAAACATGATAGGGGAGGTCCTGGCGGTCGATAGTTGTGATTGGCAACCAACGACAAGTTCCAGGTAGTACACGACATTGAAGTGTGTGTCTTGATGACCAACGATCATTGCTTAGAACTGAAAAACAGGCTTCAGTACAACATATCAGAGTCACTCAAATTAGCTACTTGGAACCAAAACTCAGATTGTTGTCGTTGGAATGGTGTTCTATGCAACAGTTCAACAGGGCATGTTATTGGCCTTGATTTGTGTGGTGAATCAATATCTGAATACATTGATGGTTTCCGCGTTTTGTTCCTTCTTCAGGCCCTGCAAAGTCTGAATTTGGCAAACAATAAATTCAATAGTGCGGAATTTCCCACAGGGTTTGGGAAACTTACTGGTTTGACTTACCTGAATTTGTCTAACGCTGGGTTTAGTGGGCAAATACCGATAGAGCTCTCGCAATTGGTTAACTTGGTCACTCTTGATCTTTCATCTATTTCTTACTTGTTTGGATTTTATCCTCTGAAACTAGAGATCCCGAGTTTTGAAGGGCTAATTCGAAACATGACAAACCTTAAAGGACTATATCTAAATGGTGTGCTAACTTCGGCTAGTGGGGCCGAATGGTGCAAGGCATTATCCACTTCAGTGCCTAACCTGCAATTTCTGAGCTTCTCTCACTACAATAACAGCACAATAATACTTGGTAAAAAAAAAAGTAAAAAAAATCAAAGTAGTAAAAAAAATATAAAAGTAACATCGGAATAACATCAGAATAACACCACAATAACACGAGAAAAAAAAGAGAAAAAAATCAAAGTAGTAAAAAAAATCAAAGTGACCGGAATAACATCACAATAACAGTAGAATAACGGCACAATAACACGTGGTAAAAAAAAAATAAAAAAAAAATCAAAGAAGTAAAAAAAATCAAAGCGGCGCCGGAATAACATCACAATAACATCAAAGTAGTAAAAAAATCAAAGTAGTAAAAAAAAGTGACACCGGAATAACATCACAATAACAAATAGAATAACAAGAGAATAACAAAGACAATAACACGTGGTAAAAAAAAAAAAAAAAAAAAATCAAAGTCGTAAAAAAATTCACAAGAATGAGAATAACATCACAATAACAACGGAATAACAATAACAAAGACAATAACATATGGTAAAAAAAAAAAAAAAAAAATCAAAATCGTAAAAAAATCAAAGTAACGGAGAATAACATCACAATAACAAATGAATAACAATAATGACCAATAACACGTGGTAAAAAAAAAGAGAGAAAAAAATCAAAGTCGTAAAAAAATCCAGGTAAAAAAAGCACAATAATAGCATAATAACACGAGGTAAAAAAATAAGAGTAAAAAAAATTTCAAGTAAAAAAAAATCCGGTACAAAAAAAAAAGAAAAAAGGTAACATAATGAGTAAATTAAAGAAAAACATAAGAGAAAACAAAAATCAAAGTGGTAAAAAAAAAGCATAATAACACGAAGTAAAAAAAAAAAGAGAAAAAAATTAAAGTAAAAAAAAAAGTAACATTAGAAAAAAGAGAAAATAAGTAAATGACAATGGTTTTATATGACATGTAAGATTTGATCTTGGCCACTCATCTCTAATATAATCTAGTGGTTGAGATTCCACAACTCACAACTCACCATAAGAACCAAAATCACCAAATCCAATCTCTCTCTCTCTCTATCTATATATATATATATATATATATATATATATAAATATATATATATATAACTGGGTTGGAAAGGTGTGGATACGACACGTGTCCCATTCAGCCTTAAATACACCATTTATGACAACTTAGTCATTAATTACCAGCATTAATTTAAGATAAGCATCAACATCAACAATAATTTAATAAAGTAATTTAATAAAATTAAATAAATAATATAGCTAATTTTAAAAATATTTTGAGAAAAAAATATGAAACTAATTTTTTAAAATTTATAGCGAATAATGCTTTCGTATTAATATAATTTTCATTAGAGTTATTAAATATTAAATTTAATGAATATTTGCTCCCCGTAGAAATAAATAAATCATGTTGATCGCACAAAAAGATGAAATGTATTAAAACTTCACTTTTTAATTTAAATGCATGTATACAGTACAATACAAACAATTTACGTAAGAGTTAAGTATTTATATACATTGTTTTAATTTTTCTTTTTGCATGTATTTAAAAACTTTATTAACACAAATTTCAAATTGTCAAAATAATATTTAAATATTTTTATACTGTGGAACTATGATAACAAAATTTTAAAACCTTATTATGCAAATTGAGGGTTTTACAACATAACTTAACCTTGAATTCCATACAGTTATTTATATGCGTTTCTTTTGTTTAATTGAAAAGAAATGAGAAATACACACTGTGGTAAAGAGTAGGTATGTGCATTGTGGCATCAAATGCATATTAATAATCACAATAAAAATAATGGTTACATTAAGGACATTTGTGTTATAAGAGATGTGAGCAAATAAGAATTATTATTCTTTTTTTTAAAGATATTCTCAAATAAATGTTGTCTACACCATTTATAAAACATCGTCTATTACTTACTTTATATATTTTATTTAAAAATACTTTGAAGAAGATACGTAAAAAATAATATTTGAAAAAAGTTAAATTTATTTTATTTTGAAGCAAAATACTAAATGTCATATATCAGTTATATTATTTTTCCTTCAATTATAATAATAAAATATATAAACAGACCGTGCGAAGCACGGGATGCTACCTAGTTATATTCAATCCCAGCGGTCTATTTATTCTCTCATCCAAAGGCTCAAATTTGTGAGCACGAACTCAACATAAGAACCACTAGATTATATTAGAGATGAATCACCAAGATCTAATGTTACATGTCATATAAAATCACTGTCATTTACTTATTTTCTCTTTTTTCTAGTGCTACTCTTTTTATTTTTTTACTTTAATTTTTTTTATCTCCTTTTTTTTACCTCGTGTTATTATGCTTTATTTTTACAACTTTGATTTTTTTTTTCTCTTATGTTTTTCTCTAATTTTCTCATTATGTTAGCTTTTTTTCTTTTTCTTTTTGTACCAAATTTTTTTTTTACTTGAAATTTTTTTTACTCTTATTTTTTTACCTCGTGTTATTATGTTGTTATTGTGCTTTTTTTTTACATTGATTTTTTTTACGACTTTGATTTTTTTTCTCTTTTTTTTTACCACATGTTATTGTCTTTATTATTATTCCATTAATATTGTGATGTTATTCTGCTGTCACTTTGATTTTTTTACGACTTTGATTTTTTTTCTTTTTTTTTTTACCACGTGTTATTGTGTTGTTATTTTACTGTTATTCTGCTGTTATTGTGATGTTATTCCGGTGTCACTTTGATTTTTTTACTACTTTGATTTTTTTTACTACTTTGGTTTTTTACTCGTTTTTTTACCGCATGTTATTGTGCTGTTATTCTGGTGTTATTGTGATGTTATTCCGGTGCCACTTTGATTTAATTTACGACTTTGATTTTTTTTTAATACCACGTATTATTGTGCTGTTATTCTACTGTTATTCTGCTGTTATTGTGATGTTATTCCGGTGTCACTTTTGATTTTTTTTTACTATGATTTTTTTACTCTTTTTTTTTTACCGCATGTTATTGTGCTGTTATTCTGGTGTTATTGTGATGTTATTCCGGTGCCACTTTGATTTTTTTTACGACTTTGATTTTTTTTTTTTTTTTTACCACGTGTTATTGTGCTGGTATTCTACTGTTATTCTGTTGTTATTGTGATGTTATTCCGGTGTCACTTTTGATTTTTTTTACTACTTTGATTTTTTTTCTCTTTTTTTTTACCACATGTTATTGTACTGTTATTCTGTTGTTATTGTGATGTTATTCCTGCCCAATAAATGATAAAAGACACCAAGTCAGTCCCATATGCCCTCCTCACGAAATACCGTTGTCACGACTTCAGATACACACAAAATTCAAAGACCAAGTATACCAAACCACTCTCCTACCTCTCTTTCACTACTATTATTACCTCCATTATTAACATTATTACTTCTATTAGTCAGTTTTCCATGGGTACTGCTTACCATTGACAATTCCTGTGTTGGTAGTATTTTACACTACTCTCTATACCATTTACACTGTTTTTTGCGTTTAATTTTGTAGGTATGAGTTCGTGAATGAAAGGAAGATCGTCTAAGCAAGATGGATCGAGGCATTAATCTAAAGAGAGAAGAACAAAGCAAACAAAATAATGAAACTGTGTGCAAGACAAAAGGGACTATTGGAGGTATTAAAATTATCATAGTCATCTCACATGTCGGGATCCGTGTAGTAATTAGAACACTAAGCGTATATGCCAATATGGAAGGTAACTACTGCGATTACCATGGAAACTAAAGTCTGCCTTGTTCACGTTTTACATGAGTTATTGGAAAACCCCTTTTACATGAGGCTTGCTTTTTTTTCTCTTTTACTACCAAGCTCTCGCAACAAGGAGCTAAAGCTCAACGTTCCGGAGCGAGTTGGCACGGTATGGGAGGCATGCTCTGCTCTGAAAAAGACACCTGCAACTAATATTGTTGCTATTGGACGAGCGATGACCCAAGTTGCTGTTTCAATGAAGGACGTGTTACGTGAAATGAAGGAACTCGAACCAAGTTCATCTGAACCTGCTGACGGTGATGATGATGTTGACGATGTTGATGATGACGACTTTGGGAAAGACTTATCTCCTGAAGAGATGAAGATCGCAATACTAGCAACTCAGATTGTCTCAGAAGTCGTAACTGTTATCAAGGAACTCATTCGATCCATTACTACTATGGTCAAGAAAAAGTAGAACAAAGCAAACAAAATGCATTAATCTAAAGAGAGAAAAAGAGTCCACCCGAGCTTCATTGACATAACAATCATCTCGCCCTGTGACAATTCTTAGCATTCAGTCGCGATAATCTTTATACCGCCATGGTTAATAAGACGATTGGTCATCCCAAGATAATAAAACTGTGTTTTCTTGATTTACATTCAAATTTTGGTAGTCCGAATGTTTGAAACACACAACATTTAATTACATAAGGCAGTTAAACTCCAGTTTTTTCGCCATTCCTACTTCAGACGCAAACTCACTTACAGCTCAAGTATAAAGATTCTATGAATTGTGTACAGAGAATACCATATATAAACACCATTTCATATAACATCCATCCCCGACATCACCACACACTTCCACCGTACGCTCCACCATCATCTCATTCACCATCACCTGCGAATAACCTAGCAGCGAACCCGCAACGAGCAACTAAGATTAGATTATACTCCCTCCTTCCATCAGGTTGATGCCAAGGGAAGGTTACCACATATATCTGACAAGTCTTTTACCTGACTAACATTAGATTATACTCCCTCTTTTCAACTCGCTTTTGGATTCCACAGCATACACCTACACGCAAGATTACCCCATATATCTGACAAGTCTTTTACCTGAGATTCTATAATGCATAAAAAATCTAACATTCACATAGATTATGCTTACTGCTGACCTAATATATGTCCGAGTAACACTAATACTACTTCTGTAGGATAACAAATTAATATCTAAATGGACCCGAAAAAAGCCTGAAACTTATTAGAAAATTCAATTTAAATACAGAATCTCAAAACTAGGTTTCAAAAATGGGGGATTTGGGTTGAAATAAGATGTAACCCATAACTACAATACAAATCTACAATATAGAAATAAGAAAGTAAACCATGAATGGAGGATTAGTGAAAGATGAAACGAAATTCGGAGTTCTTTATCGGAAAAAAAAAATAATAATATAAACGCGAAAAACTTGCCGGAGTTGATTATCGAAAAATTGGTGATAATAAAAACGTGAAAGTTGGACTCAGCTAATTGTTCATCCCTTTATATCGTCTGTTTTTGTTAATATTAGATTCAATCTCAGCCATCTATTTCTTTTTATCTAATGGCTGAGATTTATGAGCACACAAACTCATAACTCACCGTAAGAATCAAACTCACGAGATCCTGCTTATATATATATATATATATATATATATATATATATATATATACAGAGAGAGAGAGAGAGAGAGAGAGAGAGAGAGAGAAATAGGATCTTGTGCGAACTGTACGAACTAAAGAACAATCGTTAGATTAAAATTTAATCTAGAAGTCTGCGGCCCACGTTAAAATCTCTTCATCACAAATAACAAACCCAAATTGCTAACCTACTGTGTTATCATTTCCCTGACATATACTTTCACTAACATCAGGTCCCACCAAGCACGACGGCGGGACTCGCCGGAGGTCCGACGACTGGTAATTTTCACCGGAGTTAACAAGGGTCGCCTCAGTCCGACTCCAACAATGCATTTGCTACTTTCTCTATATTCTCTCTTCTCGCAATTTGCCTCATCCCTCGCCATACGCTGTCTATATCGGTGAGTCCTTGTCATTCTCTGCTCAGCTCTATACTATTTTCATTATTTGTACCATTCCTCACCATAAGTCGGCAGTCTTTAATCATTTTTATTTCGCGTTTTCAAAAGTTCGTGCCTGAAAACATAGATCTACTAAAAACCAATTACAATTTCATAAAAATACTCACAATAATTATTTATTTAGATGATTTCGAGTAAGAAAACGTCCTCGTAAGATGGAAACGACTTCGGTTGTTGTTGAGGTGGTGGCGTCAGGCGAGTTTGTGGTCCTGGCTTTAATGGCCAATGATGGTGGAGGGTGGGATGTATAATGAGAAAGATGAAATTAGGGTGTTGCGTGTTCTTTGGAGTAGTCAGCGCTGTCGTTGGAATCGCCAAGGGTGGCCGAGCTGTCGCCGGCGTTTTGTTTGGTTGCATTGTCTGATTTTAGTGTAACATTCCGTTTGATGTCTATGAGTTTCTTGATATTGGATTTTCTAGTGGATGATATATTACGGAGCTAGCAGCGTTTGTGGACGGTAGTTGGTAGTGTATGGGGTTAGTGTCAAGAGAGATATAATGGAGTTGGTACAATATCGTGAGCCATGTTGTGGAGGTAGGAATAGTTGGTGGAGTTGGTGTTACGAGTTCATGTTTGGTCGGTTGGGGTTTTGTTTTGAGTTCTTAGTTGCGTTGTTGTGTCTTGATCGAGTTAGTATGTTTGTTTTTTTAGTATGGGTTGAACTTCGGGGACGAAGTTCTTTTTAAGGAGGGAAGACTGTAATACTACGGTTTTCTACATCTATGGGTACTCTATCTAGTGGGGCTTACTCTGTCGAGTAAGTAGTTTTTGACGCAAAACAGTAGTATGCATGTAGGGTACTCGATCGAGTAAGTTGGGTACTCGGTCGAGTAAGGCGCACTCGATCGAGTACGTTAGTTACTCAATCGAGTAAGTGTGTTTTATGGGGTTGTTTTGACGTGTTTTGCTAATAACACGAGTTTAATATAAAAGGGTTTCCGTCAGTTTATTTCATCACTTTTCAACCTTTCTAAACCTTTCAAAAGAAAAAGGAGTTACGTAGTTCTCTCTCGTTGCGGCGTTGGCAAATCCCCAAGGCTAGGAGTGTCGGATCATCTTGTTCTTTGCATCATAGTGTTCCTTGCGTCAAGGATAAGATCTACATACCAATTTTATAGTATTTAGTTGACTTTTTTTAAACCATAATTTTGGGAATTGGGGGTTTTTATGATTTGTTGATGTTAGATTGTGATTATGTGATTATGTGATAGGAGGAGGATTCATAGAGGAGAGGTTTTGAGACTGCTGTTGAGATCGTCTGCTTGTGTTTGCATTCCAGGTAGGGTTTCCCTACTCAGCATTAGTCACATGATGTGTTGGTTGTGTATTGTGATTGTTGAATATTATCATACGAGTACTGTGACGGTTGTTGGATTTGATTGCTGATTAGTAGTTGTGATTGATTGTATCTGTCTGTGTTCTTCGGGGTGCGTCCCTGGCTGAGTGTAGTCACTTGCGGGAGTGGCTTCACGCCCATGATTCGCCTTCTGTGGAACCCGCCACAGAAGGGATGTGCACATTAATGGATTTGGGTTTATCGCTCGATGGAGATGAGCGGGGCTTAGGTGGGAACGGCTGCGGACCCCCACTAGCGGCGAGGAGTAACCTGTTGTGATGGGTACTCTGGCAGGGCTACACACTTTAGTGTGTAGTCAGTATTGAGGATATGGTGATGAAGTTCGGGTTGATGTGAAGATTGAGCTGTTTTGATACTTGTCTTATTGTGATTGTATTGTGTGATTAGTACTGACCCCGTTTAAATGTTTTAAAAACTGTGGTGATCCATTCGGGGGTGGTGAGCAGTTATTGAACAGGTATGAGACGATGCGTATGGGATAGCAGGGATGAGTCATCACTTGCAGTTAGAAGAGTCTTCCGCTGTGTCAGACGATGTCCTTTAGTTATTCAGTTTCGGATTGGTTGTATTTCATTTGTTTGTTTTGGTTTGAGACATGTAATCACTTAAATTATATTTAATTTTAAAGTACGTTTCTTTATTGTCTTACGATTATCATTGCCTCGGGTAACCGAGATGGTGACGTTCCTATACCTGAGTGGTCCTGGTAAGGCACTTGGAGTATGGGGGTGTCACAAAGTGGTATCAGAGAGACGATCCTGAAACCTGTAACCAATGAACCTAATGAATATAGGGAGTCAAATTAAAATGAACCCAGAGTAGGAGTTGTAGGAGCTAATGCAAAGATTTGGGAGACGTCCTAAAGTCGCGAACTCGCCCTACAATTTTGAACCGGTCACATGGGGTATGTGTCGGGATCGTTATGTGCTTATCGTGTTATTTGTGTATCTATATAGTAGTATGTTGTGTGAATTGATGGATGCATGCATGTGGAGGATGGGAGATCTGAGTTGAAAAATGATGATGACGTGAATTGTATGTTGGCTAATTATAAAGCATGAAAGTATATATATATATATATATATATATATATATATATATATATATATATATATATATATATATATATATATATATATATATATATATATATATATATATATATAATGTGGCATGTTAGAATTATGAAAGGAAAAGTGTTTTGGTTATATATAAATATATAAAGCGATGCGTAAGTATATATATGTTGTTATTTTCGTTTTGTGTAAGAGTATAGAAAGTTGGGAGTGTGAATTGAACATGTGTTGGGTGAATATGTTGAACGAATATGGTTGATAAATATGTGGTATGATGGATGAGTTGGTGGAAAGAGATGAATAATCGTTGTATGATAAAATGATTTCTGATAAAGCATGTTGTATGATGCAAGAGATTTAGTAATGCTGTTATGCTAGTAACATGTGAATAGGGGACTTGATGTTATATAATTGTGATTTTGTTGTATGTAAAGGTATAGAATAAAAGCATGTGGGTAAATCATGGTTGACAAGTTAAATAATCTATGTGCATGATGAATGTTGTTGCTTGGCTTTTGAAGATAGTAACATGTGATTAGGAATACTGATCTTATGAGTATTAAGTTTTTTTTGTTTACCTTGTTGTCATATAAGTTGTTTGGAAGTAAAAATCAAGTAGTTGTATTTATCGACTATAGATAAGTTGTCTTAAAACTGTTATAACTTGATATTCATAAATGATTTTAATGTAATTCCAATTGGAGGTGATAGCTTGTTCTGTTACGATTCTAACGATAGGTCACACGCCCAAAACGACCAAGAAATGAGTGAGTTATGACCGTTTTACGAAAACTGGACAGTATTGAGAAATGCGTAGGGTACTCGATCGAGTGGCCCTTACTCAATCGAGTGCACCTCTTGGTACTCGATCGAGTAGCCCTTACTCGATCGAGTAGCCCTGGTAATTTGTTATACGTGTCTTTGACTTTCACCTACTCGATCGAGTAAGTCATTTACTCGATCGAGTGGCCTGTACTCGATCTAGTGACCCCTGTTTTGGGTCATACGCTTATATTTTGACTTCGTTGCATATCATGTTTAATTCAAAGGTGTTATTTTGCTTCTTTATGCATTGCTTTACATGTATGTTGGTCTTGATACGTAAGTTACCCAATATTATGGTGTAGTGAGTGGCACCTAATGGTGGGTATGAATTCGGTGGGAGGACATGAGTTATATGTGGTTGTGATGGATAGTGGAAAAAGAAAAGAAAGATTGGTAAGGCTTATTAAGGCATGGAGCATGTTTTGTGAGAAGAGATGAGTGATATGATTTTGTGTTGAGTAATGTAAAAGTAAGTAAATATGGGCAAAGGATGATGTGAGTCTAAGAAGAGTGAGAATGAATAGATTGAAAGGAAAAATGTGATAGTAGCAACTTAAATGTGTAAAGAATTATGGAGGGAGATGGTTAGGAATTGTGTTGGTTAAGAATATATATAATGAAAGGTCGTTTTAGAGGGATTGAGAAGAGTGGTATATAGTAAACTTAATGGAGACATGTCGCGACGAGGATTTGCAGATAGTGAGTTTGGGAATTTGTGTTATCAAGAGGTGAAACTAATGTGTGATTTCCTTGGGCAATTAACGGTATAAAATGAATTTTGATTTCTAGAGATGTAAAAAGGGAGATGCAATTGTTTGAACAAGTAAACATTGATTCTATGGATGGATTAGTGGCAAGGGTGAGTGATAGCATAATAAGAGAATATCTATGGTAAGAAAGAGTGAGATGATATCGATATGAAATAATGAGATGTGAGTCTTGGAGCAATGAGAAGGTAACCGGAGCACTAAAGAGTTAGGTAGAAGTAATAAGGAGTTGAATGGTTAATTGCTTTTGTCGAGTGTGAAAAGAAAAGAATGCGGGGAGTAAACTAAGAAAATGTTCATCGGAGTCATGGGATATAAAAGTAAGGAATCGTCGAGATGTATGATGCAATCATGAAGATTTGAGTTAACAGTTATATAGGAGTTTTAGGACAACGTGATAATCATGTGTTTCGAGGAATTAAGAAAAGTGAAAAGTTGGGTAAAAAAAAAAAATTTGCACGATATGAGATCTTGGTGGTGAGTTGGGTGACGATACAATTAAGGATGGAACTGGAAATAATATTGAGGTAATTTTATTGATGGATTCTATATTAGTTATTTGGAATGCTAACCGAAGATAGGAAATGAACTGTTATATTTAGAAGTGAGTGTAAGAGATTGTTATACGAGCAGTTGTGGTATTGTGGTATTGCCAATAGTGGTTAAAGGTGATGATGGATAAGAAAGATAACAATTCTAAAGAGGTTGATTTTGTAGAGACCAGATTGATATGTATGGTTGTGAGAGAGTATAAGATATGGTTATGTAAGACGGTTGTTAGTAGTTGAGTATTAATGGTATGGTTACATCTGGCATGGGTGATGGATATGCGAATGGGAGAACATGTTATGAGGGGCATATGAGTTAAGCTCGGGTGAGAGGTAACCTTTGTCAGGTGGTAACTTACGTGATCAGGATTGACTAGTTGGTTATGATTACGGGTCTATGATGTGTATTAATGTTTGTGTGAGGTTTTGACCTCACAAGAAGTGGTATTATGTGATAATTATAAAGTTGTTATCTGAATTTTCTATATGTTGAGCACGGTAACCTAATTGAATGATTTAAAAAAAAATGGTAATAGTTTGATTGATCTGGCATGGTTAGTTATAATTGTATGTCTATTTATAATACATGCGTATTCCGTGAAATGGTAGGGATGATGTTCATGAGGTGCTTGTCCGTTTATTCATATAATATGTTGCGTTGTGATTTAGTAAAGTGGATTTGAGTAAGTTTTCTTGTCCGAGAAGTTATTTCTGAGTCAGTGTTTATGAGATTGTGTATGTTGCGATGTCTATCGGTGTGGTTGTGGTGCCTCAGGTGGTGATCCGGGCACGGTACTTATTGTTGTGATGCGGGTATTTTCGCACTGCGGTGTGGCTGTTGGTGGCGGTGTTGCGATGCCGTCACCGGTTGTGGTGGAGTAGGCGGGATGATTATGATTCGAGTTTCGAAAGTACATACCAGTTATACATAAATTGTTGTTTTGTTGGATGTTGCTTCCTGTGAGTTTCAGTTTAAGCTTAGGAATGAGGGTAGAGTATGATATGAAAGAGAGTTGTATATGTTTTCGTTGTTGTCGTGGTATAGTGATATTCTGTTGATGGGACGCAGTTGTCAGAATTTGTTACAGTACATTTGATCTTGTTGTAGATGAGGCACCGGTGCACATAGTCATGGCAAGTGATTCGTAGAGCATGTGTGGTAATAATCTGAAAGCTGCAGGTGGTTCAAAATCTTTCGTTGAGATAGTGAGTATAGGGTGTTGGGAATTGGTGTCATGTTGAGTTATGAATGAGTTTTGCGGTAATGAAAGAAAGGAACTTGAGGATCTAGTGTGAGTGTACGTAACATGTGTGGATCGTGAGTTATGCTTTTAGTGATATAAGTTTTATATTGTTTATATAGAGAGGTATGTCGTGTTGCGGTGATGTGGTAGAGTTAGAGTGTCTCTTATGATCAGGATTTTGTGGTATTGGTTAGATGGAGTGCAGAATAAGTTGAGGTATGAGAACTGTTTAAGTAAGAGAGCCTTGGAACTAGAAATGATTATAGGTGTGAGGCTATAGGCGGTTATATTTGACATGTGGTGGTGATGAAGATAATGAGAGGATATAGCTAAGGATCTAGTATTAGTGAGTTACGAGGACGTAACATGTGTCTTAAGAGGAGTAGGATGCGGCAAAGAGCGTTTGAGGGTTGTGTATGTCGTAGTATAATTGGAAGTAGAGTGTTGGTGTAGCATAAAGAATGGATTTGTATATAGTGGTTGATAGTGTTAAAAGGCCATGGGTGGGCTTGTAGTAGTTCGATGTTTAGGAGTGGGAGAATATTTCGATAGTGTTGACAGTTGGATGATGATGTTATGAGTGTGAGTAAACTTCGAGGACGAAGTTCCTTTTAAGGGTGGTAGAATGTAACATTCCGTTTGATGTCTATGAGTGTCTTGATATTGGATTTTCTAGTGGATGATATATTACGGAGTTAGCAGCGTTTGTGGACGGTAGTTGGTAGTGTATGGGGTTAGTGTCAAGAGAGATATAATGGAGTTGGTACGATATCGTGAGCCATGTTGTAGAGGTAGGAATAGTTGGTGGAGTTGGTGTTACGAGTTCATGTTTGGTCGGTTGGGGTTTTGTTTTGAGTTCTTAGTTGCGTTGTTGTGTCTTGATCGAGTTAGTATGTTTGTTTTTTTTAGTATCGGTTGAACTTCGGGGACGAAGTTCTTTTTAAGGAGGGAAGACTGTAATACTACGGTTTTCTATGTCTATGGGTACTCTATCGAGTGGGGCTTACTCTGTCGAGTAAGTAGTTTTTGACGCAAAACAATAGTCTGCCTGTAGGGTACTCGATCGAGTAAGTTGGGTACTCGATCGAGTAAGGGGCACTCGATCGAGTACGTTAGTTACTCGATCGAGTAAGTGTGTTTTAAGGGGTTGTTTTGACGTGTTTTGCTAATAACGCGAGTTTAATATAAAAGGGTTTCCGTCAGTTTATTTCATCACTTTTCAACCTTTCTAAACCTTTCAAAATAAAAAGGAGTTACGTAGTTCTCTCTCGTTGCGTTGTTGGCAAATCCCCAAGGCTAGGAGTGTCGGATCATCTTGTTCTTTGCATCATAGTGTTCCTTGCGTCAAGGTAAGATCTACATACCAATTTTTTAGTATTTAGTTGACTTTGTTTAAACCCTAATTTTGGGAATTGGGGGTTTTTATGATTTGTTGATGTTAGATTGCGATTATGTGATAGGAGGAGGATTCGTAGAGGAGAGGTTTTGAGACAGCTGTTGAGATCGTCTGCTTGTGTTTGCATTCCAGGTAGGGTTTCCCTACTCAGTATTAGTCACATGATGTGTTGGTTGTGTATTGTGATTGTTGAATATTATCATACGAGTACTGTGACGGTTGTTGGATTTGATTGCTGATTAGTAGTTGTGATTGATTGTATCTGTCTGTGTTCTTCGGGGTGCGTCCCTGGCTGAGTGGAGTCACTTGTGGGAGTGGCTTCACGCCCATGATTCGCCTTCTGTGGAACCCACCACAGAAGGGATGTGCACATTAATGGATTTGGGTTTATCGCTCGATGGAGATGAGCGGGGCTTAGGTGGGAATGGCTGCGGTCCCCCACTAGCGGCGAGGAGTAACCTGTTGCGATGGGTACTCTGGTAGGGCTACACACTTTAGTGTGTAGTCAGTATTGAGGAGATGGTAATGGAGTTCGGGTTGATGTGAAGATTGAGCTATTTTGATACTTGTCTTATTGTGATTGTATTGTGTGATTAGTACTGACTCCATTTAAATGTTTTAAAAACTGTGGTGATCCATTTGAGGGTGGTGAGCAGTTATTTAACAGGTATGAGACGATGCGTATCGGATAGCAGGGATGAGTCATTACTTGCAGTTAGAAGAGTCTTCCGCTGTGTCAGACGATGTCCTTTAGTTATTCAGTTTCGGATTGGTTGTATTTCATTTGTTTGTTTTGGTTTGAGACATGCAATCACTTAAATTATATTTAATTTTAACGTATGTTTCTTTATTGTCTTATGATTATCATTGCCTCGGGTAACCGAGATGGTGACGTTCCTATACCTGAGTGGTCCTGGTAAGGCACTTGGAGTATGGGGGTGTCACATTTAGTTTATGGTGTTGGTGTTGGACTGGCGGACTTAGGTTGGCTGTAGTTGTATGGTGTTGGTGGTGGGTTGTGGTGTGGTGGCGGGCTTGGTGGATCGTGGTGGTGCGGTGGATACACAAAATACCAGCATGAATGCGCATGGTATTACTACTTGATACACAAATCGATTTGTGTACCTATTACTAATACCATGTGTGTTTGGAGGGAGTAACATATGTATTGAGTAATTCGTACGGGTTGTCCAAAGTGGAAGTCGGAGTTTTGGTGGTTTTGCGGTGGGCCAAGTAGCCTGCTTGTGATCTTGAAGATATTTGTCGTGCTATATTGTGGTAATAGGCGATGTCCCCGTCGCTGTCTATGGTGGCCGGTTATGTCACTGGTGATGTCGCCGATGTAGGTTTAAGTTTGATTGGTCTGGTGGTGTCTTAACTTGTGTTTAGGGCAGGTTGAGAGGTGGTGGGTGGTCTGGTCTGGTCGTGTTGTATTAGTTGATGCTTGTGTGGTGGTGATAGTGGGTGGTGACTACATCAAATATGACTCCGGATACATGCATGAATACTGTCAGATACACTTTGTATCTAGAGTAGTCATGTGTGTATCCGAAGGAAGTAACACGTGTATCTATGTGGTTTGTACATTATGGAGAGCATAATGGGGTCACTATCGATATCACATTATCAAGTCGAAGAGTTCATGCTGGAGTATGGAGAGCATAATAGGGTCACCATTGACATCGATCGACAACATAACTGAAGGTATTATTAGTCTTGCCAAGGTTGGGCTTAGAAATTTCATCTGATAAGTGTTGGATATGATTAACAAATATCAACACCACCATGCTTGGTTGAATAATTTAGGAAGTATATAGAACTAATGAGTTAGTGAACTAATGAGTATACTTCTGATTCGTGGTTGCATACATATTTGAAGTTGCTCTTACTGACTTTTCTAACACCTAGAGATGTCTATCATTACAAGATCGTTGTTGATGAAATTATCGATTGCAATATATTATAAATTTAGGATTCAAGGGAATTATATACCTATAAATAATTATATTTAACTGTGTGAGATTCTAAAATTAACAGGCGAAGGTCCAAAACGTGGCAAATGGATGCAATGTTGATCAGAAACCAAATGCAGAGTTCTTGCTTTGCTTTGCTCTGCAGGAGTTTATAACAATGAAAACAGCCTAGGGCTATCCACCACTAGATGGGTATTTACTTATTTATAACTTTTAACACAAAAGATTTTTCTTGTACCTCTTAGTTACACCCAGTAAGTCTGCTGACACTTTTTTTTTTTTGCGGCTAATTCCAGAATGACACACTGGAAAGATCTTCCCTTGATACCGCGAGAGGTAACTAGAGATAACAGTATCAGTATTGGGGTGTTTGTCCGATTAAAAGTTGATATCCAAAGTTTCCTTGTATGCTTAAGAACAAATGAGTTCCTAATGTTCAAAATGCATTGATGTGTGGACATGGGCCACCCGCACCGCGCGCACCCGCGTTGAGTGTGTTTAAGGCGGCGACACTTCTCCTACGAAACCTTGGATTGCCAAAGCACGTCATGGGCCGTTACCGATTTGTGAGGCATAGAAACCAGTGAAAGGTTGAATAAGCCTAGATTTGTGGAGTTGCCACCAATTTTCATGGAAAATTGGAACCGTTCGATTCCCTCGTGTCATGTCAAGACACAAAGTAGTGACATGAACACTAAGAACTCGTTACCCTTAGCATTCTATGTCTAGAGTGACTCTCGTTGATGCCAATGAACACGGATGTTCACAGAGATCTAGAGTAAGGGGTGAGGGTACGTATTAGGAAGTCCTTTTACTGAACACTCAATCCCGCCCGCCTCGATAGCGGCCTCTACTAATGATTAGGGAAATTATTCATATTTGATATGTCGTCGATTGTATGCATGTGATGCAATATCCATAGATTAATCCTAGCATGTGAATTAAACTATGTCGGTGAACAAATAATTTAGCAATTAGTAATGTCGAATTGGGATTTAAAATTGATTACATGTGAAAGACAAGTAAATAAATCATACATAAATAAATACGATAAATAAATAACGATAATTGAAATTACAATGAATTACAAAGGTTTAATTGATTTAAGTCAAAAGTACACCTAAAACGGAATTTTGAAGATAAAAAGAGAGGAAAACAAAAGGTTAGAAATTAAAGTAACGAAATATATCAGATTAAGGGTGATATTATAATTATTAGTTAATTAAACACGTAATTAAAGGCTACGTCAAAGCGAGAACAAAAGTTCAGGGACATAAATCATCTCAGAACAGGCGCAGCATCTGCTGCATCCCTTGGAAGAGGCGCAGCTATTCCTGCGTCTGTTCTTGAGTTGAGCTCTGGCTGTGAAGTCAGAACCGCTATCTGTTAATATTCGTTGGCATATTTACGATTAGTTATTGATATTTAGACTCAAGTGGAAGTGATTTAGCAGGTTAATTATGTTGGGAAATGTGTCCTCAACAATAGTGCGATCACATGATTTAAATATCATTATTAAATCTCATTTTAAGAATACATGTGGGATGTAATATTTTACAAGTCAACTGGTCCACACATATCGGTAATGATTGGCTGACTAGAGTTTGACATTACTGTCGTGCGACGGTGGTGATCAGTTGATCCCCTTAGGTCATACCTATAGGGAAATACTCTTAATTGATTATTTAATTAATCGTATACCGATACGAGTTAATTAAATTGCTTAAAATTGACGGATAATTTTGTGAGTATAATTTACGTATCTCATTGTAAATATGATTAAATGAGACACGGTCTAAGTAATCGAATTGTTTTATTACTTAGATGAAATTATTGTTTACAGAAACAATTGAAACGGAATGAATAAATTATTATAAATACAGAATGTTGTAGTTTATAATTTGGAAACATTTTTGGTACAAGTAATTACGAATTACTAGTCGATTTTGTAAATGACATATTTTATGAGTATGTTGATTTTTAATATGTTAAAAATACATTACAAATTCACATGTCAAGTAACATGTCACATATGTCACACTTGGCAAATGACAAAATAAAATGGACCTTCCATTTTATCTTGTATAAACCGAAAATTAGGAGTATTAGTGGAATAATTGTGTTGATTATTTTAATAAGAGAAAACATAATTATTAAAGTCTAATCTCTAGCCATGCCCACCTATGCTTTTGAGAAGAGCAAAAACAAAAAGTATTGGGCATCCTACCCAAGCCAATTTTCGGCCAACCATACAAGAAAAGAAAAAGAGCTTTTTCTTTTCAATTCATTTTATTCATCATTTTTACATATAACATTTTCTAGTGTAAGAAAGTGGTGAATCTCTACAATATATGAATTTTCTAGAAAAATAAAATCTCACATATACTCCCTCTTGACCGAGTGATTCAAGAGCCAAAAATACAATTTATTTTGTATCAATTTTATAGCAAAAACTAATATTATTACTAGATCTAAATAATATTGGTTATTAAGATGTATTCCTTGGGTATATGCTTTTGGGAGGGATTCTACATTTGAATCCTTGTTCTTCCATTTGGAGAGCTCAAGAACAAAAGAGAAGGAGATCTCTTTTGTGCCCATATAAACCGAAATTATATTGTAAGGATATTATTTCTCCCTTATTTTGATTTATTGTTTGCATGCATAAGACCTTTATTAATTTTATGACAAATTAATTTTATAACATATATGAGTATGTTAGTATGTATATAGATCTACATTTCCTTCAATCGGTATCAAGAGCCAAGGTTGTTTGCATGCAAATCGGTTAAAAGTTTTTCCGAGTTATAAGAATAACAAATAAAACTTGTAAAATTTGTGTTATTATGATATATCACGAAATTAATCCATGCATGTTAATATTTCTGGTCCTAAAATGTTTTAGGATATTTTGGTTAATTTTACGGATTTTTATTGTTCATATTTTACAATAATGGCATTTAAATATGATTTTATGAGTAAAAATGTCATTTTTGGTCTAAAATTAGCTATACTTTGAATTTTCAGTTGGTTTTTGGATATGTTGTTACATATATTATTTTGAGATAACCTGTAAATTTTCATAATTTTTGGACTTGTTATGCTCGAAAAATGAATTTTTCATTATTAAATTCGGATTTAGGTGAAAAATAGGTTAATATGAGTTAAATTTCGAATCTGGTCATAGAAAATTAATATGTTGTCACATGCAATTTTACAATATGTGTGTAAAATAATTGGCTATAAAGAAGTCTTTTTGCATGATTTATGGATTTTTGAAGAAAAATAGCATAAATAGTGACATTATTAGTGGAAAATTAATAAAACATAATCTATGACTTAGGAAAAACGTCTAATGTTGCATTTTATTATCTTTTTCAGATCTAAAATTGAAAAGTTAGTGAAAGTAATTTTTCCATGTTTTTATGATTATTTTATTAAAAATCGATAAACTGCAACATTGTTTTTCCGGTAAATTTTCGAAATTTTTAACCTAAGATTTTGAACATTATGAGTGTCATGGAAATTTCCAGAATGTTCATGAGTTTAAATTTCAAATTTTGAATTTATTTGAAATTTTGTGATTTATTTGAAGTTTAATAGCTTATTTTTGTAATTTTTGGTCCATTTATGAACAATTTTATAAAATATTGGTTAATTATGGTCAAATTATTAGTGAAGACTAAATTTTGAGTCCTAAGAGGTTAGGGTAATTAACTTATGCATAAATATGAGTTTATGTATTTTTGTGATTATAAAATGTTGAAATCACGCAAATCCGTAAAAACCAAGTAATGTACGATATTGGCTAATTAAAGGCGATTTAGCATAAAATTGAGCATGTTCATACATATTATAATGCTGCATTTTCTTTATGATTGTCATAATTGTAATTTATGTAATTTTGAATTATGTAATTTTACTTAGTATGGCCTTAGATTTTAATTGGTATTTCCCGAAATGTATGGGAATATCGATTCGGTTGTAATTTTATTGTGATCTCGTATCACCGTTATGTAATTTAATAGATTTATTTCATTTTAGTTACATATGTGTAATAGGAAATTATGTAATTATTATGTAATTTTATTCATTCCGGAGTTCCCAAAGACGGATTTCTTCAAGAATGGCGATACATAAAGACGGTGTTACCTCGAGATGCGTGCCACAACCGAAGTTCAAGGGACCAATGGAGTTGGTTTCCGAATATGTAATAGTTAAATAGTTTTTCTATTTTAGGAAAGGCCATACTAGGATTTATTTATTTTTATGCTTGCATTTTATTTTATGTCGCATGCATCGCTAAATCGCCATAACTAAAACATGCATCCTTATTTTATCGAGTTTATCGACCGTGTCAATTAAAATTATCGTAGTTCACCGCTTTAGTTCACTTAAAACGTGATAGATAATAAATTGACATGACCTCTCGCTAAAATAAACAATTGAGACATAGCCTTACCAAATAGTAGAAACCATGAAAACCTATTTCGCGAGGGAGTGCACTCGGCCGGTACAAACCTTGTTACGTAGGGGAAGTGGGTGATAAATGTCTATCCACCGAATTCATGTTGATGAGGGTTTCATCGGCTACCCCGTGCCCAAGTTAATATGGGTTTGGATCATGGACACATTTATTCGAAATTTGGATTGAACTCAACAAAAGTTATTGATAAGGGTTTCATCGGCTACCCCGTGCCCTTGTTGATGTGTTTTGGGCTATAGATAAATATTAGAGTAATTTTATCGACCGAGAGTTCTAAAAGTAGAATCGATTAAAGAGTTAATCCACCGAGTTATATTGATAAGGGTTTCATCGGCTACCCCGTGCCCAAGTTAATATGAATTTGGATCTTGGAATTATTTATCATAGTTGGGTAGAGGTCACTATGTAAATGCTTTACTTGTTATTTACAAGTATTAATAAAACGATAAATGTTAAGTTTTCCACTATTCCGTTATTATATTGTTCTATTTCTTTACCACAATTCATATACGATATCATTTCGATTTTTCAAAATCTCCATTAAAACATCGTAACTAAAGACAAATATGAATTTGCTTCTAAAATCTCAAATGAACCATTGCTAAGGATCTCTTGTAAAGAGTATAGATTAAAGTTATTCATTATCAAACAGGTTTTTGATTCTTGACTAACACTTCTACTTACAATGGATTATGTTTCATATACTTAATTGAATTAAGTACCTTGAAGCGATAAATTGTTTTGGTAATTAGTTTTGTCAGAATTCGTAATTGACCAAAATAACGCAACCACTTCAATGAAAGACTAAAACGAACAAATGAAGAGTAATCTTCATGAATTCAATTTTGCTTCTCAAAGCAAACACTCATTGAAATGAGTGGGAGCATTCTCTTAAACCGTTAATGAGAACGAGGTTCAAGAAGTAAAAATTATAATGGAATTGATACAAGGTAATGTTAAAAGTAAAGTTGTTGAGAATAGCGATACTAAACCTATCAATCCCGACTGATAAAGTTTCCATTGTCTTAAATGTTGAACACGAGAAAGGAAACTACCCCAAATTATTGAAGAATCAACAAGTTAGTTGTGGGACATCTAATGAGACCTTCTTCTTTAAATGTTTATTTGATTAAACATGAATTTTGCTAGTACTACTTCGTCAATATTAGAAACCGGTGGTGGTTTACATCGTTGTACTTGATACATAGAATGATTAGAATATGACGACTAGCATCAATGATGTCGAGAGATAGAGTCATTGTGTACTCAATCTAGTTTTCGGGTTTGGAGTTGTACTTAATTGTGACTATTAAGTACATAAACTCTAAATAAGAATACATACTTGTTAAGATACAAAAGAGGTTTCACTTTTGTGACCCTTTACACCACGATTTGATATATGGCTAGCCCATTATCAAGGTGATAATATTCTAAACCAAACTAGAACGATATATCATGAAGATGATGCAAGACTCAAATTGGTAACCCAAGGTTAAACCTTAAATTTTGGAATGATGAACGCAAAGAGTTATCGAGTACTCTTGAAACCATTAGATTGTTAATGGTATATGCGTATCTTGTATTCAAAGCAAGATGTCTCGTGCCTTTTGGTTGAAAAGGAGATCGAGGTTGTAAATCATTGATCCAAAAAGGGTTGATCATTCTCTTTTATCAACGATTTAAGTTGACGCTAAAGTGTTAACTTAATAAGGTAAATAGAAAAATCTTTAAAGAAGTTTAAAGAGTTAAAGAAATCACGATTTAGTCGTGATGGGATTATCAAAGTGAAGACTTTGATATAAGCCAATGGAAATGTGATCTAATATCACAAGTTAATCTCTCTTAGCACGCATTATGAAATAATGTGTGATTGGATAAGAAATCAAACGCTATTCGATATGGTTTGAACTTCAATCAAGTTACTTTGAGTTACTTGATCCTTTTGGGGATTTTATCATTTTGTCTAAAATTATTTTTCCACTAAATCGAATCATATGAGATATGAAATGGTAAGGGTACCATGGTTGTAAGTTTTTTCACAAGAAACAAATGCTCATTTTTCCCTTGCAATTATCACGAGCACGACGGGTTTGCGGCTCATGAAGCTGTCTTTCTAAAATACAAGTTTATTTTAGAAGACAGAGTGGGAGAAATTATTCAAGAGCCACAAAGAATGCCACAGAGAATGTTATGTCGCAAGAAACTGGTCTTTCTTGGCTACATGAGACGTTTTGTGTAAAATATTGTTTCTTTAAAACCTAGGAGGTTAAATTCGTCACTTGTTAAAGATGATGAATTCATGCTACTCTTAAGAAAGTAAAGAGCTTATAACTTACAAAAGAAATTGTTTGATTCAAGTTGATTACTTCTAGAAAGTAATGAACATATGACTTACATAAGAGTGTTTAAGTCACAACTCAATACAAGGCTTAGAGTCATAAAAATCCGAATCAAAAGGGCTTGATTAGTGACAAAGGGTTTTGCACTAATAAAGAGATATTTCAAAGCAAAATTGGTTGCAAAGGGTTTTGCACTAATTGAAATGATTAAGTCTATTTGGATCTTCTTAGGGATTGTGTTTCATTATGAGGTTATGAAATACATAGCGAGTGAATCTAAAACCCACTTCTTCAATAGAAGGAATGTATTCAATACATGTCTTGAGTTTAGTAGATTCTTGCAACCCTAAGATAATGTGAAACTTGAGAGAGGGTCTTAAGTAGGACATCAATGAGTTAGAATCAACATTTTGATCATGTGATAAAACATTTCTCGATAAGTCGAGAAGTTGTGTTTATACATGGAGTTTAGTGGGAGTTACGGAAATTTTAATTAGTCCGATATGTGGATGACATATTGATCATTGAGAATGATTTAAGACTTTTGTAGTATTATAATACATCTTGAATATCCGGATTTATGAAGATAAATCCACATGATATTAGCGTCAGTAAGAAGTCTTATGTTGATAAGATTCATGACTAGTTCAATTAAATTGAACATATTTGATTGATTTCATTTGCTTCCGCTGCCGAATCAATTAAAAAGAAATGATGTATAACACTTCATATGCTTTGAGTATGATGAATTGTTTTCAAAAATCGAATTTACGTAATCTTTACCAAGTAAGCTATAAAGATTACCCTTAAGTGCTTGCAAAAGCATTAAGGAAGTAAAGCAAAGTGTTTATGATGCAATGTTGTGTAAGGGTGTTACACAAGTGACAATTGACAATTGAGATTGCGCATGGTTTCTGACAAAACCATAATCAAAACACATTAGGATGGTTAAGATACCATTGTGGCAATGTTAATTAAGAAGTAGATTTTCTAGAATCGTTCTAGGCAATAAAGAACAATGAGTGATATTTATAACGGAAATTGAGTACACTTGTGATCATGAGATGTGCAAGAAGGATGAGTCCCGCACACTGTGAAAACAATGGGGAGCTATTCTTAGGCTAGAGGGCCTATGTCTTGATTGGATCTCGACACGTACTCAGAAAGTTTTGTAATGCAAATGTATACATTACAAAAGGAAAACGAGTATGTAGTGAGGTTGAGTAAGGTACAAGAAATTGATAAAACCTACTAACCAAAGCCTTCTCAAAGGCTAAACATGATGAGTCATGTCATTTCAATTGAATTGAAATGAACAACTACGTACAAGATCAAATTAGATTATAGAACATGAAATAGTAATCGGGCATTGACTATTCATGTGTGATAATCGCATTTGTCGTTCGAGTTTTATTTTAAAACTCTTTTATTATACTTTGTTACATCCAAACGGGTTGTGGAGACAATTGAACCCCGTTAAAGTGAACACGGATTAACATTGTATTTGCCCATAGTTACTTGTATGAGGTGACGTCTCGAAGTAACTAGAGTGTGATGCGATTGATGGCAAGTTCAAGTGCCATAGAGTCATGTGAGATGACTAGTCGATCACATAGGCGATCGTTAGGAACATTTTGTCGGGCCTTATGACCGCTTATAGAGTTCTGGCAATTTATATAGCCTGGTCGTGGCGAGAGCTACTATAGTATTCAAATGAGTCGATTCTTTTGACTAAAGACTGTTCACCTAAGATGGCACAGTTTTCGATTAACTTTGATTTGTGTTACTACGACCTTCGTAAATGGGGTCAAATGGGCATATTTTGGGTTATGATGGCTGTGGCTAGTCGAAGGGAATGAGTGCGATAGGAATTGTCCATCCCCTTGTCAGGGTTAAAACAATATCTCAGGGCCACTCGAGGAGTAATGAACTGGAAATGCGTGGCCATGCTCGGAAGGTATCTATGATAGATAAATCCGGTCAATCGCTTATTCTCCGGATCGAGGAAACCACTCTCGATATGATCACTTGCAAGTACGACCCGAAAGACACCTTGCATTGAGTGGGAGATAGTAATAGGACAAGAGAATTGGTGACGCACACTTGTCGAGGACAAGTGGGAGATTGTTGGGAAATGTGTCCTCAACAATAGTGCGATCACATGATTTAAATATCATTATTAAATCTCATTTTAAGAATACATGTGGATGTAATATTTTACAGTCAACTGGTCCACACATATCGGTAATGATTGGTGACTAGAGTTTGACATTATTCTGTCGTGCGTGCGACGGTGGTGATCCATTGATCCCCTTAGGTCATACCTATAGGGAAATACTCTTAATTGATTATTTAATTAATCGTATACCGATACGAGTTAATTAAATTGCTTAAAATTGACGGATAATTTTGTGAGTATAATTTACGTATCTCATTGTAAATATGATTAAATGAGACACGGTCTAAGTAATCGAATTGTTTTATTACTTAGATGAAATTATTGTTTACAGAAACAATTGAAACGGAATGAATAAATTATTATAAATACAGAATGTTGTAGTTTATAATTTGGAAACATTTTTGGTACAAGTAATTACGAATTACTAGTCGATTTTGTAAATGACATATTTTATGAGTATGTTGATTTTTAATATGTTAAAAATACATTACAAATTCACATGTCAAGTAACATGTCACATATGTCACACTTGACAAATGACAAAATAAAATGGACCTTCCATTTTATCTTGTATAAACCGAAAATTAGGAGTATTAGTGGAATAATTGTGTTGATTATTTTAATAAGAGAAAACATAATTATTAAAGTCTAATCTCTAGCCATGCCCACCTATGCTTTTGAGAAGAGCAAAAACAAAAAGTATTGGGCATCCTACCCAAGCCAATTTTCGGCCAACCATACAAGAAAAGAAAAAGAGCTTTTTCTTTTCAATTCATTTTATTCATCATTTTTACATATAACATTTTCTAGTGTAAGAAAGTGGTGAATCTCTACAATATATGAATTTTCTAGAAAAATAAAATCTCACATATACTCCCTCTTGACCGAGTGATTCAAGAGCCAAAAATACAATTTATTTTGTATCAATTTTATAGCAAAAACTAATATTATTACTAGATCTAAATAATATTGGTTATTAAGATGTATTCCTTGGGTATATGCTTTTGGGAGGGATTCTACATTTGAATCCTTGTTCTTCCATTTGGAGAGCTCAAGAACAAAAGAGAAGGAGATCTCTTTTGTGCCCATATAAACCGAAATTATATTGTAAGGATATTATTTCTCCCTTATTTTGATTTATTGTTTGCATGCATAAGACCTTTATTAATTTTATGACAAATTAATTTTATAACATATATGAGTATGTTAGTATGTATATAGATCTACATTTCCTTCAAATTACATCTAAAACTGTCATAAAACGATAAAAACGGATTAAAACGAGTTAAAACGAGTTAGAACAAAATAGATTTATTTACGGTGGCGGAAATACAAAAGGAACGAACTCGAAAATCGAATAGAACTTGATAAACTGAAATCAAATAAGGAAATCTATGTACAAAAGACGAATACCAGAAACTTAATATGGACAAATCGAGTTTCTAAAATCCGGGTGTGATTTAGTGACGAAAACCCGCAAATATCGAATTATAAGGGATTTAAGTCGAAAATAAAACGTTATAATTGAAAAGATTATTAAAACATGGTTTATATACTGAAGAAAGAAAGAAAATAAGAAAATAAGACGAAAAGAACAAAACCATGGAAACCCGAGGAAGAAGAAGAAGAGCAGGAGCAGCGGCAGCCTCTAGAAGAGGTGCAACATATGCTGTGACCCTTCGAAGAGGCGCATCTGCTGCTGCGTTTCTTCTCAACATCTGGTATCCGTTGCTGTGTGAAAGGAGTTTTACGAAAGGGTTTTTCTAAGTCAGTTTTAAATATACTTTTGACGTAAACCTTACATTAATTGGTACAAAAATAAAATACAATAAATAAAGATGGGATTTACACCCTTAGACTTACATGTTTGACGAAACGAGACTGACTAAGTTAACGTTAGTGATTGTTCGACTCGAATGTATGTAGAAAGTGCCCTCGTTGGAGGATTTTAGATTAATTGATTGATGTGTAGTGGTCAAATTGGTCAGTCATGCAATGTGACTGGTACTCAGAATGATCTGAGCTTACGTGGTCGATTGATCAAGCACGTAGGCGTCAAAAGCTTAGAGCAAGGTCTAGAATGCAAAGGGAGAAGAGAAGGGCGGACACTCGCGTGAAAAATATGGAGACCAAAGGTCTCTATTTATACCAAAAAATGTGAAGAGTTTTGGAATGACACAAAATTTGGAAAGAAATCACGGAAATATTCCGTAAACAGCCAAAAAGGGCTGGAGAAGAGGCGCAACAGCTGCTGCGGTCCTTCCCAGAGGCGCAACACCTGCTGCGTCATTTCCCTAGAGGTTTCCTCCTCCCGAAGAAAAATATCCGCGTTTCTATTATGGAATCGCGGTAGATCTCTACTTTCTTATTCCGTAAAATATGATATATGTAAGATATTTTATCAAAAGATATAAAATTTGATTAGGAAAAATATCTAGAATATTCCGACTCGGCATTTTAAACGGTTTCTTCGAAAATGAAGCGGTTTTTTACCCGGACACCAAATGAACTCCAATTACTGTCAAAACGACCGTATCGGTGCGTAGATGACGACCAAGGGGTAGAAACAAGTGTTTGAGCTATCACCTAACGATAAACTTACGGACTGTCATAAATCGTTCCGCGTACCAAACATGCGGCCTAATCATCACTGGGTGGTTGGAGGAAGGTGTTGAAATGAGGTATCTACAGAGCCCCCACTTTGTTTGAGGCTTGGACAAGGCAAAAGTCAAAGTATAGCCATCAGGTGAATCGAAGATTATAACCTGACGACTATGGCGACGCAAGCCGGCTCAAGGGGTCTGAACCAAGGACCTGTCGTCGGGAACATTTTAGAGTCTGTTGACTATTGGGGAGGGTCGTTTAAAATCCATTAGACTATGTAAGTAAGCTCGCCAGCCATAGGAAGAAATCATACCTGAGAATCTGCCTGGGTGAAACGGGACTGAAGGCGTTTCGAAGAAACTTTTGGGTCTGAAGATAACTTGGGTGTCTGAAGGCTAAAGGATTACCTGAAGGATCTGAAGGATTAAAATTATCTGAAAGATAAAAGATTATCTGAAAGGTCTGAAGGATTTGATATATAAGGGTCAGCAGGACATCGGGAGAACTGCTGTAGAATCTGCTTGCGTCGGTATTCAAACGAACTCTGCTTCTGAGAAATTCGTGGGCTGCGAATGGCAACGAAATCTCGCTTGGCGAAGCATATAATGTCTTGATTGTCAACAACAACACTACAAAATATCGCTGGAGAAGCATATATCGACGACTAGGAACATCTTGATCGTCATGAGCAACATTGCAAAATATTGCTGGGGAAAATATGGATGACTCTGTCTGGATTGAGTCATTCTTGGGAGATCTGCTTGCATCTGCTTTCAAATAAACTCCACTTCTTGAGAAGTACATTGGCTATCATGAACTCTCGCTGGGGATATAAATGCATTGACAAAGGTGTGTCTTAAACACCGTCAAGGAAAATGAAGAGGCTTGACTGATAGTGGCGTGTCCTAAGCACCGCTGGAAATCCGCTCGGTTGTTGCAAACGAAATTCTGATAATAACTGATGAGCCCGTGAACTGTGTTTAAAGGATCCTTGCTGGGAAACAAAATGCTGTGATGGCATTGCAGTCCGTTTAGAAAAATGCGGGTCTGGACGATAAGAATGCCCAAAAGAATCAAATGTATGATATAAGACGTCAGAGAAAAGGCGCACAAAACTTGGGCCCACAAATAACAAACTTATAACGGTTTTTCAAATTTTGAGCTAGAATGTCGCTCGGGAACAGGCGCATCACGAGCTGCGGCATTTGGAAGGGGAGCAGCTAGTGCTGCGTCTTTTCTTGGGCTTGTCCCTGTCTGGGTAAAAACCCGATAAACCGTGTTTTATTTTGTAATTACAAAACACAAGTTCTTTTCAAATTCTCTCAAATTCCAACCAAAACTCGTCAAAACTCAATCAATTCATGCCATAAATCATGACTAATCGAGGTATGTATCTCATTCTTGCTTTAAATTGCGTTTTTTGCTTGAATTTGGGCCGAAAAATTATGGTTCTTCCCCCTTTTATGTCGAAAATTTGGGGCTTTTGCCTCAAATGAATTTGTCTTGCAAAATTGACATTAGAAATAGGTAATTGGCAATTTTAGGAACATAACCATGTATTCTTCTTGAATTTTCATCAAGTATTGAGCATTTGGGTGAAAAATGAGACGGTTTCTCTGCTATTTCGAAAATTGCTTCGAAAATGACCTTAGGTTTGACCATTTTTGTATGAAACTTGGTGTTTTGGAACCCTTGTGTAATGGGTAAACTTGCTATCATGTCGAATTTTCGATGTGTGACAACTCTTTCAGGACACTTTTTAGGGCATAATCGCTATTGTAGCGAAATGCTGCCGAAATTTCGACTCAAACCCGCAACTAGGCTTGAACTTAGACTTGAATTGCCCTATCATTCTATATGTGTGGTCGGGTTTTGAAAGAAATGGCCAAAGATGGCGAGAAAACCACTTTTTAATGCTTAAAAGTGCTTGAAACGACCTCAAAGAGGCTTGTCATGGCTTGTTTATCTTGATTTTGCAGGTGACGTGCCTTCTACGTCAGGGAGGGACCCCATGGACGTGGACTTCGACCCTTCTCATGCTCTCGTACGGGGAGCAAGACAGGAAGAGATCGAGGAGGAGGTTGAAGAGGCCCCGCGGAGGGCCAACGTGGGACGAGGTGGTCGCCAGCTCGTGGGTGCACCTGAGTGGGCCAAGAAATGGGATGTTAGGTGTGTAGATACCCAGTATCTGCTGAGACTCCAACAAACACCCGATGATTATCGGACTACAACATGTTTTGGGATCGCAGCGTTTGATCGACAGTTTATGTACAACTTTACGTCGGAAAACTTAAAACGATTTCGAAAACAAAACATTTCAAAATATTTCAAAAATACCTGGAGTGTTTAATGCACGACGACGGGGTCGCAATGACACTAACTAGAGTCAAAACCGACACCGGACCAAAAACCGACTCGAAAATTCAAATCCCGACTCCAACAACGAGTCAAACCGAGTCAACCACAAAAACAAAATATCTTCAAGCCTTCTGTACTAAGTTTTCCCGGATTCATGTTGGTCAAGTACCAAACATGTGAATACAAAACCTAGGATAGAACAAATCATGATTTCGTTTGTTCTGATAGTGACAACACGACTCGAAGTGCCGCGACGTGGCTCGCGCCTCTTTGAGCAGCCCAGGTGGCCACGTCGCTGAAAACTCACACAACCACTCATTCTCCTATAAATACCCCTCAAATGCCACCCATTTGAGACTTACGCGAGTGTCCGCCCCCTCTTTTCTCCCTTAAAATTCTCGACTCGACTTCTTAAGTCACAACCCGACGCGTATTTACGACCTACTGATCGTAAATATAAGCCTTACACATTGTTTGGTACCGTCATCGTGCATTAAATCACTCGTCCGACCACTTTGACCACTACACCATCACTAAACTTTTAAAACACTCTTTTACTTACCAAAACGGTTTTAAACCGAGTTTTTTCCGATCAAACGAGTTATTACACTTACGTCGGTCACTCGCCATAACCAAACATGTAAGTATGAGGGTGTAAAAATCCTCTTTTATTATGTTTACATTTGTTTCATGACTTTAACATTCTAAAACATGCATAACATGAACCAAAACATAGAATAAACGAGCCAAAACTGATTTTTGGTCTGAGGCAGAAGCCCCTTAGGTCGCCAACAGGCTCGCGCCTAAATGGGGTACTCAGACTAGAGATCAACCGTGTTTGTTCTCGTCATTTCCCTTAATCCATTTTCATATTTGTAATCAGTTTTTACCATTTCAAATATTTTCGAAACCTTTTGTTTCATTTCACATGTTTTAACCATAAAGCATTTTTCACCCTTGGTTCTTCATACCATGACGGTTAAATCCGTGTTTCGGTGATAATATTTGGTTAATGACATTTAAGAGGTATTTTAAAGCCTTTTATTTCATGTCTTTACATTTTTCAAACAAACATATTAGTCACCAACACAAAATCATCCTTGGTTATACATACCATGCCGGATTTTAACCCGGGTACGATGATGAGTACCGACTAATTACATTCAAAATGTACTTAAAACAATTAGTCCATAATCATTTTCAAAACTATTCATGTCAAGCTTGTCAAACCGAACCCGACACCGAATATTATCAAATAATGATGATTATTCGAGTCTAGTTCTTCAAATCGACAAATGCGGTCTAAACGACCCTTTCAAAATCAAACCGGGTTCAAAAACCCATTTTTAACACGTTTTATAACGTTTTCTAAACAGTCAGAACACGGCATACAACCGTTGGCTAACCCGCGCCTCAAGAAAGCCTTTTCTTTCTCATTTTCAAAACCAGAGGGAGGCCCCTTACACCGCCGGCTGGCTCGCGCCTCTTATAGCCGTCTGGTACAGGGCCTGTTCCCTTCCAGCATAAGTCTAGGACGATCCCGACTCCGGTTAACCCGGATATAGGACGGATCAGATGACTATTCGTTTGTTCAAAACCATATTTGCAAAATGCCTTACTAAGACAAATGGATCGTGTTATGCACCCTAAACCTAATACGGTAAATGGATGTTTAATTTCCGTCTTGCATGCAAATCAATCATTAATCCAACTCGACATCTTATACTTGATACTTGGATTAAATCAACCGACTTAGAAAGCTCTCACATGTTAGGTTTAAATCACTGGATGCGCATTCATGCATTTAAACCGTTTTATCAATCTTTGCATTCAACCGACCAAGATCGATCAGTAGAGGCCGCTAAACGCGGGCGGGATTGGGTGTCTGATTAAAGGGCTTCCCAATACGTACCTTCGCCTCTTACTCAGAAACTTTGGATAGTGGACGACCTTATCCAGGGCGTACGAGAGTCATTCTAGAGATAGGATGCTAAAGAGGGACGATTTCCTTATCTTTAGTACCTATGTCAAAACGCTGCTTTGTGCTTCGATTTGACCGAGGTATAAAGTGGAATTCGAACGGGTTCCAGGCATCCCACAAATGCTTGGTGGAGACTCCGAACATCTCTAATCGTTTCGAGACCCTTACCGAGACGAAACCGACCGATCTAAAACGATCCGGTCGAAAGCACCTTTACGCCGCCGAGCGTGGCTTTCAAAAGACCGCTGCATGCCCGCAGATCGACTGGGCTTGCAGGTGGCCCGCGACTACGGACCGGTAGGCGGCCCGAATCCGCAGACCGAGACGTGGCCCATGACCACAAGGTGTTTTGTTTGGATTTTGCGCAAGGCAAAATCAGGCCAGGGTAGGTCTAGGCAGGGTTAACTAGCTCAAACTTATCTGCGTATAGGGCATGGTACGAAACTAGAAAAGTAAAGTAAGATAAATAAACAATAAAAAGACAAGGATTTTGTACGTGGAAAACCCTTAAATGGGAAAAAACCACGGGCACCAAGCCAGGAGAGGATTTTATTATAATATTGAGTATTTAGCACAAATGATCATAATATAGTTTGAGTGTTGTATAAGAGTATTGTATGCTAGAGGATGTATATTGTGTGTTGCAAATAATACCTAAGTGCTCCTTGTATAATCCATGCTGAACGGCTACTGGATCTCCTTCATCAATGCTGAATATTCCGCTTTAATTGCTCGGTTTAATGCACTTTATTCCTCTCTTAATTGCCGTCTTTTATTGTCAAATCTTCTCCATTAATGCTCTAATTATCATCCGTATATTGTCAATAATATAGTCATTGAATTGGCCAAATATTGTCCTTATATTTTGACCGTTGTCCTCTCCATGGCTGGCACCAGTCTTCTTGTACCCTGGCGGCTTGACGCCCTAACACCCTGATGGTCAGGCCAGGACGAAATAGAAACCTAAAATATCTGCGGATTTCCAGGCCCAACAATTTCCCCTTAACTCCTTAATTTCGCTGGGTCAGGCCAGAAATAAGGAGAAAACTTCAAATTTTGGAAAACTGCTTTCAACGGCTGAATTGAGACTGATTGCATCCTTTAATGGCTAATTGGAAGTTTATGACGCGTGTTGCAATTACTGACACTTCTTCAATAATTACTCTGCAAGTTGCGGTTGAAAAACCCTAATTTTACCGAGTATAAATAGCCTTCACTTCATTGATTAAACTCCACCAAAATCTGATCATTTTCTCCTAATAATCTTCATCTCCAAGTTCCCTTAATTACCATATTTTAATCTTCAACACATCTTCAACAGACCTTCAAATTGGTTGCAAAAAAGAAATCTTCCAGGGGAGTGATGTCTCCTGGAACTCCATTTATTTCCAATCCTGAAGAAACTACCTCTGAAAATTTACCAGCGTCTTCTGCTGCTCAACCTCTTACGGTTGAAAAACCAATTGATCCCCCTCTTGAAATGATTTCAATCTTTCACAAAGAGTTTGAGTTTGAACCCGCAAAAGCTCTAAAAGATGATCAGTCTCTTCCACACCTTCTGGATCCCTGAAAATTCTCCTGTCAGGGCAGACTAATCATGTCATGGCTGGTTCTGTATCCATGACTGGGCCTTCAGGGCTGGTTGCAAGCTTCCTTTCTCTCCACTTATGGTGGATGTTATTGAAGAAATCGGTGTGCCTTCCTACCAACTGATGCCTATGGTGTGGAAGGTAGTCTGCTCGGTTCAATATCTCTGCAAAAAACACAATATTTCCTTCTCTTTGGAGGACTTGAAGGCTTGCTATGCTGTTAGGACTAACAGTCCTGGCCGTATCAGTTTTAAGGCCAGGCCTTTAGCCGCTCCTCTTCTCAGCAACGTGGACAGCGGTCATGACAAGAATTGGGCTGCTGGGTATATGTTTATCAGGACCAATTATGTGGGTCCTGACCTAGCATACTTGAACTATGATGCCTATGTTGGTGGTGAGTACCCTGAATTTTCTTTTTATCCTGCATATTTATTTGTTAGTTATAAAGAAAATAAATAGGTTTGAATGATTTATACCTCTCTTTGTTTGTAGTAATTGATGATTTGTCAAATGAAATTGAGTATCCTACTGCGAGCATTTCTGCTTTCCTTGCAATTCCTCAACTGGAGAGGACTTGGCCTCTCTATTGTGGGACTGGTCATTTTCCTCGTTGCCTGAAGGCAGAAGGTACTGCCACTACAACAAATCCCTTGCATTCTCAACGCTTTTTGGTCGACACTTTTATAAGCGTCCACCCATTTTTTCACTCCATACCCATTTTAAGTAATCTAAAAATTAAAAAGCTGCCACTATCTACCATAAACATTCATTGCTCGCGCTCTTCAAATTTCCCAAAAAACCATTCATTGCTCGGGTTCTTCAAATTTCCCAAAACCCTAACTGCTCCTCACTCCTTAATCCCGATCACTCACCTAACAAACAAGTCAATTACTCATCTGAAACTACTGTCTATTCAATCCGGTTGGCGATTGATTCAAGTAATTATAATATTTTGGTCATTTTTCTCCGTGTAGGAACTTTGATCTATGTGATTGCACTTCCTTCCTATCTAGCGATTTCGGTCGGACCTGGACAGAACAAGTCAATTATCTATCATCAGGTTTTCGTAATTTTTGTTTATGTTAGTTTCTTATCGTCTTCAGTTGATGTAATTATGGGGATTCTTTTGTTTCTCCATTTTAACACATTGTTTATTTGAGAAAGACTATTGTTCTTGTATTTAATTCTTGTTTAGCATGATGCCTAACAAGTTTTTGATGAAAAAACTGAACTAATAATATACATGAATTGACAACCTCGCAAGTATAATATTACCCCTTTTAGACAATAACTTTGTTAGACATTGACGTACATGTTCCCTAATTTGCTAATGGTTAATTCGTTTTCAACCGTTGTTTTTATTGTCATTTTCATTCACTATATTTTAGCCTAAACTATTGGTTCAATAGTGAGTTGGATGAAGCTAGTTGTCTTTCTAATGATACCATCGAGTTAATGATTGGTGTATTTGATAAAGGTTCCTAATGTAGGCTAGAGGATGCTAATTAAAAAGGACGGCTGTTAGCCATTGTGTAGGTCTTGCTATTTCTGCAATGGCATTGCCCGTCTAAAGATATTGGACCTAGAAGCCGAAGCAGAAAGGTGTGCCCCTACTTCGGGTTTTTGAGGTACGAACACCCCTCTGTTTTTCATGTAAACTTTTGTCTTTCAGCTAACTATTGGATGCACTTAGCTTATCTATTGTTGAACATGTAGTTGACAGGTCCAGTGTCAGTCCTATGTTTGATACCTATATTCAGTCTAGGATTGGATTCCAGAAATGTTATTTTTTGTCATTGAAGTTGTGATACACATACAAGGGTGCACTTGCGTAAAACCAACCCCATTATTCCATTAACCCGCAGTAAACCGAAACTTTGATGCACTAGGACAATGGTGTACATCATGGAGGATGAGATCTTTACATAACTGGTCAAAGAAGTCCTTGTGCTGCATCTAACATTTTTCAGATTTGATTGGATCACTTGCGTCACCCCTCTTCCCCCTATACAAATAAATAAAAACAGATCGATAAACTGCATTGCTTAGGTGAAAATTTCTTCTAAAAATAGAAGATATTGGTGTGCTTTGGTTACCCGAGTTTATGTAATTCATCATGAACTAATCACTTGAGTTATCATCTTCTAGTTTAATGAGCCAAATAGAGCGCATTTGAAGTCAAAACCTGTGCTACAAGAAAAGTTCGCTAAAACAGACGCCCGCTTCTAAGTCATTCTCCCGAAGACGAAGCAAGCACGCTTCAATTTTGCAAGGTTTGTCAAATTATTTAGATATCATCTGGAATCAGTCTTTTTTTATTATTAAAACTAGAATTGCATCTAATTCTATTAACTTTCGACAGCCATGGCAGTTAAGCATACTAAAGAACAACACGGAAGCAAGAGCTACCTTTGACAAATTAGTGGAAGTGGCGATACAAAAGCGCCAGAGAGCTCAACTTCTGATGGAAAATGCTGACCTGGAAACTTCTGATGCATTTGAGAAGGTTTCCTACTGTAGTAGAGGATGTTAATGACGAAAAGATGGCTGTTAGCCATTGTGTAGGTCTTGCTAGTTCTGAAATTGCATTGTCAGTCTATAGATATTGGACCCAAAAGCGGAAGCAGAGAGGTGTGCCCTTACTACTGCTACATATTCAGTACTACCTTAACCCGTCAAATAAAGTATGGAAAGAAATAAAATCTAGCTACAAAGCATAAATGCCACATATTCAGTACTACTACTGCTATCGCAGCAAATAATTTATGTTTGCTTTTGGATTTTTGGCTTCCAACCATTTTTTAAGCTGCAATTTCTTTTACTGAGTTTTGGCTTCAAATGTGCAGCTAATATGTGGTCAGATACATTCCATTTACATGGCCCACATGCAAGCCCACTTCGATCTGTGGACATACATCGGTCTCTTTTTGAAAGCCACGCTCGGCAGCGTAAAAATGCTTTCGACCGGATCGTTTAGATCGGTCGGTTTCATCTTGGTAAGGGTCTCGAAACGATTAGAGATGTTCGGAGTCTCCACCAAGCATTTATGGGATGCCTGGAACCCATTCGAATTCCACTTTATACCTCGGTCAAATCGAAGCACAAAGCAGCGTTTGACATAGGTACTAAAGATAAGGAAATCTTCCCTCTTTAGCATCCTATCTCTAGAATGACTCTCGTACGCCCTGGATAAGGTCGTCCACTATCCAAAGTTTCTGAGTAAGAGGTGAAGGTACGTATTGGGAAGCCCTTTAATCAGACACCCAATCCCGCCCGCGTTTAGCGGCCTCTACTGATCGATCTTGGTTGGTTGAATGGAAAAGTTGATAAAAAGGTTTAAATGCATGAATGCGCATCCAATGATTTAAATCTAACATGTGAGAGCTTTCTAAGTCGGTTGATTTAATCCAAGTATCAAGTATAAGATGTCGAGTTGGATTAAAGGTTGATTCGCATGCAAGACGGAAATTAAACATCCATTTACCGTATTAGGTTTAGGGTGCATAACATGATCCATTTGTCTTAGTAAGGCATTTTGCAAATATGGTTTGAACAGGCCCTGTACCAGACGGCTATATGAGGCACGAGCCAGCCGGCGGTGTAAGGGGCCTCCCTCTGGTTTTGAAAATGAGAAATGGAGAGCCTGTTTAGGCGCGGGTTAGCCCACGGTTTATGTACCGTGTTCTGACCTTTTAGAAAACGTTATAAAACGTGTTGAAAAATGGGTATTTGAACCCGGTTTGATTTGAAAGGGTCGTTTAGACCGCATTTGTTGATTTGAATAACTAGACTCGAATAATCATCATTATTTGATAATATTCGGTGTCGGGTTCGGTTTGACAAACTTGACATGAATAGTTTTGAAAATGATTATGGACTAATTGTTTTAAGTCCATTTGAATGTAATTAGTCGGTACTCATCATCGTACCCGGGTTAAAATCCGGCATGGTATGTAGAACCAAGGATGACTTTGTGTTGGTGACTAATATGTTTGTTTGAAAATGTAAAGAAATGAAATAAAAGGCTTTAAAATACCTTCTAAATGTCATTAACCAAATATTATCACCGAAACACGAATTTAACCGTCATGGTATGAAGAACCAAGGGTGAAAAATGCTTTATGGTTAAAACATGTGAAATAAAACAACAAGGGTTCGAAAATACTTGAAATGGTGAAAACCGATTACAAATATGAAAAATGGATTAAGGGAAATGACGAGAACAAACATGGTTGATTTCTGGTCTGAATAACCCATTTAGGCGCGAGCTAGTTGGCGACCTAAGGGGCTTCTGCCTCAGACTAAAAATCAGTTTTGGCTCGTTTATTCCATGTTTTGGTTCATGTTATGCATGTTTTAGCATGTTAGAGTCATGAAACAAATGAAGACATAAGAAAAGAGGATTTTTACACCCTCATACTTACATGTTTGGTTTTGGCGAGTGACCGACGTAAGTTTAACAACTCGTTTGATCGGAAAAAACTCGGTTAAAAACCGTTTTGGTAAGTAAAAGAGTGTTTTAAAAGTTTAGTGATGGTGTAGTGGTCGAAGTGGTCGATCAAGTGGTTTAATGCACGATGACGGTACCAAACAATATGTAAGGCTCGTGTTTACGATCGGTAGGTCATAAATACGCGTCGGATTGTGACTTTAGAAGTCGAGTCGAGAATTTGAAGGGAGAAAAGAGGGGGCGGACACTCGCGTAACTCTCAAATGTGTGGCATTTGAGGGGTATTTATAGGAGAATGAGTGGTTGTGTGAGTTTTGAGCGACGTGGCCACCTGGGCTGCTCAAAGAGGCGCGAGCCACGTCGCGGGTCTTCGAGCTGTGTTGTCACTTTCACAACAAACGCAATCATGATTTGTTCTATCCTAGATTTTGTAGTCACATGTTTGGTACTTGACCAACATGAATCCGGGAAAACTTAAGGTAGAAGGTTTGAAATGTTTAGTTTTTTGTGGTTGACTCGGTTTGACTCGTTGTTGGAGTCGGGATTTGAATTTTTGAGTCGGTTTTTGGTCCGGTGTCGGTTTTGACTCTAGTTAGTGTCATTGCGACCCCGTCGTCGTGCATTAAACACTCCAGGTATTTTTGAAATGTTTTGAGATGTTTTATTTTCGAAATCGTTTTAAGTTTTCCGACGTAAAGTTGTACACAAACTGTCGAGCAAACGCCACGATTCCAAAACATGTTGTAGTCCGATAATCATCGGGTGTTTGTTGGAGTCTCAGCAGATACTGGGTATCTACAGAGCCCCCACTTTGACTGAGGCTTGGACATGGCGAAAGTCAAAGTAGAGCCCCCAGGTCAATCGAATATTACAACCTGGAGACCCAAGCGACGTTGAGGCGGCTCGAAAGGATTCGGGCCAAGGACCTGCCGTCGGGAAGGGCGACGCCAAGGTGACTCGAGGGTACGAGTCAAGGACCTGTCGTCGGGAACAGTTTAGAGTCTGTCGACTATCCATGCGGGTCGTTTAAAGTCCGTTAGACTACGTACAAAGGCTCGCCAGCCATAAGAAGGAGTCATACCTGAGGCATCTTCGGATATGTCTTCGCATGTTTGCGGATAAAGGCTCGTAAGCTATTGGCAAGGAAATGTACCCGAGGCATCTTTGGGATGTGTCGTTGAAAGGTTGCGGACAAAGGCTCGCCAGCCGTGGTAAGGAAATGTACCCGAGGCATCTTCGAGATGTGTCCTTGAAAGGTTGCGGACAAAGGCTCGCCAGACATGGTAAGGAAATGTACCCGAGGCATCTTCGGGATGTGTCCTTTAAATGTTTGCAGACAAAGGCTCGCCAGCCATGGTAAGGAAATATACCCCAGGCATCTTCGGGATGTGTCCTTGAAAGGTTGCGGACAAAGGCTCGCCAGCCATGGTATGGTCGGTTAATGGACCATGGGAGTAGCCGCGTCGAATGGGCTCATTTTGAAAGTAGCAATACCAACCCATCATAAATCAATAACAAGTGAATGACGCCCATGAGAGGGCAAGGAAAGAAAGAGAAAGAAGAGAAAGATGAAGAGGAAACCGAGGGGCATATGAGCAAGGTGAAGGCTCGGGCCCCTCCCACAACAATTTTTGAAGAATTTGGCACTCCTCCACATTGAGGACAATGTGAGATTTAAGTGTGGGGGAGTGAGTGAGTGTAATATATGTAAATTGCTCTTTTTGTCAATGCAAGTTTTAATAAAAAAAACGAAAATCCCGGCTAGGTGAAAACCCACAAGGGTGGGCACCTAAGGCAAGATTGGGAAGGTGGCGGAGGACATAATGAAAACCCGAAAGGGCGTTCCGGGCAAAATGAAAAATTGAATTGCGAGCCACCATGAGCGGAAAGGAAAAGCTAAGGTGAAAACCCGAAAGGGCACCTTGGGCAAAATGAGGGATTTTCAACAAAAAAGTGAAAAAAATTGAAAAAGCAACACCAAAAATATGGAGGGACAAGAAGGGAGTGATAAGGAGGGTCTTGGAAGGAGGCTAGTTTTAGGACTTAATTTCTTGTTGTGTCACAAAAATTTGCTTAAAATTGGTGGTCTTTCCGATTGTCTAATTGAGTTGTTGATTCTTAAGGGTGTTTGGCCAACTTAGTAGAATGATCTTGCACTTACATGGAGTGATAAGGGGTGTTATAAGTAGTGATGAGTTGCGATTGATAGGAGGATGAGAGATCACTTTGCTATTGCCTTGGGATAAGGCAAGAGTGACCATTACTACCTTGGTGATATAAGAAGGGTGGAGTTGAGTGATGAGTTGGGTTGGTGGTGTGTCGTGTCCTGGTTTGAGGGAGATATAAGGCGGGGGAGCGAGTGAAGAGGTTGTATCAAAATTTGAGTCAAGTTCTTTTCTTCTTAATTGGTGGATTGTGTAAGAGGGAGACATAAGAAGGAAGAGGTAAGGGAAGAGTGATCATTCACTCCTACACTCTCTTGTAGACTATATATTGGCTTATTTCGGGTTTTGCTCGGGACTAGCAAAAGTCTAAGTGTGGGGGAGTTTGATAGCAGTGTTTTGTGTCGGTTTAAGAGGGTGATTTTATCACCCTCGTGTCTTTTAATATGGGTCTTTAAGTATGCTTTTCCTAGTATTTTATAATCGGTTATGATGTAGCAACTTGTCCATTTTACCTCGCTTTTACAATTGATTTTGATGCACGGAACCCGAGGATCAAGGAGAACCTTTCAACGGTCAAGCTAAGGCACAAGCGGCTCACACGTGGCCTAATATCCAGCTGGGAGAAGTGAGGAGTGAATATTAGAAGAAATGAGAACAATTGAAGATGTCTAGTTCTTGGAAATTAGAAGTCCAAAGTGCGAGCTCAAACACAGGCTGCGCAAACATGGTGCGCAGCTGCGCACGATTGCGCAGGCAAGAAAGTTTTTGCGCAGGCTGCGCAGCTCTGTTTTATGGGACCTTCTAATCTTCTTTTGGGCTTCTTAAGTGGAAATCTTTTTAGGTTTTCGTGCAGCCCTATATATACCCAAGAGTTTGAAGACCTGAGAACAACATACAACATCATATCATCTCATCTAATCTCATCATTTAGGGTTTTAAGCTTGTAATAATTTACAAGACTTTCTCATTCAAGTTGTAATCTTTCTTTACATTTTGGGTTTATGAAGACTATGGAAGGCTAAATCCTTCCTTGCTTGGTGTAATCTGTTTCAAGTCTTCGACTTTATCATTGTATTGATTCTCTACTCTCTAATCTTTCATTTATTTCAATCTCTAAGTTTTAATGCCATGATGAATGTTTTGCTGTGAGAAGTAATTACCCATGCCTCTTTAATGTTCATCTATTGCTTGTTTGTTGCAAAGTTCCTTGCTTTTGTGATAACTTGTTGACGCATCACATAATTATTGTTATCTTGGCTTTGAGTAGAAATTCTTTGTATCATTGGGTTTGTTGGCTTAGACATGCTCTTTTGATATCCCATTTACTTTCCTCTTGGCTGTGTTCTTGATGTGACCATTATTTGAGCACATTTAGTCCCCGAATTAGCTTCGTTCCTATGCTTTTTAGTGCATATTTGGGTCATTTAGTATCTTTAGTCCTTTGTTTTGCATATTCTTTGAGGTTTTGTTTTATTTGTAGGAGAGGAGTGCAAACCTTGCATTTTCATTGCAAAATAGAGCTAAATTGATCGAATCTAATGACCAAGCATCAAAGATAAGACAAGACTAGAAGGCCTTTGTACATATTATAGTATATGGGCAATGATGAAGAAATCCTTGCATCCCCGACTAAATCCCGGAGGATTATTGGAAGAAGAAAAGAAGAAAAGAAGGCTGGAACACAATCCGCCCGTCCAACCAAGAAGACGCCCGTCCAAGACTGAAGGAATCCGAGCGTCTTTGCCATCAAGACGCCCGTACAACCACTCCCCAATCCGCTCGTCCAACCTATCAATCCGCCCGTCCAGAGACACAGAAATCTGCCCGTCCCGACACCTTGGACGCTCGGATTCCCTTACAGGCCCACACGACCTTTTCTTACCTCCATGAAAGATGCGCATATTTATGAAAGACCGGCAAAAAGGAGAATCGCATCTTTTCTGAGAGGAGCGATTCCTCAAGGACTTAATCTTCATTTAAGCCCTTAGTAAACCCTAATTTGTGTAACTAATGCCCACTATAAATACCCCATTAGTCTAATTAGATGAATCATGTTCTTCTTATCAATCCTTAGTGTAGTTTATATCATTCTAATCTCTTCTTAATCTTGTAATCAACTTCTAATCAAGTCTTAATACAAATCTCATTTCCTTAATCTCTCTTTTGTTCATCTTTTATTTTGGGTAATTGAAGATTATATGGGTTATTATTGGGAGATTGACAACCTTCCGATCAATCATCAAGTACTTCTATTATTTTTTGCTTTATTTTGGAATCATTAGTAGGTATAATCCTCTTAATCCCTTTTTAATTATTGTTATTCATCTTCATTTATTCATCATGTTTTGCTTTGTTAATGTGATTTACAACCTTGTTAACATGTTAAGCTTGATAATGAGTGAGTAGTTTCCTTAACTAGGGTTAATGGGTAATTAGGGGAAACCAACATGGGGGATGATTCATGCTTAATTTAATATGTTTTCATAGTTTATTTGCTTGCTTGTTGTGATCTCAACTTATGCACATGTTATGTTTGATGAAATGCGAGCCTATGAATCCTTGCATGTTTTACCCATCACCTACCTTTTCAATGAGACTTGTAAGACATAAACCAACTCGAGTCTAATTAGACCATGCATATAGTTGAGTAGGGAGGATTAAGTCGACTTGTAGGTGTTGTACAATCTAATCAATTCGGCTCCGGGACCTAAACCTTCCAAGGATTGTAAGATACAAATCAACTCGATCCATCACAACAATAATTGCTTGCTTATAATTTGAGAATATGTTTGTATGATCCATTCCCATGAATCCCCTATGACCCCATGACACCCTTGTGCTTTTAATCAATTGTTTACATCTCTTTTTAATCATCTTGCTTGTTTACTTTTATTGCTATTTAGTTTAGTGATCTTCTCATCTCAACCCCAAATCGTGACACCCCTAGACACCGCTACTTGCAATCGAAAATCCTACATCAATACCCGTCCCTAGGGATCCGACCTTTACTTGCCTCTTTATTAATAGTAGAGTTGTTTGTGAAGTTATAAATATTGTTTTGGTCTAGGTGCTCCTAACGACAAGTAACCGAAAACTAAATATCCAAGTGAGTACGACCAAAAATGGCGCTGTTGCCGGGGACGGTGTTAACTTGATTTGATTTTCTTAGATTGTTATTAGTTGTGTCTTTCTTTGCCTTGGGGAAGTAAAACTCCTCAAGGTTTGTTCTAATTGTTTTTAAGTTGTTTGATATTTTGCATGTCTAGAAGATCACAAGGTAACTTGTTACCCATTGATCACGAAATTGAAAGGACTTTGACAAACAATAGAAGACTTGCTAGAGGTACTTTAAGAGGTATTGGTGAGGTTGTAGATATTCAACCAAACACTATTGAGTTCATCAACCCTTTTGCAAGAGAAGGTGAGGAGAACCGAACACAAAATCCAACACAAAATCAACCCATAATGCCTAAATTTTCATCACATTCCGTACCAACCGAGGAGAACCTACCCAATGGTACTCCCACACCACAACACTTAACCGGAAATTTCATTGCAAAATCCGCATTTATCCAATTAGTCGAAAGAAGCCAATTTGGGGGGATGCCTAGTGAAGACCCTCACTCTCACATGGAGACTTTTTGTCACTATTGTGATACGATTTCACAAACCGGTGTAACTCAAGACCAAATTCGATGGGTCTTATTTCCTTTTTCTCTAATCGGCACCGCAAAACAATGGTTGAAGAGCCTTGATAAGGCTACTCTCGGAATTGACTCTTGGAAGAAGTTGGCTCTAGCTTTCTACAAAACATTCTACCCTCCGGAAAAGACTAACATGCTAAGAGCTCAAATCACGGGTTTTAAGCAAAGGGATGAAGAATCTATGTATGAAGCTTGGGAGAAATTCAAAGGAATTTGTCGCTCATGTCCTCATCATGGACTTAGCGAGTGGTTCTGGGTACAACAATTTTGGAATGGTCTTTATGAAGACTCAAGAAACATTCTCAACTTGGGATCAAATGGTATGTTCACCGAAGTTGACGATAGTCAAACTTGGAACAAGATTGAGGAAATGGCAGTCCATAACTCACAATATAGTAGACCTCGCAAGGTTACTAGAGGAGGAAAGCATGAAGTGGACTCTATTACTCAATTTGGTGCTCAACTTAGTGCTCATATTGATACCATTAACTTGAAGTTTGAGAAGGCTATGGCTAAACTTGAAGAAGCCTCAATATCACCAAAGCATCATGTTAATGCCATGGTAGCATCGTCATCAATCCCAAGTGGGATATGTGAGAATTGTGGAACTTTGGGACATGACCAAAGTGAATGTAGGGGAACAAATGAACAAGTGATTGCTTTTCAGGCATACAAGAGCGGTACCCCTTATTCTAATTATTACAATAAAAACACCAAATTCCACCCAAATCTCTCATACAAAAGCCAAAATGTTCAAAACCCTCAACCAACATACACCCCACCAACCATGAGAAACCAAAACCAAAGACCCTTTTTCAACCAAAACCAAGGTTACCAAAATCAAACTCCATACAATCAACAAAATGACCAAGGTTTTGATGTTCAGAAAGCGGTCCTCCTAATGTAAAAGAATCAACAAGAGTTTTTCACTCAAATGCAAAAGGATAGCCAAGCAAAGGACATCACCATCAACAACATCCTAGCCCACACAAAAATGTTGGAAACTCAATTGACCCAACTAGCATCTTCAAACTCTCAAAGGCAAAAGGGGCAATTACCACGCCATTCACTTGAGGAGTGGTACGAGGTATGAAGGACCAAAGAAGCAAGTTGAGGATGAAGTTGTGGAAGCTAGTGACAAAGAAGAAATTGTGCAAAACTCTAAGGAAAGAGAACCAACAAAAGAAGAAATTTCAAAGAAAAGTGAAGAGAAGGCCAAGGAGAAAGAGCCCATCGTGATTAGACTTCCATTCCCAAGTCGTCAAGCTAAGCCTAAGTTTGATGACCAACTTGAAAAATTTATGGAAATTGTGAAGAATTTGGAAGTCTCGATTCCTTTTACAGAATTAATCAATCACGTGTCGGCCTATGCAAAGTACATGAAGGACATCCTTACGAAAAAGAAGTCGATCCGGAAGCTTGAAACTATCGCCTTCACTAAGGTGAGTAGTGAAATCCTTCAAGGGAGTTCACCTCCGAAACTTAAAGACCCGGGAAGCTTCTCAATACCGTGTACCATTGGCGACACCACGATCAACAAAGCTTTGTGTGATCTAGGAGCAAGCGTGAGTGTTATGCCGTATTCGGTTAGTAAAAGGTTAGGGATGGGAGAGCTTAAATGTACCAACATCACATTCCAAATGGGCGATAGATCGACGAAGACACCGTTAGGGATATGGGAAGATGTTCCCGTGAGAGTTGGGAAATTTTTAATCCCGGTGGACTTTGTCATTGTTGACATGGAAGAATACTCCAATATTCCGATCATTCTAGGTAGACCTTTCTTGCACACCGCGGGTGCGATGATAGATGTGAAGCACAGAGAGCTTACTCTAGAAGTGGGAGACGAGAGCATAACTTTCAATCTTGACAAGACCATGAGAGCTCCCCGTTTACATGAACCATGCTTTATGGTTGATCACTATAGCCGGAAGGATGATAGGAAGAAGTCGGAATTCCAATGGAAAAAGAAAGTTGATGATGCTCCATCAAAAGAGCAAGGGAATAGCAACAAAGAGAGCTTGAAAAGCTCACCCATGACAAGTGAAGAAGATGGCCTCATTGGCCAAAACACGAAAGAAGGAGAGTTGTCTCTATCAACTCAAGAGATTTTTAATGATCAAGTAGACGAAGTTTGCGGTCTTTGGGATGATGAGTTCGAAAGGATATTCAATCCCTACATTGGTAATGCTATGAACCAAGACCATCATGGAGAACAACAAGTGCAAAGATCTATTGAGGATCTTTATCATGACAATGAACAAGCTTTCGACTACTTCTTCAAGGTGTTGAGTAACATCAACAACACCTTGAACATGCCCCCTTGACATCTCACATTGGATGAGAGTTTGGTGGAGTCCTCTCCAAACCACCATTTGTAAATATTCTAACTCTCTAACTTGCATTTCATTTTTACATTGCATCTTTGTCATTTTTGGATTTATATTTTTGTGCCTTGATCAAGATATTCATCATTTTTTAGAGAAGTGAGGGAGGGACTTATGATTTTATTAATGTGTAGTGCTTTGACTTAGTGTGGGGATAGCAATTGCCTAGGCTATTCACGCCTTTGTTGTGCCCCTACAATGAAGAACACGAGCATTGAAGAATGAAAATGATACAGGTTAAGCAGTACCCACGGATGGACCTGAATCCGTGTGGACAAGGAGGAATCCGAGCGTCTCAAAAGAGAATCCGCTCGTCTTGAGGAACCCGAGTGTCCTCTATCACCGGACGCTCGTCTAGCTCAGCTGTGGAATTCAAAAAATGGTCTGTCACAGAATCCGAGCGTCCCAGTGAAGAATCCGCTCGTTTGATTCTGGACGCTCGTCTTACAGAGAAGACGCTTGTCTTTCTGCTGTTGAAATTTAAGGACTCACCCTGTAACAGAATCCGAGCGTCTTCCAAAGAATCCGCTCATCTCAAATTGAAGAATCCGCTCGTCTTTCCTAAAAGACGCTTGTCCTGTAGCGTCATTTCCAGAGGCAAAACGTTCAGAATCCGAGCGTCCCAGTCCTGAATCCGCTCGTCCCTGCTGCTATTTCAAAATTAACGGGTCTTTTAAACCCTTATTCCCTCATTCATTTTCATTTCCTCTACATTCAAACACTACCCACAACCCAAAAACCCTCATCCTCTACATCAACAAAACCAATTTTCCTCAACCAAATTCAACAAAATCAAATCCAAACTTCCTCACAACAAAAATTAATCACTCCTTTTACAACAATAATTCATTCAAACACCAAAATCTTCAAATTTTGAGTCGATTTTTAAGATACAAAGCAACATTCTTTCATCTTAAATCGATTTAGGCATAACTAAAAATTGAAGATTTCAATCTCTCTTTTGTGTAATCAACAATGGCAAGAACTAAAGGAGGTAACAAGGCACTCCCAAAGAAGACACTTTCAAAAAGGCAACAAACTCTTCAAGCAAAACAATTGTCAAAGGCATTGATAGTCCATGAGGCAAGGTTAGAGGTTCAACAAGGTCCCTCTATGGAAGCTAAAACATCAGCAACTCCGGTCATTGAGCAATTATCCAATTATCCGGAGGTAATTTTCACTTCCGACTCTCATAGGGATAAATTTGTTCTCTTTGCTAAGAAGACCATTATGCCTACAAAATTTATTTGTGAAGATGCTTTGACAAAGTTGGGTGTTCTTGAACAAACCAAAACTTTCTTTGAGGCTATGGGATTGGGTAAATTGTTTACCATGAAAGAATTGACATACCCCTCCCTCACATTGGAATTTTTGAGTTCCTTGAAAGTCACAAGGGTGGAGACAAGAACCCACATCGAGTTTCATCTTGCAAATGTCAATAGACGCATCACTTTTGGTGAATTGAGTAAGATTTAAGGCCTTAGTGATACCCCGTACTATGAAAAGATCCCCGAAAAGTATGACCCCGCTCCTCTTTGGGAGGCAATTTCCGGAAAGAAATTTGTGCGCTTTCATGATTGTCGTGCTCTATTAGTTCACCATCCGGGCATTAGGGTGTGGCATAAGGTCATTGAGAATACTTTGATAGCAAGAAATGGCACTAATCATCTTACCAAGCTCGATTTTGTCCTTCTTGAGTCGGCCTTGAACATAGGAAGGGAATATACTAAGCCATACAATGCTCTAAGACTTTCGGTTGAACGATGGCTTAATGTCGATTGTGGTAAAGAGGGCACCGCTTTTATTGTGAATGGAGGACTAGTTACCTTTTTGGCCAAACACTTTAACCCAAATTTCAACAAAGACAAAACTTATGTGGCGGTTAAAGGAGTTCATCTCATTGATATGGACACCATGATTCACAAATTTAAGTGGGTCAAGCATGCTCCTCTTGACACCAAATATGGGTGGTTAACCAATGAAGCTAGATCCTTCACTTTGCCTTCAAAGATTTGTCGATTGAGTGTTCACCGACCAAACTACCTTCTTCCACTCTCCGAGGAGACCGAGTACATTATTCAACAACAAAGAGGCGAGATTGATGAGCCCTCCTCCTCCATTGTCATACCACCCTACCCATTTGAGTATCACGAGTTCAAACCCAAGGATGTCGAGGTAGGAAATGATTACATAACTCTACTCATGAGGAAAATGCACAAGCAAGTTTACAATGATAGAGTGGATGCTTACAAGGCCCAATATCCACCCCTCCTACATCTAGCTAGGCTAGGACTTCTTGATCCATCATGTCCTTTGTCTAGTTGGGCGGATAGGGAAGTTTTCTTTCCTAGCACCTCTAGTGGTGGAAGACCGGGTGGAGAGGAGATTGTTGATAAGAGTGTTGATGAAGAAGGTGAAGAAGAAGAGGTTCAAGAGAATGTTGAAGAAGAAGAAGCTCAAGAAGAGGAAGAAGAAAGTGATGAAGAGCAAGGAAGTGAAAGTGGGAGTGGAGATGATTCCACATCTATGGAGGAAGCTGATGATATGATGGAGGATTAGCAAATCTTGGAGATTCCTACATTCTTTCACCCCTCTTATGGTTTGTCTACTTCTTTTGTTTTCTTTATTGTATTTTGATCATTTGTTTGTGGAGTCCTAGCAACATGGAGGACTAATACCTTGGCTTCATTAAGGTGTTCTTTTTATTGTACCTAATTTGTAAAATCCAAAATGACAATTTGTAGTTTCATGCATTGCATTCCATGTGCATGAACTACCCCGAAATTCAAGACGTTAGAAATAATGTCTATTTTGGTTTGGGGAAGTCCATGCATATGCATCGGGAGGTAATCTAAATTACGCATTCCGCCATAACAAAAACCCATGCATCATGTAGTGTAGCTTAGTATAGTTTGCATTTGGTTTAGAAATCATGCATCATGCTTGCATAATTTCCTATCGTATTGGCCATTGAGGACAATGCCAATAGTAGTGTGGAGATGGGAATTTCTAACTTGACTTTTATTCAAAAATCCAAAAAAAATCAAAAATTTCGAAAAATCCAAAAAAATTGAAAAATTGAAAAATCCAAAAACATATTCATTTCCTTTGTAGTGTAGTCTTGTATATACTGTTTTGTATATATTGTGTTTGTTCATCCTTGTTCACATTGATCGACTACGCCACATCCAAGACATGAGGATATTGAAGACCGCATGGTATGATCTTTCCAATCTCCTTTTTCCTCTTTATGTTAATGACTATGTGGCTTTATTTTGATTGATGCGGTATAAACAATGTGAATTTAGGATTGCATTTAGAGTATTTGGCATACTAGTTGGTAGAATCATATGCATTAGGATGTATAAATGTTAGTTTCATCATGGCATGTATTAGTTGCATGTTAGAAAAAATTTGTGAAACCGTCTACTTGGGATGCTTGACAAGTGTATATAGGCCCTAGTAGATGCTTTTTCTTCTTAAGACTTTGCTTGTTAGAATACTTGTAAAACACCCTAGGATGTGTCATGCTAGTATCCTTTGACCCATGGATTAAGGCCTAGTCAAGAGTACCTTGTGGTGTGATAACTCCTTGGCTACCGTTTATTCCAAGGTGACCCTTGAAACCATGCAACCATCATTCATCCATGTTCTACCATACATTTTGTCATCAAAGGGAATGGGCAAAAAAAGAAATTGTTCAAAAAATTGAGTTCAAGAAGTGAAATGAAATGTCAAAAAGTTTGCAAATTGTATCAAAAGAAAAGAGGAGTAACAAAAATGAAAGCTCTTATGCTTCAAATATAAGGCACCCTCGTTACTAATTGGGTAACTTTGAAAATGTTCAAAAGAAAAATGCAAAAAGTTGAAAGTTGTCAAATGTTGAAATGCCAAAAATCAAAAGAAATGGCAAAAAGAAAGTGTTCTCAAATGTTATATGCCACAAGAAATTGGGGGGAAAAACAACAACAAAGCAAACTCCCAAATGAAACTCAAATACTATCTCGATCCCTTTATCCATCATATCCATTTTTGTGCATGGTATAGAGGGGACGACCCTTCTTCTTGTCTAGGCAAGAAGGGGAATTCCGCGATCCTCCAGTGTTTCTAACACCATAGGGAGTCTACTCTTGACAAAAGCAGTTAACGATTGAGGACAAAGGTACCCTAACTTGACACAACTTGGAGGTGCTTTATTGGTATCCTTCTACGCTTAGTAGTTTGAAGAAATTGCATCTATGAAGGAGTGTGTACCCTTGAATTGCTTCCCCTTTAGATAATTTCCGCCACTTAGATGAGGAAAGTGGCTATTCTTTTGTTTATGCATCCATTACTTGATTTTGTGTGCTTTAATGTTTGGATGTGTCGCCATTTTGGCAAGACCCACCTTGGCTTGCAAGAAGGCATCCTACCTCATGGTTGTCTTGTTGTGAGTTGAAGGGGCGGAGTGAGACCCGCTAATTGTCTCATGTCGGCTAGATTATTAGGTTAGTTTAAATAACGGTCCTAGTTTTTTTCACCTCTTTACTCGGGACGAGCAAAGGTTCGGTTTGGGGATATTTGATGTGACCATTATTTGATCACATTTAGTCCCCGAATTAGCCTCGTTCCTATGCTTTTTAGTGCATATTTGGGTCATTTACTATCTTTAGTCCTTTGTTTTGTATATTCTTTGAGGTTTTGTTTCCTTGGTAGGAGAGGAGTGCAAACCTTGCATTTTCATGGCAAAATAGAGCTAAATTGATCGAATCTAATGACCAAGCATCAAAGAGAAGACAAGACTAGAAGGCCTTTGTACATATTATAGTAGATGGGCAATGATGAAGAAATCCTTGCATCCTCGACTAAATCCCGGAGGATTATTGGAAGAAGAAAAGAAGAAAAGAAGGCTGGAACACAATCCGCCCGTCCAACCAAGAAGACGCCCGTCCAAGACTGAAGGAATCCGAGCGTCTTTACCATCAAAACGCCCATCCAACTACTCCCCAATCCGCTCGTCCAGCCTATCAATCCGCCCGTCCAGAGACACAGAAATCCGCCCGTCCCGACACCTTGGACGCTCGGATTTCCTTACAGGCCTACACGACCTTTTCTTCCCTCCATGAAAGATGCGCATATTTATGAAAGACCGGCAAAAAGGAGACTCGCATCTTTTCTGAGAGGAGCGATTCCTCAAGGACTTAATTGTCATTTAAGCCCTTAGTAAACTCTAATATGTGTACCTAATCCCCACTATAAATACCCCATTAGTCTAATTAGATGAATCATGTTTTTCTTATCAATCCTTAGTGTAGTTTATATCATTCTAATCTCTTCTTAATCTTTGTAATCAACTTCTAATCAAGTCTTAATACAAATCTCATTTCCTTAATCTCTCTTTTGTTCATCTTTTATTTTGGGTAATGGAAGATTATTTGGGTTATTATTGGGAGATTGACAACCTTCCAATGAATCATCAAGTACTTCTATTATTCTTTGCTTTATTTTGGAATCATTAGTAGGTATAATCCTCTTAATCCCTTTTTAATTATTGTTAATCATCTTCATTTATTCATCGTGTTTTGCTTTGTTAATGTGATTGACAACATTGTTAACATGTTAAGCTTGATAATGAGTGAGTAGTTTCCTTAACTAGGGTTAATGGGTAATTAGGGGAAACCAACATGGGGGATGATTCATGCTTAATTTAATATATTTTTATAGTTTATTTGCTTGCTTGTTGTGATCTCAACTTATGCACATGTTATGTTTAATGAAATGCGAGCCTATGAATCCTTGCATTTTTTTACCCATCACCTGCCTTTTCAATGAGACTTGTAAGACATACACCAACTCGAGTCTCATTAGACCATGCATATAGTTGAGTAGGGAGGATTAAGTCGACTTGTAGGTGTTGTACAATCTAATCGATTCGGCTCCGGGACCCAAACCTTCCTAGGATTGTAAGATATAAACCAACTCGATTCATCACAACAATAATTGCTTGCTTATAATTTGAGAATATGTTTGTATGATCAATTCCCATGAATCCCCTATGACCCCATGATACCCTAGTGCTTTTAATCAATTGTTTACATCTCTTTTTAATCATCTTGCTTGTTTACTTTTATTGCTATTTAGTTTAGTGATCTTCTCATCTCAACCCTAAATCGTGACACCCCTATACACCGCTACTTGCAATCGAAAATCCTACATCAATACCCGTCCCTTGGGATCCGACCTTTACTTGCCTCTTTACTAATAGTAGAGTTGTTTGTGAAGTTATAAATATTGTTTTGGTCTAGGTGCTCATAACGACAAGTAACCGAAAACTAAATCTCCAAGTGAGTACGACCAGTTCTTCATGCTCTTGGCTACAATTCTTACATGGCTTAGTGTTGGAAATTGTAGTTTAAGTAGGATTATCATTATTGGCTTAGATAGTGGTGATCAATTTCTTGAGGATTGTTGTTGGGTGAATGAAATTGGAGAGAAAAGAGTCTTGCTTTGAGAAAAGTTGAAGCTTGTAGGATTATACTAAGTTTTCATCTCTTATAATTGTTGCTTGCATACCAAGTGTTTGTTGCCTTGTTTCTTAGAAAAAATCACATCATTTCCATTTTGTCACTTTTTTTCTCCATGCCAATTCTCCTCTTATGTATCTCAATTGTTGTCCATTATTAATATCCATAGTTTGTGTTTAGTCTTGTGTTTTGTTCATTGTCATTAGTCTAATACAAGCTTTTAGTCTTAATCCCTTCTCTTGGGTTTGACCCTTGCTTCCCTTTACTACTATTCTTATTGCATAGTGCAGAGTCGAATTTGGTTTATAAACATCTAATTTGGCAACTTAATTCTAGCATTTACGACACCTAGTTTTGTGCTTATCAACCACCCAACAGCCCGACAATCCCGCACCCACCACCTGCTCGGACGTTCTCCGATTCAATTCAATTAGTAAAGATTCAATTCACCCACCACCGCCGAAGCCCACCTTTGTTTGGACGTCTGACTAGATTCAATATTCAATTGATTATAAATTAGTACAAGTTCATCAGTACAATTGACATAAGTATAATTGATACATATATCAGTACAATTGAAACAAGTATTATTGATACATAGCAGTACACAAGCAAATTGATTATAAATCATTTAAAGTCCAGGTAACAAGTGATGGTGTTGATGCTTATGAAACTCATTGCTTTCTAATACCACTACTTCTATCACCATCATAAACGAATTGGAATGATGCATGACAAATGCTCTCATTGGTATCTCACCTCGCCGACTTCATAGGCCAGACCAATTCTCCTTGGCCACCCTACTCCAACGAACGAATACGAACAACTACCCTCTTCAAACCCAATATCTAAACCTAATTGCAAAAACCCTTTTTAGGAAAGAAAACTTAATTCAATCGATTAAAAGACAATGTGTATTAATAAAATTGTCGATAAAATGAAGAAATTACTTCTGATGCGAATTAAGGTATAATTGTTGAACTATTGATTAGGCTTTGAGAGAGAAAGAGAATTTTTTATTTTTATTTTTTAAAGATGAAGGGTAGTTAGGGAAGCATAGGGAAAAATGTGCGGGATTTAGCAATTACGTTCTTTTTTTGTGTGTTTTATAAACCATTTAATATTTCGTAATTTAGCGAAGAACTCTCATGACATTATTATTTCCTAAAAACTTTCATTTTCATATCGTCTTAGTGAGAAAAAAGTTATTCTTCTCCCTTTTTAATCGACATATACCATCAAATCGAGTATGTTTCTTCAATTATGCATCATAACTGGATAATTCGAGTTTATGGTAGGCTTTTGATTCAATAGTACCCTTAACTAACTACTACGTCATCCATCATAATTAAAATGTCTTCGTTTCCTTTTTTTTTAAACAACAAAGAAAAAATTAAGAGAATTAAATGGAATGCAGAGAATATACCTATAATACCACGTTTTTCTAAGTCTTGTTACTCGACCGAATAGGGCTAACTCGGCCGAATAGGGCTAACTCGGCCGAGTAATGCGTCGTGTTTTTCTTGCCAGGCTACTGTCCAAGAATACTCGGCCGAGTATGGTAATACTCGACCGAGTAAGGGATACTCGGTCGAGTACTCTCAATACTCAACCGACTATCCGGTCTGACGGGAATTATTTCCGCGGTTTGATTAAAGACGATTAGAGATAAATTAAGATTTACTGTTTCACTATTCACTTTTAACAAAACCTAAACCATTCTACGTAACTCTAATCATCTCTAATCTCTCCCAAGATATTTGATTGTTCGTGAGTCCTTGTTCATTCCCCGCTTATGTCGATTGCGTCGGTAAGCCACTAGTCCTATAGTTTTCTCAGTTTGCTTTTTAGGGTTTTACCCTAGTATTTGAATTGGGGGAAAAAGGGATGTTTTACATGTTTGTGATTAGATTGTGTGGTTGTTGTTAGGTGGAGATTTGGTAGAAGAGCCGTTCTAGCTTCCTTGTTTACTCATATCAGATTTGTGCTAAGGTAGGGTTTCCCTACTCAGTTGATTGCGTAATTGATTTAAGATTTATGATTGTGATGTTGTGATTTAATCGATATGATAATATTGTTTGTTGATTGTATTCTGGAGTATTGGAGTTGAGATGGATTGATGATGATTACGAGGTGCATCCTTGGCTGAGTGGAGCCAGTTACGGAAGTGGCTTCACGCCCTTGATTTGCCCTTTGTGGAACCCGCCAGAAGAAGGGATGTGCATATTAAAGAACATGGGTTATCGCTCGTTGTGATGAGCGGGGCTTAGGTGGCAAAGGTTGCAGTCCCCCACTGGCGGCGATGATTATCTCATCACGCGCACTGTCTGGCAGGGCTACACACTTAAGTGTGTAGTCAGTTATGAGATGTGATGGTGAGATAGAGATGATTGTGACGCCACTTTGAAGCTGTTTGTGACCTCCCATGTTACTGGCTGGTTTGGGGAGGTCCTACTTCGCGTTATCTTGTAAGTTTTCCCCATTTTCACTCTCTCCTTTTTAGTTTGCATTTCCTTTCCTTATTTTTGAGTACAAAGAGGGCATTGTACGGTTTGGTTTGGGGAGGTTATGCATCCATATCTGTGTCTGCATTTATGTTTTTATTGCATTTCTGTTATCATGTTTAATTTCTGTATGCATTGTTGTTTATTTTTATAAAATTCAAAAATCTCATAGAAATAGAAAATTTCCAAAAAAAATTTCACGTTTATTTTAGCATATAGGTTGAGTCGGAACGGTAGATTTCAATGATGAAATTGCACTATAATTTGTCCTTTTGCTTAAGCAATGCATAAACTAATATCTTTTAGCTTTGTCTTGTTGCATATCTACGAGTTAATGTTTAATTTAGCTGAACAAATAGACTTGACCTGAAATCTTGGCAAACCACTTATATATTCTAAGATTTAGAGCCTTATAAACTGGTATCATTTATGACCAGTTTCATGTAGGATTGTGAGTAGTATACTCCTTGCATAACATGTTCATCACTTTTGCACATTTATGAAATTCGATTGCTTGTCACTTGTATACATTCGGGTTTGTGGTCGGTGTCACGTGCAGGGAGGTGCTTACAATTTCTCTTTCTTTAATTTTCACCCATTTAGCTCCACATTAGCCAAATATAGCCTTTTTGACCCATTAGCTACACCCAAAATTAGCCTCGCTCCAAGCTAGTTTAGTGTAATTCTTGTGGTATATCGTTCATTAATGCGAGTTTGGCTCATTCCTTATTCCTTATTTATACGGAGTTGGTAGAAAAAGAAAGAACGTGGAAAGAAAATGAGAAAAGAAACGTGGAAAAAGAAAAAAGAAAAAAAAAAGAAAAAAAAAAGAAGAAAGACGTGAAAACAGAAGAAGGAAGAAGAAAAAAAAAAAGTTGAGTTGGTTTGAGGAAAAGAGACCGTTTGTGCTTAGTTTGATTTTGTGACGGTCTACTCCTCCGTTTTTATTTATATCTTTTTGAGGAGAATGTGTATTGCGTAGTGAGTTTTGTGCCAAAGAAGGGAACTTGTACTTCGTTTTCTGGTCAGCTGAGAATTGGATGATTTTATATGGTCCTGTTTAGGTGCTAGCTTGACGCTTTACCTCCACATTTCCATAATCTGTTTTGCCTTTTCTTACCTGTAACCTCACTCTCCCATATCATTTGTAAGCCCTCGGCTGTGGCGGACATTGTTGGTTGGAATATATGTATAGTGCTTGAATCGTCTATCATTTTTGTTGCATGCATGTTATGCAGGTCGCAGTTTAGGTGAGTGACTGTTTTTCTCTTCTTCTCTTACACATGTACTTTCACCCTTTGCTTCATGAGAGAAGAGTGACCCGTGAGAGTCCATCATTAAAGGTCTTGCAAGGTCGACGGCTCAGCTTAATTATAAACATCTTACAACTCGTTTGCATTTGATAGTTTTTGCTATAAGAGTTAGTTTGCTGCATTAATTTAGTTTAAGTGGACAATTTGTAGCTAGCTCTGAGTTTTCTTTTCTGTTCCATTAGTTTTGCTTATAGTTTGCTTGGGGACAAGCAAAGGTTTGGTTTGGGGAAGGTTGATGCGTGCATTTTATATAGACTTATTATACCATATTTGCACGCATCTTTATGGATATTTAGTGGTGTTTAGCTACAAATGTCCCCCGAATAGTCTACTTTGGTTTGTCTTATATTATTTGCAGGTATGAACTGGAGAGGAGCATAATCAAGCCTAAAACATGTCCCTATGCGTGCATTTAGGAGATGAGTTAAGTTGGAGCTTGGAAACCACTATTTTGTGATGCGCAAAGAAGTAAGATTGCTAGGCGAGCAAAGGAAGAATTTGTTGGAATATGTGTCCTCCGACAATAATGCGATCACAACTGTCGATCATGATGATCACATGTTTAAGTCTCATTTTAAGAATACATGTGGGATGTAATATTTTACAGTCAACTGGTCCACACATATCGGTAATGATTGGCTGACTAGAGTTTGACATTACTGTCGTGCGACGGTGGTGATCAGTTGATCCCCTTAGGTCATACCTATAGGGAAATATTCTTAATTGATTATTTAATTAATCGTATGCCGATACGGGTTAATTAAATTGCTTAAAATTGACGGATGATTTTGTGAGTAAAGTTAACGTGTCTTATTGTAATTCGATTAAATTAGATACGGTCTAAGTAATCGAATTGTTTTATTACTTGGATAAAATTATTGTTTACGAAACAATTGATATTGAATTGAGATTGAATGAATGATTTATTATAAATACAAGATGTTGTGATTTATAATTGACAAACCATTTTGGTACAAGTAATTACGAATTACTAGTCGATTTTGTAAATGACATATTTTATGAGTATGTTGATTTTTTAATATGTTAAAAATACATTACATTGTGACATGTCATGTAACATGTTACATGTGACAAAATTGACAAATGACAAAATAAAATGGACCTCCCATTTTATAGACATGTACCGAATATTGAAAGGAGTTAGTGGAAAAATTGTGTAAATTGTTTTAAGTGGAAAACACAATCATAAAAGCTAACTACTAGCCTTGCATGCCTATCATTTTCTTGGGTAGAAAATCTTGCCCATGCATTGGGCACATATACTCCCTCCAACCGGTTTCACCATGAAAAATAGAGAGTGTTTCCTCTCCAATTATTCATTCACTCTTATCATAATTTTTCTAGTGTAAGAAAAATGCATACTCTCTACAATTTGTGTAAATTCTAGAGAAATAAACTCCAAATAATTCCTCCTGTCCACCGAAATAGTAGAGAGAAAAATTAATATTTTGTGTCAGTTTAAGTAAGACTTTTATTATTTCTAGTACAAAATAATATTAGTTATTAAGATATTTCTTTGGGTATATGCTTTTGGGAGAGATTCTAAACTTGAATCTTGTTCATCCATTATTGGAAAGCTCAAGAACTAACAAGAAGGAGATCTTGTTGGTGCCCATGAAACCGAAATTATCATTGTAAGGGTTGATGATTTCTTCTTTTTTAATTTAAGTTTGCATGCATAAGATTTGTAATTAATTTTATGACTTAATTAATTTGAAACATATATGAATATGTAAAGTAATGAGATATAGATTTCCAACAAGCGGTATCAAGAGCCTTTGGTTGTTTGCATGCAAATCGGTTATAGTTTTTCCGAGTTATACGATTAACATATAAAACTTGTAAATTTGTGTTATTATGATATATCACGAAATAAATTTTGCATGTTTAAGTTTCTGGTCCTAAAATATATTTAGGATATTTTGGTTAATTTATGGATTTTTATTGTTCATTTTATATAATAATGGCATTAAAAATGTGATTTTATGATAAAAATGTCATTTTCGAACTAAAATTAGCTAAACTTCGAATTTTCCAGTGCTTTTTGGATATGTTTTCACATATATCATTTTTAGAAGACCTGTAAAGTTTCAGAATTTTTGGAGCGTTTATGCTCGAAATATGGATTTTTCATGATAAAAATCGAATTTAAATGAAAAATAGGTTAATATGAGATAAATTTCGAATCTGGTCATATAAATTTAATATATTGTCACATGAAATTTTAAAAGATGTGTGTAAAATAATAGGCTATTATGAAGTCTCTATGCATGATTTATGAATTTTTGATGAAAAATAGCATAAATAGTGACTTTAATTAGTGAATAATTGCTAAAACATACTTCATGACTAAGGAAAAATATCACATGTTGCATTTTATTACCTATTTAAGATCTAAAATTGAAAAGTTGATAAATATAATTTTTCTCATGTTTTTATGATTATATTTGATAAATCCGATAAACCGCAACATTGTTTTTCCCGATAAATTTCGAAATTTTTAACCTAAGTTTTTGAACATTATGAGTGTCATGGTATTTTTCCAGAATGTTCATGAGTTTAAATTTCAAATTTTGAATTTATTTGAAATTTTTATGATTTATTTGGAGTTTATAGCATTTTATTGTAATTTTGGGTCCATTAATGAACAATTTTAAGAAATATAAGTTAGTTATAGTCAAATATGTTAGTGGAGACTAATTTTGAGTCCTAAGTTGGTTAGGGTAATTAACTTATGTATAAATATGATTTTATGTAATTTATTGTGATTTTAAAAGGTTGAATCACGCAAATCCGTAAAAACCGGTTAATATACGATATTGGCTCCTTAAAGGTGATTTAGCATAAAATTGGGCATGTTCATACATATTATAATGCTGCATTTTATTTATGATTGTCATAATTTTATTTTATGTAATTTTATTTTATGTAATTTTTACTTAGTATGGCCTTAGTTTTTAATTGGTATTACCCGAAATGTATGGGAATATCGATTCGGTTGTAAATTATTGTGATCTCGTATCACCGTTTTGTAATTTAATAGATTTATTTTATTTTAATTACAAATGTATAATAGGAAATTATGTAATTTGTTATGTAATTTATTTATTCCGGAGTTCCTTGAAGACGGTGTCACTCAAGAAGGCGATACATAAAGACGGTGTTACCTCGAGATGCGTGCCAAAACCGAAGTTCAAAGGACCAATGGAGTTGGTTTCCGAATATGTAAAAGTTAATTAGATTTTCTATTTTAGGTAGGCCATACTAGGATTTAATTTATGCTTTGCATTTTATTTATATGTTGCATGCATCGCTAAATCGCCATAACAAAAACATCCATTGTCATTCTAATCGAGTTTATCGACCGTGTCAATTAAAATTATCGTAGTTCACCACTTTAGTTCACTTAAAACGTGATAGATAATAAATTGACATGACCTCTCACTAAAATAATCAATTGAGACATAGCCTTACCAAATAGTAGAAACCATGAAAACCTATTTCGCGAAGGAGTGCACTCGGCCACCCCGGGGTACAAATCTTGTTACGTAAGGGAAGTGGGTGATAAATGTCTATCCACCGAATTCATGTTGATGAGGGTTTCATCGGCTACCCCGTGCCCAAGTTAATGTGAATTTGGATCATGGACACATTTATTCGAAATTTGGGTTGAACTCAACAAAAGTAATTGATAAGGGTTACATCGGCTACCCCGTGCCCTTGTCGGATGTGTTTTGGGCTAAAGATAAATGTTAATGTAATTTTATCAACCGAGAGTTCTAAAAGTAGAATCGATTAAAGAGTTAATCCACCAAGTTATATTGATAAGGGTTTCATCGGCTACCTCGTGCCCAATTTAATATGAATTTGGATCTCGGAATCATTTATCATAGTTGGGTAGAGGTCACTATGTAAATGCTTTACTTGTCATTTACAAGTATTAATAAAACGATAAATGTTAAGTTTTCCACTATTCCGTTATTATATTGTTCTATTTTCTTTACCACAATTCATATGCGATATCTTTTCGATTTTAATTCAAATCTCCATTAAAACATCGTAACTAAAGACAAATATGAATTTTCTTCTAAAACCTCATATGAACCATTGCTAAGGATCTCTTGTGAAGAATATAGATAAAAGTTATTCATTATCAAACAGGGTTTTGATTCTTGACTAACACATCTACTTACAATGGATTGTTTTTCATATACTTAATTGAATTAAGTACCTTGAAGCGATGAATTGTTTTGGTAATTAGATTTGTCGGAAATCGTAATAGACCAAAATACGGCAACCACTTCAATGAAAGTTTTAAGACTAAACAAACGAATGAAGAGTAGTCTTCATAAATATAATTTTGCTTCTCAAAGCAAAGACTCATTGAAATGAGTGGGAGCATTCTCTTAAACCGTTAAGAAAAGGATAAGGTTTTAAAGAAGTAAAATTAGAATGGAATTGATTCAAGGTAATTGAGAATAACGATACTAAACCTATCAATCCCGACCGATAAAGTTTTCACTGTCTTAAATGTTGGACACTAGAAAGGAAACTACCCCAAATTGTTAAAGAATAAGCAAGTTAGTTGTGGGACATCTAATAAGACTTAGTTCTTTATTTATTTGATTGACATAAGTTTTGCTAGTACCATTTCGTCAATATTAGAAACCGATGGTGGTTTTCATCATTGCATATGATACATAGGATGATTAGAATATGACTACTAGCATCAAATAATGTCGAGAGATAGAGTCATTGTGTACTCAATCTAGTTTTGGGTTTAAAGTTGTACCTTAATTAGGAATATTAAGTACATGGACCCTAGATAAGAATATAATTTTTGTTAAGATACAAAAGAGGTTTCACTTTTGTGACCCTATACACCATGATTGATGTATGGCCAGCCCATTATCAAGATGATTATATTCTAAACCAAACTAGAATGATATATCATGAAGATGATGCAAGACTCAAATTGGTAATCCAAGATTAAACCTTAGATTCTGGAATGATGAACGCAAAGAGTTATCGAGTACTCTTGAAACCATTAGATCTTATGGTATATGCGTATCTTGTATTCAAAGCAAGATGTCTCGTGTCTTTTGGTTGAAAAGGAGATCGAGGTTGTAAATCATTGATCCAAAATAGGTTGATCATTTTCTTTTACCAACGATTTAGGTTGACACTAATGTGTTCACTTAATAAGGCAAATAGTGAAATCTTTGAAGAAGTTCAAAGAGTTCCAGGAATCACGATTTAGTCGTGATGGGATTATCAAAGTGAAGACTTTGATATAAGCCAAAGAAAATGTGATATAGTATCACAAATTAATCTCTCTTAGCACGCATTATGGGATGATGTATGGTTGGATAAAGAAATCAAACGCTATTCGATATGGTTTGAACTTCAATCAAGTTACTTTGAGTTACTTGATCCTTTTAGGGATACTATCATTTTGTCTAAGTTGTTTTTTTTTCCACTAAATCTAAACGATACATATGAGATATGAAATGGTAGAGTACCATGCTTGTAAGTTTTCAAAAGAAACAAATGCTCATTTTTCCTTATTATAATCACGAGTACAATGGGTTTGTGGCTCGTGAAGCTGTCTTTCTAAAATACAAGTTTATTTCTAGAAGACAGAGTGGGGGAAATTATTCAAAGAGCCACAAAGAATGTTATGTCACAAGAAACTGGTCTTTCTTGGCTACATGAGACGTTTTGTGTAAGACGTTGTTTCTTCAAAACCTAGGAGGTTAAAGTCATCACTTGTTGAAGATGATGAATTAGTGTTACTTTTAGAAAGTAAAGAGCTTGCAACTTACAAAGAAATTGTTTGATTCAAGTTGATTACTTCTGGAAAGTAATGAACATATGACTTACATGAGAGTGTTTAAGTCACAACTCAATACAAGGCTTAGTGCCATGAAAATCCGAAATAAATTCCAAGTGAATTGTTAGATATCAAAGCTTGATTGGTTGCAAAGGGTTTTGCACTAATTGAAATGCTTAAGTCTATTTGGATCTTCTTAGGGATTGTGTTTCATTATGATGATATACATATAGCAAGTGAATCTAAAACCCACTTCTTCAATTAGAAGGAATGTATTCAATACATGTCTTGAGTTTTGTTGATTCTTGCCATCCTAAGATAATGTGAAACTTAAGAGAGAGTCTTAAGTACGACATCAATGAGTTGGAATCAATGTTTTGATCATGTTATAAAACTTTTCTCGATAAGTCGAGAAGTTGTGTTTATACATGGAGTTTAGTGGGAGTTACGAAAATTTTGTTAGTCTTATATGTGGATGACACATTGATCATTGGGAATGATTTAAGACTTATGGAGTATTATAATACATCTTTAATATCCAGATTTATGGAGATAAATCCACATGATATTAGCGTCAAATAAGAAGTCTTATGTTGATAAGATTCATGACTAGTTCAATCAAGTTGAACATATTTGATTGATTCCATTTGCTTTCGCTGCCGAATCAATTAAATAGGAAATGATGTATAACACTTCATATACTTTGAGTATGATGAATTGTTTCAAATCGAATTTAAGTAATCATTGCCAAGTAAGCCATAAAGATTACCCTTAAGTGCTTGCAGAAGCATTAAGGATGTAATGCAAAGTGTTTTTTGATGCAATTTTGTGTAAGGGTGTTACACAAGTGACAATTGACAATTCAGATTACGCATGGTTTCCGACAAAACCATAATCAAAACACATTAGGATGGTTAAGATACCATTATGGCTATGTTATTTAAGAAATAGATTTTCTAGAATCGTTTTAGGCAATAAAGAACAATGAGAAATATTTACAACGGAAATTGAGTACACTTGCAATCATGGGATGTGCAAGAGGGATGAGTCCCGCACACTGTGAAAACAGTGGGAGCTATTTTAAGGCATGAAAGCCTATGTCTTGATTGGATCTCGACACGTACTCAGAAAGTTTTTGTAATGCAAATGTATACATTACAAAGGAAAACGAGTATGTAGTAAGGTTGAGTAAGGTACAAGAAGTTGATAAAACCTACTAACCAAAGCCTTCTCATAGGCTTAACATGATGACTCATGTCATTTCAATTGAATTGAGATGAACAACTACATTCAAGATCAAGCGGGATTATAGAATATGAAGTAGTAATCAAGTATTGACTACTCATATGATAATCACATTTATCGTTCGAGTTTTTAAATCTGAAAACTCCTTTTATACTTTGTTATATCCAAACGGGTTGTAGAGACAATTGAACCCCGTTAAAGTGAACACGGATTAACATAGTATTCGCCCATAGTCACTTGTATGAGGTGACGTCTCGAAGTGATTAGAGTGTGATGCGATTGATGGCAAGTTCAAGTGCCATAGCGTCATGTAAGATGACTAGTCGATCACATAGGCAGACTGTTAGGAACATTTTGTCGGGCCTTATGACCGCTTATAGAGTTCTGGCAAATTTATATAGTATGGTCGTGGCGAGAGCTACTATAGTATTCTAATGAGTCGATTCTTTTGACTAAAGACTGTTCGCCTAAGGTGGCACAGTTTCAGATTAACTTTGATTTGTGTTACTACGACCTTCGTAAATGGGGTCAAATGCGCATATTTTTGGTTATGATGGCTGTGGCTGGTCGAAGGGAATAAGTGCGATAGGAATTGTCCACCCCCTTGTCTGGGTTAAAACAATATCTCATGGCCACTCGAGGAGTAATGAACTGGAAATGCGTGGCCACGCTCGGAAGGTATCTATGGTAGATAAATCCGGTCAATCAGTTATTCTCCAGATCGAGGAAACCACTCTCGATATGATCACTTGCAAGTACGACCTGAAAGACACCTTGCATTGAGTGGGAGATAGTAATAGGATAAGAGAATTGGTGACGCACACTTGTCGAGGACAAGTGGGAGATTGTTGAAATATGTGTCCTCCAACAATAATGCGATCACAACTGTCGATCATGATGATCACATGTTTAAGTCTCATTTTAAGAATACATGTGGGATGTAATATTTTATAGTCAACTGGTCCACACATATCGGTAATGATTGGCTGACTAGAGTTTGACATTACTGTCGTGCGACGGTGGTGATCAATTGATCCCCTTAGGTCATACCTATAGGGAAATACTCTTAATTGATTATTTAATTAATCGTATGCCGATACAGGTTAATTAAATTGTTTAAAATTGACGGGTGATTTTGTGAGTAAAGTTAACGTGTCTTATTGTAATTCGATTAAATTAGATACGGTCTAAGTAATCGAATTGTTTTATTACTTAGATAAAATTATTGTTTACGAAACAATTGATATTGAATTGAGATTGAATGAATGATTTATTATAAATACAAGATGTTGTGATTTATAATTGACAAACCATTTTGGTACAAGTAATTACGAATTACTAGTCGATTTTGTAAATGACATATTTTATGAGTATGTTGATTTTTTAATATGTTAAAAATACATTACATTGTGACATGTCATGTAACATGTTACATGTGACAAAATTGACAAATGAAAAAATAAAATGGACCTCCCATTTTATAGACATGTACCGAAATATTGAAGGGAGTTAGTGGAAAAATTGTGTAAATTGTTTTAAGTGGAAAACACAATCATAAAAGCTAACTACTAGCCTTGCATGCCTATCATTTTCTTGGGTAGAAAATCTTGCCCATGCATTGGGCATATATACTCCCTCCAACCGGTTTCACCATGAAAAATAGAGAGTGTTTCCTCTACAATTATTCATTCACTCTTATCATAATTTTTCTAGTGTAAGAAAAATGCATGCTCTCTACAATTTGTGTAAATTCTAGAGAAATAAACTCCAAATAATTCCTCCTCTCCACCGAAATAGTAGAGAGAAAAATTAATATTTTGTGTCATTTTAAGTAAGACTTTTATTATTTCTAGTACAAAATAATATTAGTTATTATGATATTTCTTTGGGTATATGCTTTTGGGAGAGATTCTAAACTTGAATCTTGTTCATCCATTATTGGAAATCTCAGGAACTAACAAGAAGGAGATCTTATTGGTGCCCATGAAACCGAAATTATCATTGTAAGGGTTGATGATTTATTCTATTTTAATTTAAGTTTGCATGCATAAGATTTGTAATTAATTTTATGACTTAATTAATTTGAAACATATATGAATATGTAAAGTAATGAGATATAGATTTCCAACAGAATTTCAAGTTACTAGTGCCTAATTTGGAGACACATATCTCGAGTTCTACAATAGAGTTTTAGGTGATTCTAATTGGATATGAAATCTTGTTCTCTTAGCTTTCCAACGCCACCGGAAACGTCCTGTTTGCCCAAGTAACGAAGAAATGGTAGCCGTTTTAAGTTCAGTGTGCGAAGCAAGAATTATGCGCTGGAAACTACTCGATCGAGTAGATAGTGTTTGATCAAGTAGTTTAAAGTCCTCGATCGAATAGCTTATTTTAGATAGTGTTCGATCGAGTAGGTTTTCTACTCGATCGAGGGGTTTTGCTATATTTTACTCGATCGAGAGGTTTTAAACCACTCGATCGAGTACTTTTCTATCTGCCGCAAGGTTTTAATATCGTTTAGGTTAATAATTGTCTTTCCCTATAAATTAGAAAGACGTCATTAGGTCTAAAATCTCTTCTTTTCTCTTTTTTTTTTCTCCCTTTTCTCTATTGAATGTTGCTCTTGTTCTCTAATTCCGGTTCTTATCTTTGTAATCCTTCTCCAATATTTATTCTTAATTTAATTCTTCTTGTCTTCTCTTAATTGCTCGTTTCTTTAATCTTTCTATTATGTCTTCTACTAGTTTATTCAATGTTGTTATTGTTTATGTCATTAATAGCATGAGTAGCTAAATTCCCTTATGTTAGGATTAGGGGATCCATGGTAGTGAATTGACGATGTTGTGAATAGGTTAGATGATTGATTGTGAGAACTATTTTATGACAATATAACTGTAATCGTTTAGTTGTGAGTGCACGCTTCTAAACCCATTAAATTGGTTAAATTCAATCCTAGATCGGAAGATCGGAATGAACAGACCTGTTATAAACAGTAGACTACCCTAATGAGGACGGAAGTTAAGTCGGATGTAATCTAGGGTGGATAGCGGACCGGAAGGACCTTTCCCTTGCTCTTCTCACAGTAGATCGTCTGAACTATTTATGACTGAATTAGTAAACTGCCATGGTGAACCGAATTCCTAGCATACCTCTCTTATTTTCTCTCAAACCTTACTTTTATTAGTTTAGTTTATTCAACTTAAACCCCCAATTGTGACCATAGACAGACTAGAATTAACAAGTAGATAGTGACCGCCTCCCTGTGGAGATCGACCCTACTTACCGCTGACTTCTGTTAGTAGTACTTAGGTATTTATTTTTTGGTACTGAAACGACGGTATCAAATTTCTGTATTCATTGTTGTTTAATTTCTGCATGCATTGTTGTTTATTTTTATAAAATTAATAAAGATGGAACTCGATCGAGAGCTGTCCTCTTGAATTTTACTCGATCGAACAAAGAGATTTGCTTGATCGAGTGGTTCCTTGTGCAAAGTGTTCGATCGATGGGTGTAATCTGCTCGATCGAACTCATGTTGCTGTACAGTGCATAAGTCTTTGTATTGAGCTATTTCAGACTCAAGTTCCTTGTTACGAGCCTCTCTAAATGTATCAATTTCTTGCGCTCGAAGTGCAAGAGCCTTCACCAAAGACTTCAATCAATACTGTCAGTTGCAAATAGCCTAGACAATCTACTGTGAGATGGATAAGGGAAAGGTCCTTCCGGTCTACTTTATATCCTAGATTTCCACTAACTTAACTTCCGTCCTCATTAGGGTAGTCTATTGTTCATAGCAGGTCTACTCGTGATACTCGATCGAGAAGACATAATACTCGATCGAGTACAATAAGCTTCCAAAGTGTTCGATCCAAGAACAGAATTACTCGATCGAATGGTCCTACAGGCTACTAATTTCGACCAAAAACCAAGTCCAAAATTGTTTCGCAGTCTAAAGTCAAGAAAGCTAATTATTAAGCACACAAGAAAAGCTGAAATGTTTAAAAATCCAAACAAAAAGTTTTAAAATTCGGGTTGCCTCCCGGTCAGCGCTAGTTTCAGATAGGTCCCAGCTCGACCTTCCTTTCTTCATCCGCCAACAAAAATTAATGGCCCACCACTAGGCTTCTAACTGGATGCAGTCGCTTCAGCGTCCATCAGCTTTACTTCCGGCCTCCACAGCACAGCAACGGAAAAACAGCGGCTCTTTACAGCATGATAGACGTCATTATTAGCCTTCTCTCGCGCCTTCTTCTTACGCAGGATAAATCCTTCAAATCCTCCTCCCGGGTCTTCTAACCTGTCAAGACCTGTATAAGATGAAGCACGACGACATTCCTCTAACTTGCTCCCAAACTGGGGCGGAGGCGTTAAATCAACAGCAGTAAATAATTTAACGGAAGGAATAGAAAGAATCTTATCGGAATCAACTAAAGGAATAGCAATACCTCTAGTCGGATAGGATTGGTTTTCATTTACCTTCTTAACGCCATACAGAATAGGCATTAATGACGAATCAACACTGTCCATAGCTAATAAATTCGATCGAAAGCTTTCTTCACCCAAACTGCTCGATCGAACAGTCCCTGTGACTGTTCGATCGAGTTCATTTTCCTCAGCAATGCTCGATCGTACAGTCTCTGTAGCTGTTCGATCCAGTTCCTCCTCGAATAAACTGTTCGATCGAATAAAAGAATATGTTCGATCGAGCTCTTCCTCAAATAAGTCATTCGATCGAATACTGAAGCTAGCTTGTGATACGTGCATTTTATATAGTCCTTTTTGGCCTTTTTATGCACGTATTTCTATGCTATTATCGTAGTTTTATGCTACGAAATGCCCCGAATATGCTACTTTGGTTTGTTTTGTTCTATTTGCAGGAATGGACCATAAAGTAGTGAAATCAAGCCTTTTACCGTCCGTTTCACATGCATTTGGAGGAAGAGTGAATTTGGAGCGGGAATGTAGCTATATTGAGATGCGCAAAGAAGTAAAATAGCTAGGCGAGCAAAGGAAGAACTTCAAATTGCTAGTACCTACTTTGAAGAACCATATCTCAACTTCTAAAACAGATTTTCAGGTGATTCTAATTGGAGATGAAAGAGCTTGTCCTCGTAGCTTTCCAACGCCACTGAAATCGTCCTGTTTGCCCAAGTAACGAAGAAACGGCAGCCGTTTGAAGTTTAGTGCGCGAAGTAGGAACTGTGCGCTGAAAAGTACTCGATTGAGTACAATTATGCTCGATCGACTCCTTTTTCTACTCGATCGAGTAGTTGCATTTTAGGGTTTACTCGATCGAGTATTTATTTTGCTCGATCGAGTGGTTTGAGCTTAATTTTGCTCGATCGAGTAGTTTAAAATCACTCGATTGAGTGGTTTGCTATTGGGCTCGGGCTTTTTAGTCTATTTTCGTTATTAGGTCAAATAAAGTCCTATTTCTTATAAATAGGAAAGGAGGAGACGTCACTTAGGATCTCTTATCATACCATACACTGTATACGTTACTTTTTCTCTGCTTCTCTTTCTTTGCCGGATTTTATTTTGTAATTCTCTCTTCCTCTTTTCCCTTTTATTTAATTAATGTTTATTTGTTCTTCTACCTTTTTTTCTCCCTTTACCCTTATTTATGTCTAGCTAATTTCTCTTTGCTAGGATTAGGGGATTCGATGAATGAATGTTAATTGCTAATTAGTTTGCAGATTGTTGTTGTTGTTTTTGTCTATGTTGTTAATCGTTGCTTTAATTGTATCTTGCTGATTGAATCGATGCAATTAGCCTTTTTAACCTCGGTAAGCCATGACCTGGACCGGAAGGTTGGAAGGGGTGAGACCCGTAGTGAACAATAGGATGCTTTAGTGAGGGCGGAAGCTAAGCTAATAGTATTTTAGGGCGAATTAAGACCGGAAGGAGATATTCATTGCCCCTTAGACCGACACATCGAGTAATCTGTGACCTTCACTGCAATTAATTGACATTCATTGATGAACCGACATCCTAGTTTCCTTTCCCTCTGCTTAATTTTTCTTATCTCTATTTCTCTTGCGTTAATCTCGTTAGTTTAGTCAAAACAATCATACCCCCATCTTGTGACCGTAGACAGACCGAATAGACAAGTAGATAGTGACCGCCTCCCTGTGGAGATCGACCCTACTTACTGCTAGCTTCTGTTAGTGTAACTAGGTATTTTATTTTTTGTACCTGACGATGGTATCAAATTTTGGCGCCGTTGCCGGGGAGACAACTACTTTATTTATTTGTTTAATTCTGTCTGTTTTTAGTCTCAAGGGATTTTTCCCTTGAGGTCGTTCTAATCTTTTGATTTAGTGTTGTTTTGATAGGCCCTACAGGTCCTACCTAGACAGTTCTAGGTAAAAGATCATCAAAGGGAAGGCTTGAATACCTTTGACCCGTCACCTATGTTCCATTATATGGCGCAGCAGGTGATTTAATGCGGGAGATGTGGTGCTGCTGGGCACAACGCAGCTGTTTGCCCAGCTGAGAACGACGAGGTCTACGCATTCAAGCAGCATAGACGAGCTAGTCAACCTCCTGTAGTTGTGCCGCCACATCCACCCTATCAGCGAGGTTATCAAAAGCCTCCATTTATCTGGCCACCGCGACAAGAAGCTCCTCCTCCTGATAAGCGGAAAGAAGTGTTTGCCGAGTTGGAGTCTTTGGTGAAGGCACTTGCATTCAAAGTGCAAGAACATAATAGACGATTTTTTGCGCAAATTGATGAGCTCGAGTCCGACATAGCTCAGCTAGCTGCTGAGTCAGAAATAAGGCAACTAGAGGAAGCCTGCGTTACCTACGCAGAGAGCGGTTTTTCCCATGAAGAAACCGTGTTGCCTAATGCTGATGATGATTTTTATGACTTGAATTACGAAGTTCTATCAGATAATGATGCCTTACACGAGGATTTTAGCACTGTACAGCAAGAATCACTCGATCGAGTGACATATATTAGTCGATCGAGTGAAATACCTGAAGAATCGTTCGATCGAACACTTTATTCCACTCGATCGAACTGCTGCTTAGAGGAACTACTCGATCGAGCTGTTTCATGCACTCGATCGAGTGAAAATCAAGAGGAGAGTCTTCGATCGAGTTTACTCGATCGACTGAATTGGCTAGTGTGAGCAATACAACGTCATGTGGGTTTGTTCTATATGACGATTTTGCTGAAGGTTACGGTGAATCTCCCATTTTCAAGGCCGAGCTGGATGCGCTTGAGGCTGCGATTTACGGGACGGTTTCCACAGAGGAGGATGACGAGGCAGCTGAGTCGGTAATTGTTCCCAGCACGGAAGAGGTAATATCTTCCTTTGTCAATGATTCCATCATTGAGAGCGACCAAATCGAGGTAGTTAACGATAATTATATTATTGTTTGTTTAAATAGTACATTGCCTCATTTGACTCATGCTTCATATTTTAATGCCATACTCCCTCCTAGCTGGACAAGTAATTTAATAGTTTTTCACCGTACTTATCGTCACAAACTGGTGAATCTGAAATGGAGCCTTAAATTATTTTTAATTGCTCCTGAGCTCCTTTATTTTGTGAACAAATTTAGGAGTTGTCAGCGGAAATTTGTTAGGCTTAAACAGTTGTACATTTTTATTTCCTATATCTTTATTCCACTGTGGTGCTACTTACATTTTTATGTAGCACATGCGCAAAATGTTTGATCGGTTGTCGCGCGCTTTGAAATGTTTTTTGACCGGGCTAATTATAGAGGCTCGAAGAAAAGAAGGTCGAGCCGGGACCCGATGAAACTAGCGCTACCCGGGAGGCAACCCGGAGATTTTATCTTTAGTTATTTTTCAAACATTGCATTTTATTTCAGTTTAGTTGTAATAATTGGTCTTTGTACCATAGACTATATCGATTATGCTTGCTTTGTTAGTTTTGTGGGCATTATGTTGCGTCTTTGCAGAACATATCGAGGATGACTCGATCGAGTACTTTTTGTACTCGATCGAGAACTTTTGCTGCTGTTCTTACTCGATCGAGCACAAATTCTACTCGATCGAGTACCTGCTAAAAGATGACCACTCGATCGAGTGCCCATTTCCTCGATCGAGCTGTTTAGGATGTCCAGTTCACTCGATCGATCGTTATTCTCTCTTGATCGAGTTGCTTTTGACTTGCTTAGATTCCTGTGACGGTGTTTGGCAGCTGTTTGTGACCTCCCACGTTGTTGGCTGGTTTGGGGAGGTCCCTACTTCACGTTATCTTGTAAGTTTTCCGCATCTCCACTCTTTCTCTTTTAGTTTGCATTTCCTTTCCCTATTTTAGGTACAATGAGGGCATTGTTTGGTTTGGTTTGGGGAGGTTATGCATCCATATTTGTGTCTGCGTGTTGTTTTTATTGCACTTCTGTTGTCACGTTTAATTTCTGTATGCATTGTTGTTTATTTTTTAATAAAATTTCAAAAATCTCATAAAAATTGAAAAATTCAAAAAATTCAAAAATTTTCACGTTTATTTTAGCATGTAGGTTGAGTCGGAATGGTAGATTTCAATGATGAAATTGCACTGTAATTTGTCTTTTTGCTTAAGCCTTGCATTGAACTATTATCTTTTTAGCTTTGTCTTTTCCATATCTACGAGTTAATGTTAAAATTTAGCTGAACGAATAGACTTGACCTGAAATTTTGGCAACCTACCTATAAATTCTAAGGAACTAGAGCTTAATAAACTAGTGTCATTTATGACCGGTTTCATGTAGGATTGAGAGTAGTACTCCTTGCATAACATGTATCACCAATTTGCACGTATATGAAATTCAATTACTTTTTGCCTACATACATTCGGGTTAGTGGTTGGTGTCACATGCAGGGAGGTGTTTACAATTTCCCTTTCTTTCATTTTTACCCATAAACTCTACATTAGCCAAATTTGCCTGTTGACCCTTAACTACATTCCAAATTTAGCCTGCCTTGTCAAGCTAGTTTAGATTGTTTTGCGGTATATAATTTATTGTGCCAAGTTTGGCTTGTATCCATTGATTTGGAGTTGGTATTTAATGAAGAAAAGGAGGATGAAAAAAAAAGAAAAAAAATGTGAAAAAGAAAAAAAAAAGAATTCGAAAAAACGAGAAGAAAAATGATGATGATAGAAAACCGAAAAAGAAAAAGAAAAGAAAAAAGATTGTAGATGGTTTCGCTCCTATGCTTTATTTACATTTATTGAGGAGTATTTTCAGTTCGGTTTGGTGAGTTTGTGCCAAATGAAGGGCATATGCGCTTAATTCTATAATTGAGTTGGAAATGGATGTTGTCATATGGTTTTGTTTAGGTACTAGCTTGGCCGCCTATACCTCCACATTTCCATAAATGTTTTGCCTTTTCTTACCCATTGCCTCACTTTACCATATTTTTGTAAGCCCTCGGCTGTGACAGGACCTTGTTGGTTGGAATGTGTGTATGGTAGCTAGAATTGTCTATCATATTAGTTGCATGCATGTTTATGTGGGTCGTAGTTTAGGTGAGCGACTATATTTCTTTCTCGCTTATATATATATGTTCACCATTTGCTTCATGAGAGAAGAGTGACCCGTGAGAGTCCATTATTAAAGGTCTTGCAAGGTCGATGGTTCAGCTTTATTATAAACATCCTATAACTCGTTTGCATTTGACTGTTTTGCTATAAGTGTTAGTTCACTTGCATTAAATTGGTTTAAGTGGGCATTTGTAGCTAGCTCTGAGTTATCTTTTCCGTTCCATTAGTTTGCATTTAGTTTACTCGAGGACGAGTAAAGGTTTGGTTTGGGGAGATTTGATACGTGCATTTTATATAGTCCTTTTTGGCCTTTTTATGCACGTATTTCTATGCTATTATCGTAGTTTTATGCTACGAAATGCCCCGAATATGCTACTTTGGTTTGTTTTGTTCTATTTGCAGGAATGGACCAGAAAGTAGTGAAATCGAGCCTTTTACCGTCCGTTTAGCATGCATTTGGAGGAAGAGTGAATTTGGAGCGAGAATGTAGCTATTTTGAGATGCGCAAAGAAGTAATATAGCTAGGCGAGCAAAGGAAGAACTTCAAATTGCTAGTACCTAATTTGAAGAACCATATCTCGAGTTCTACAACTGATTTTCAGGTGATTCCAATTGGAGATGAAATCTTGGCCTCTTAACTTTCTAACGCCACCGGAATCGTCCTGTTTGCCCAAGTAACGAAGAATTGGCAGCCGTTTGAAATTCAGTGCGCGAAGCAGGAACTGTGCGCTGAAAAGTACTCGATAGAATACAAGTATGCTCGATCGACTCCTTTTTCTACTCGATCGCGTAGTTGCATTTTAGGGTTTACTCGATCGAGTATTTATTTTGCTCGATCGAGTGGTTTGAGCTTAATTTTGCTCGATCGAGTGGTTTAAAATCACTCGATCGAGTGGTTTGCTATTGGGCTCGGGCTTTTTAGTCTATTTTCGTTATTAGGTCAAATAAAGTCCTATTTCTTATAAATAGGAAAGGAGGAGACGTCACTTAGGATCTCCTATCATACCATACACTGTATACGTTACTTTTTCTCTGCTTCTCCTTCTTTGCCGGATTTTACTTTGTAATTCTCTCTTCCTCTTTTCTCTTTTATTTAATTAACTAGTTTGTTACCTGTGAAAATCACAGGTTATCTCTAGGAAAATTAAAAATTTAGATAGTTAATTTTTTTTGTGAATATCAAATGAAATCGAAATTTATTTCATCATTGATACATATTCTTATTCTTTAATTTTGATCATCATCTAATAAAAATTTATAAATTTTAGAATTAGATTATGTACGAATTAGAAAACTTTAAAACCAAATTGAAATATTGAAGTTGTTAATTATATAAAAAGTGAATTTACATGTGGAGTGTGCATGACATCAAGAGTTAACCGCTAACCATACGAGTTCACCACAAGTTCTTCGTTTCGTGCCGCCTACAAACCAAAAGTACAACAAAAAACAATACACAAATTAGTAATTCGTTATTCCAAATTCAAGTTAAAGAAAATAATGCTAATTTTTACCACCCCAAATGATTGTTTTGGAGGAAAACAAATGAGACGATCTTAAATAGGAGAGGCTAAATAATGCTAATTTGGAAGTTAAATGATGTACACTAAAATTAGTGTTCACAAACTTTAAATGACATAAATATTAATTAGGAAAAAAATAAAAGCATTTCAAGGGTTGCATATAATGGGTTGTTTTATATACTCTTTATGGTAGTAGGAATTATTGCAAAATTAGTATCAGAGTTAAATGGAGTAACGGTTAGGCTAGGGTAGGGAATTAGAAGAGACTTGTGAGAAAATTCGACGATACCTTTATGAAAATCATTGGACTTATGTGAAAATTACCGTGCGTTGAACTTAAATAATGATTGAATATAAAATGCCATAATTTTACGTTTAAGAATATTATTAAGCTACTCATTTGTTTTTCTTTTCAAGTTTGTGTAATTTTAAATAAATAAATAAATAAATGTATAACTTTTATGAGCTATATTACTATGAAAAATGTTAATCGATTCTCTAACATTTTTTTTTATTGTAAAATGGGAATTTAATTGTAAATTAAGAAATTTTGATGTGAATTTTGGTAAGTTACATCTTTTTTTTCTTGGAAATTTTTAATTCGACCATGAAATATAGTTTGCAATTTGGAAGTTCATGAGTAATAGTTATTAAATGGGGGATTAGTGAATGAAAACTATTGTAGGTTTAATAGGCATTATAAACTATTAATTCCCATCTTTTAATTTGCATTTTTATTTATTTTTGAGTTATGAGTATTATTAAATAAGATAATTCATTAGTGAGGAGCTCAAGAGGTAAAACAAATAGGTAAAAAAGTTAATGAAAATTACTATTATTATTATTGATCTTAAATAGTTGGTGAAATAAAATGTCATACCTACTTTTAAGAATATTATTAAACTTCACAATTATTTTATTTTTAATTAAAAGGGTTTGTATAATGATCTTAAATAAATATATGTAGGTGTAATGTTTAAGTGGTACAATTTCAGGAAAGTTAAGTTTAACTTTTTACCAAAAAAAAAAAAAAAATTACAACATTTTCAACCAATATTTCATCATATGAAAATAAATTTTAAAAAAAACTATGAAAAACTTTAATCAATTCATTAACATGTTTTATTACCAAACATTCAATTAAAATGTTAATTTTCTAAGTTAATGTTATGTTCTCAATTGTCATTAATCAAGTAAGCAATATAAATTAAAATTAATTAATATTAACCAATCTAAAAATGACATGTGGAATAAAATTAAATGGTATAAGTAGTCTTTTAACTATATTGTATATATGTCTGCATAGAGAATGATTGGGTAGGCGTGTGTCAATCTTAACCAATGTGGCAATGTGAATGTCTATGTGGCTTTTCCACACCCTACGTGGCTTTGTCTAGTTGGCATTTTTTAGGATGCCTTTTAATAGTATTTTATAGATGTTTATTTGTTCTTCTACCTTTTGTTCTCCCATTACCCTTATTTTTGTCTAGCTAATTTCTCTCTGCTAGGATTAGGAGATTCGATGAATGAATGTTAATTGCTAATTAGTTTGCAGATTGTTGCTGTTGTTTTTGTCTATGTTGTTAATCGCTGCTTTAATTGTATCTTGCTGATTGAATCGATGCAATTAGCCTGTTTAATTTTGGTAAGCCTTGACCTAGACCGGAAGGTTGGAAGGGGTGAGACCCGCAGTGAACAATAGAATGCCTTAGTGAGGGCGGAAACTAAGCCAATAGTATTTTAGGGCGAATTGAGACCGGAAGGAGATATTCATTGCCGCTTAGACCGACACATCGACTAATCTGTGACCTTAACTGCAATTAATTAACATTCATTGATGAACCGACATCCTAGTTTCCTTTCCCTCTGCTTAATTTCTCTTATCTCTATTTCTCTTGCCTTATTCTCGTTAGTTTAGTCAAAATAATCAAACCCCCATCTTGTGACCGTAGACAGACCGAATAGACAAGTAGATAGTGACCGCCTCCCTGTGGAGATCGACCCTACTTACGGCTAGCTTCTGTTAGTTTAACTAGGTATTTTATTTTTGGTACCTGACGACGGTATCAGCTTGATCGAATTTTTCATACAGAATAGCATTGAAGTCTTCGTTTGATGCTTCATTTTCGACAATATCATCAATTTCCGAGTCATACATATCAGCATCTTGCTCGGCAGCTACTTGACCCAATTGAGTCTCAAATCTCTTGATAGATGCATCTCTAGCTTGCGCAGTTTCTTGCACTTGTAGAGCAAGTGCCTTCACTAAAGACTTCAATTCAGCAATCTCTTCCTTGTTGATAGTGGAGGGAGGAACTTGCTCTGGCGGAAAAGAAAATGAAGGCTTTTGAAAGCCTTGCTGCTAAATCGGATGTGGCGGCACATAGTAATTCTGCAGCGGAAGTGGAGAATAGTTTGGGTAACCCCCACTTTGAGAACCATAACGACCTTGTCTATACTGCCGATAGGCATAGACTCGGTCATTCTCCGCATAACAAGTAACAGCATCGTGCCCCACAACACCACATCTCTTACAATGGACCACCTATTGCGCCGTAATATGGGACTGAGGTGGACTACCCCAAGATCGTCTATTCTCCAGCTGGTCAGATCTTGCATTCTGAGTTTCAAACTGTGCTATAATTCTGGAGACGCTAGACATCTTGGCAGAAGAATCAAAGGTACTCAAGCCTTCCTTTTGACGATCTTTCTCCTAGAATCCTGTCTAGGTAGGACCTATCAAAACAACACTAAAGGAAAAAGATAATAACTGCCTCATGGAATAAATCCCTTGAGACACAAGACAGACAAAAATAAACAGATAAACAGGCTAATTGCCTTCCCGGCAACGGCGCCAAAATTTGATACGGTCGTTATGTACCAAAAATAAATACCTAAATATACTAACAGAAGCTAGTGATAAGTAGGGTCGATCTCCACAGGGAGGCAAGATATCTATCTGAAAGTCCGTCTATCTAAGTCATAGATGGGGGTTTTAGTTTGGTTTCCTATACTACTAAAGGTTTAAGGGCAAGAGAAATAAAGTAAGAGCAGTAAAGTGAGAAAATGAGATAAAAGTGATCAGATAAAAAGAGGTATGTCAGGATTTCGGTTCACCATGGTAGTCAATCGACTCAGTTGCAAATAGCCTAGACAATCTACTGTGAGATGGATAAGGGAAAGGTCCTTCCGGTCCACTTTCTATCCTAGATTTCCACTAACTTAACTTCCACCTCATTAGGGTAGTCTACTGTTCATAGCAGGTCTATTTATTCCAATCTTCCGATCCAGGAGTAAACTTAACCAGATTAATGTAATTTTGAAGCATGCATTCAACTAAATTGGTGTTACAGTTATATTTCTATGGGGACAGATTCTCACATGAAAGCCGTCTAGTCTATTCGCTACATCGTCACAATCCTACCATGGATTCCCTAATCCTAACATAAGGAGATTAGCTACTCATGTTCTTGAAATCAATAACAATAAGCATAAGTATACCAAGAAAAGACATAATAGAGAGAATAAGATTAAGTATAAACTAAACAAATCAATAACAAAAGAATAATAGAACAAGGATTAAGAGAAATAAAGTATTAGATTAAGATTAAAAGAAGAGAAAGATTACAATAAAGCAAATCCGGCGTAAAGAATGATGTGACCATAATTAGCGCATATTTAGTCCCCGAATTAGCCTTATTCCCATGCTTTTTAGTGCATATTTGGGTCATTTATTGTCTTTAGTTCTTTGTTTTGCATATTCTTTGAGGCTTTGTGTCCTTGGTAGGAAAGGAGTGCAAACCTTCCATTTTCATGGCAAAATGAGACTAAATTGATTGAATTCAATGACCAAGCATCAAGGAGAGACAAGATTAGAAGGCCTTTGTACATATTTTAGGAGATGAGCAATGTTAAGGAAAGATCCTTGCATCCCCAAGGAAATCCCCAAGGATTTTACGAAAAAAAGGGAAGAAAAGAAGAAGAAGCAAGACTGAGGAGCAATCCGTGCGGATTGTCCTGAATCCGGCCGTCCCCAGCACGACAATCCGTGCATCTTCCTTCAAAGACGCCCGGGCAGCAGCTCCAGAAGACGTGCATCTTCTCCCAAAGACGCCCGGGCAGAGACCGTGGAATCCGGTCGTCCCGTGCCTAAGACGCACGGATTCCAGTCCAGCACAAATCCGTTTCTTCAAGCTTCAAAGAAAGAAGCCCTTCCTTCGAAAAATACCGGCGTCTCCCTGCTCAAATCTCAAAAGTGTAATTACTAGTTTAGCCCTTAGTTAACCCTAATGCATCCGCCTAATTTCCACTATAAATACCCCATTAGTCTAATTAGAAGAGCATGTTCTTCTTATCAATTATTAGAGTAGTTAATATCAATCAAATCTCTCTTTAGTTTTGTAATCAACAATTAATCAAGTTTTAATACAAGTTTTATTTCCTTAATCTCTCTTTTGTTCATCCTTTATTTTGGGTAATTGAAGATTATTTGGGTTATTATTGGGAGATTGACAACCTCTCAATCAAGCATCAAGTACTTCTTTTATTCTTTGCTTTATTATTGGAATCATTAGTAGGTATAATTCTCTTAATCCCTTTTTAATTATTGTTAATTACTTTCATTTATTCATCATGTTTCCTTTTTGTCGGTATGATTGACAACCTTGCTAGCATGATCAACATGATAATGAGTGAGTAGTGACCTAGCTAGGGTTAATGGGTAATTAGGGGAAACCAACATGGGGAATGATTCATGCTTAAATTAATATGCTTTCATGGTTTATTTGCTTGCTTGTTTTGATCTCAACTCATGCACATGTTATGTTTGATGAAATGTGAGCCTATGAATCCTTGCATTTTTTACCCATCACCTATATTTTCAATGAGACTTGTAAGACATAAACCAACTCGAGGCTCATTAGACCATGCATGTTGTTTAGTAGGGAAGATTAACTCGACTTGTAGGTGTTGTACAATCTAATCGATTCGGCTCCGGGACCCAAACTTTCCTAGGATTGTAAGATATAACCCAACTCAATCCATCTCAACAATAATTGCTTGCTTATAATTTGAGAACATATTTGTATGATCAATTCCAATGATTCCCCTATGACCCCATGATACCCTAGTGCTTTTTATCAATTGTTTACAACCCTTTCAATCCATCTTGCTTATTTACTTTCATTGCTATTTAGTATAGTGACCTTCTACATCAACCCAAATTGTGACACCCCTAAGACACCACTAGTTTCAATAGAAATCTCATCTCAATTCTCGTCCCTTGGGATCCGACCTTTACTTGCCTCTTTACTAATTGTAGAGTTGTTTGTGAAGTTATAAATTGTGTTTTGGTCTAGGTGCTTCCAACGACAATTGTTCCGAAAAATAGAATATAGCTCCGAAATCCGACCAAATAAATGGCGCCGTTGCCGGGGACGGTGTTAGCTGGATTTAGATTTTCTTATATTGTTATTAGTTGTGTCTTTCTTTGCCTTGGGGAAGTAAAACTCATCAAGGTTTGTTCTAATTGTTTTCGAGTTGTTTGATATTTTGCATGTCTAGAAGGTCACAAGGTGATTTGTTACCTTTTGATCGTGAAATTGAAAGAACTTTGACAACCAATAGAAGACTTGCTAGGAGAAATTTGAGAGGTATTAGTGAGGTTGTAGATATTCAATCAACTATTGAGTTCATCAACCCTTTTGCAAGAGAAGGTGAGGAGAACCCAACACAAAATACCATACAAAATCAACCCACAATGCCTAAATTTTCATCACATTCCGTACCCACCGAGGAGAACCTACCCAATGGTACTCCCACACCACAACATTTGACCGGAAATTTTATTGCCAAATCCGCTTTTATCCAATTAGTCGAAAGGAGCCAATTTGGGGGGATGCCTAGTGAAGACCCTCATTCTCATATGGAAACCTTTTGTGACTATTGTGATGCGATTTCTCAAACCGGTGTAACTCAAGACCAAATTCGATGGGTCTTATTTCCTTTTTCTCTAATTGGCACCGCGAAACAATGGTTGAAGGGCCTTGATAAGGCCACTCTCGGAATTGATTCTTGGAAGAAGTTGGCTCTAGCTTTCTACAAAAAATTCTACCCACCGGAAAAGACTAACATGCTAAGAGCTCAAATTACGGGTTTTAAGCAAAGGGATGAAGAATCTTTGTATGAAGCTTGGGAGCGGTTCAAGGGAATTTGTCGCTCCTGTCCTCACCATGGACTTAGCGAGTGGTTCTTGGTACAACAATTTTGGAACGGTCTATATGAAGATTCAAGGAACATTCTCAACATGGGATCAAATGGAATGTTCACCGAAGTTGATGACAATCAAACTTGGAACAAAATTGAGGAAATGGCAGTCAATAACTCACAATATAGTAGACCTCGCAAGGCTACTAGAGGAGGAAAGCATGAAGTGGACTCCGTTACTCAATTGGGTGCTCAACTTAGTGCTCACATTGACACAATCAATTTGAAGTTTGAAAAAGCTATGTCTAGACTTGAAGAAGCCTCAAAATCACCAAAGCATCATGTTAATTCCATGACGGCATCTCAATCAATCCCAAGTGGGATATGTGAGAATTGTGGAACTTTGGGACATGACCAAAGTGAATGTAGGGGAACAAATGAACAAGTGAATGCTTTCCAAGCATACAAGAGTGGTACCCCTTATTCCAACTATTACAATGAAAATACCAAATTCCATTCAAATCTCTCATACAAAAGCCAAAATGTTCAAAACCCTCAAACAACATACACCCCACCTCCCATGAGAAACCAAAATCAAAGACCCTTTTACAACCAAAACCAAGGTTACCAAAATCAAAATCCGTACAATCAACAAAATGACCAAGGTTTTGATGTTCAAAAAGCGGTCCTCCAAATGCAAAAGAATCAACAAGAATTTTTCACTCAAATGCAAAAAGATAGTCAAGCAAAGGAAACCACCATCAACAACATTCTAGCTCATACCAAAATGTTGGAAACCCAATTGACTCAACTAGCATCTTCAAGCTCACAAAGCCAAAAGGGGCAATTACCACCTCAAAGTAATCCCTCTATACATGAAACGGTTAGTGCCATTCACTTGAGAAGTGGTACAAGGTATGAAGCACCGAAGAAGCAAGTTAAGGATGAAGTTGTGGAAGCTAGTGATAAGGAAGAAATTGTACAAAACTCCAAAGATAGAGAACCATCAAAAGAAGAAATTTCAAATAAAAATGAAGACAAAGTCAAGGAGAAGGAGCCCATTGTGATTAGACTTCCTTTTCCAAGTCGTCAAGCCAAGCCCAAATTTGATGACCAACTTGGAAAGTTTATGGAAATTGTGAAGAATTTGGAAGTATCAATTCCTTTCACGGAATTAATCAATCACGTGCCGGCCTATGCGAAATACATGAAAGACATCCTCACAAAGAAGAAGTCGATCCGGAAGCTTGAGACTATCGCCTTCACTAAGGTGAGTAGTGCAATACTTCAAGGGAGTTCACCTCCAAAACTAAAGGATCCGGGAAGCTTCTCAATACCGTGTACCATTGGCGACACCACGATCAACAAAGCCTTATGTGATCTAGGGGCTAGTGTGAGTGTTATGCCGTACTCGGTGAGTAAAAGGTTGGGGATGGGAGAGCTTAAATGCACAAATATCACACTCCAAATGGCCGATAGATCGACGAAGACACCATTAGGGATATGGGAAGATGTTCCCGTACGAATTGGGAAGTTTTTCATCCCGGTGGACTTTGTCATTGTTGATATGGAGGAAGATTCCAACATTCCAATCATTCTAGGAAGACCTTTCTTACACACCGCGGGTGCGGTGATTGATGTAAAACATGGTGAGCTCACTCTAGAAGTGGGAGATGAGAGTATAACTTTTAATCTTGACAAGACTATGAGAGCTCTCCGTTTACATGAACCGTGTTTTATGATCGATCATTATAGTCGGAAGGATGAAAGGAAGAAGTCGGAACTCCAATGGAAGAAGAAAATTGAAGATGCTCCATTCAAAGAGCAAGTAAATTGTGACAAAGAGAGCTTGAAAAGCTCACCAAAGTCAAGCAATGAAGAAGATGGCCTTATTGGCCAAGAAAAGGAAATGGGAGAGTTGTCTCCACCGAATCAAGAGATTTTCAATTATCAACTTAATGAAGTTTGTGGTCTTTTGGACGACGAATTTGAAGGGATTTTTAATCCCTACATTGGTAATTCCATCGATCAAGACCGACAACAAGGGCCAAGGTCTATTGAAGACCTTTATCATGACAATGAACAAGCGTTTGATTACTTTTTCAAGGTGTTGAGCAACATCAACAACACCTTGAATATGCCCCCTTGACATCTCATCAAGAATGAGAGTTTGGTGGAGTCCTCCCTAAACCACCATTTGTAAATATTTCTAACTCCCTAACTTGCATTTTTGTCATTTTTGGATTTTTATACTTTGATCAAGATAATTATCATGTTTGAGAGAAGTGAGGGAGGGACTAATAATTTCAATTAATGTGTAGTGCTTTAGCTTAGTGTGGGGATGGCAATTGCCTAGGCTATCCATGCCTTAGTAGTGCCCCCACAATGAAGAACACGAGATATGAAGAAGAATGAAAAATGACAAGGGATATGCAAAGTACACGGATGGAACTGAATCCGGGTAAAAAGGGGTCGAATCCGAGCGGATTCAGGAGAATCCGCCCGTCTTCAGGCAATCCGGGCATATTGGGTAGAAGACGCCCGTCCTCCATGAGCTGAATTTTTGAAATTTATGACTGTCAAAGAATCCGGGCGTCCTGCAGTCAAATCCGCTCGTCTTCATAAAGCCGCCCGTCCTGAAAGAAAGACGCCCGTCTTTTGGCTGAGGAAAACAAGAAAAATCCCTGTAAAGGAATCCGCCCGTCTTCTGTAAAAGACGCCCGTCCCGTGTTTTCAAATCCGAGCGTCTTCACTGAAAACGCCCGTCTTTAGGCGAGTTTTTCCCAACCTGAATCAGGCCGAATCCGGCGTCCCGAGCAAAAACCGCCCGTCTTGCCCCTGCATTTCAAATTTTTCGGGTTTTATAAACCCCCTCCCACATTCATTTCTTCATTCCTTCATTCATAACACTACTCATAAACCCCTTAACTCCAAAACCCTTATCCTCTCCATCACAAAAACAAGATTCCTCAACAACATTCACTAAAATCAAATCAAAACATCCTTTTAACAACAATTCAATCACTCCTCTTTCAATAAAAATCAAAACCAAGCACAAAATCTTCAACCTTTGAGTCGATTTTTGAATTCATAAAGGCAAAGCCTTTCATCTTTAAATCGATTTGGGTGCACAAGAAATTGAAGATTTTCACTATTTTCTTGGTTTATTCATCAATGGCAAGGACTAAGGGAGCAACAAAAGCAACAAAGGCAAAGGCACCAAAGGCAAAGGCACTCTCATCAAGACAAAAGAGTCTTCAAGCAAAGAAAGCATTGGCTATGGTGGTAGCTAGCCCAAACTTGGAAATGCAACAACAACAACCTCCCATGGAAGCAACAACATCTACTACTCCGGAAATTGCTCAACTTTCGAATTATCCGGAGGTAATTTTCATTTCCAAATCCCATAGGGACACTTTTGCCAAGTTTGCTAGAAAATCATTTCTATCCACCAAGTTTATTTGTGAAGATACCTTAGATAAGTTGGGTGTCCTTGAGCAAACTAGAGCCTTCTTTAAAGCCATGGGGTAGGAGAAATTGTTTGAATCAAAAGAATTGACATACCCCTCCCTTACCTTAGAATTTTTGAGTTCTTTGAAAGTTAACAAGGTTGAGACTATGGAGACCATCGAGTTTCGTCTAGCTAATGTTAGTAGGCGCATCTCCTTTGAGGAAATGGGTAAAGCTTTGGGTCTTAGTGATTCACCAAGTTATTTTAAGAATGTTGGCAAGTATGACCCTGATCCTCTTTGGGAGGCGATTTCCGGAAGGAAATTTGAGGACTTTCATGCTAGTCGCGCTCTATTAGTCCACCATCCGGGCATTAGAGTGTGGGACAAGGTCATAGGGAACACCATAATTGCAAGAAAAGACACCAACCATTTCACCAAACTCGATTTTGTTCTTCTTGAGTTGGCTTTGAACATTGGAAGGGAATTCACCAAGCCTTTCAACTCTCTAAGGCTTTTGGTGGATAGATGGCTAAATATTGATTGTGGGAAGAAAGGCACTGCCGTTATTGTGAATGGAGGCCTAGTCACTATCCTAACTAAATACTTTGATCCAAACTTCAACAAGGATAACAAGTATGAGGCAAAAGAGGGTGGTCATCTCATTGATATTAATACTATGATATACAAGTACAAGTGGGTTACCCATAACCCTCTTGACACCAAGTATGGATGGCTCACTAGTGAGGCTAGATCTTTCACTTTGCCTTCAAAGATTTGTCGATTGAGTGTCCACCGGACCAACTATCTACTTCCCCTTTCAAAAGAGGCCGAGTACATTATCCGACAACAAAAGGGTGAAATTGAAACACCCTCCTCTTCCATTGTCACACCACCCTACCCTTTCGAGTACCAAAAGTTCAAAACCGAAGGCGTTGAATCAAGAAATGATTATTTGACTCTTCTCATGCAAGAGATGCACAAGCAAGCTTTCGAGGATCGGAAAAATGCTTACTTAGCCCAATATCCACCCCTCCTTCACTTAGCTAGGCAAGGACTACTTAACCCTTGTAGATACCTCATTTCTGCACCTCCCGCAAACCACCCGGTGATGATTGGGCCGCATATTTGATACGCGGAACGATTTGTGACAATTCGTAAGATTATCGTCAAGTGATTGCTCAAATAGTAATGTCGACCTCTTAGTTGTCATCTACGTCCCGATACGGTCGTTTTGGCAGTAATTAGAGTACATTCGGAGTCCGGGCCTAAAACCGTCTCCATTTTTCTGATAACTGTTAAATCCCGAGTCAGAATGTTCTGGAATGTTCCGGATATTTCTATTCCATATTTCACAAATTTTATCTTTTGGCAAATAATATCCCGTAATATTCATATAAGATATTAAGGAAATCGAATTATTTCCGTCCTACCATAACTCAAACGCGGAAATCTTTCTTCAGCAGGAGGAAACCTCCTGGGAACAGACGCAGCAGGTGCTGCGCCTCTTCCAAGAGACGCAATGGCTGCTGCGCCTCTTCCCAGGCCCATTTTATGCATGTTTCTCGTATCTTTTTCATATCTTTCCGAGATTCACTTCCAAAGAGTCTCCGAAACCCTAATGCCTTCACGTGATTAGTATAAATAGGAGCCTTCGCTCCTCATATATCTCACGCGAGTGTCCGCCCTTCTCTTCTCCCTTTGCATTCTAGACTTTGTTCTTACTTATTAGCGCCTACATGCTTGAACTTTCGACCACGTAAGCTCGGATCTTTCCGGGTACCAGCCTCTCCGTTGCATGACCGACCAATTTGACCAACTACACTCAATCAACTTAATTAATCAATCGTTTTCCTCTTACGAGGGCACTCTCTTTGCATTCGCGTCGAGCATCACTAATCGATATCTTAGTTCTTCTCGTTTCGTCAACATGTAAGTCTGAGGGTGTATAATCCTTATTTATTTATTGTATTTACTTTTCGTATCATCAATTGTAAGATTTACGTCGAAAATACCATTAAAACCGATTTCTAAAACCATTTGTTAAACCTGTTTTTTGCGGATTTTCAGTAGATAGCCGTCGAGAAAGGACGCAGCAACTGCCGCGCCTCTTCGAAGGAGCGCAGTTTCTGCTGCGCCCTCTTCGTGAGGCCGCCAGCCTCGCTTCCTTTCTTCTTCGTTTGTCCTCTGTAATCCGTGTTCAAAATCCTTCTTTTGCTTATTCGTTTGTCTATTCTTCATCATGATAACATATAAATCACATGTGTATCTTATTCATCATCATTAACATGTTTAAATCATCATAAATCCGACTTAAATCCCAATTAATCCAATATTTGCGGGTTTTCGTCATTAAATTCAATTCCGGGTTGTAGAGATTCAATTTGTTCATATTGGGTTTCTGGAATTCATCTTTGATATAGCTTACATCTGCTTATTCACATGTTCATCGCATATTCGTCATATATCATCGTGTTTAGACTAGTTAATTGATTTCAATAGAGGACTCATTAATAGTTTTCACTTCTATCATTATTTCATCATGTAATTAATCCGTTTGCATCCGTCTCATTCATATTTTACTGCTTTCATGACCTATTCATATGTTAAATAACCTGTTAATCACTTTCATCCGAGTAAATAATTAAATTAATCATTAAAATCACCAATCGACATTAACGGCTTGCAAATACGGCTTCACAGCCAGAACTGAGCCAAGGAACAGACGCAGCGTCTGCTGCGCCTATTCCAAGGGACGCAGCTCTGCTGCGCCTGTTCCTGGCTGAGTTCTGTCCCTGAACTCCGTTTCTGCCTTGACCTAGTTTAATTAGTCTACGTATTAATCAACTATTATCTGTAATATCATGCTAATTCCTGTTCGATTAGTTTATTTAATTCATTCTTTTATTCTTTTATCTCTTTTTCTCGAACTGTCCGTTTTAAAGGTATTTTCGACATAAATCGCCTATCCCAATGTAATTAATGTAATTTTCATTATTGTATTTCTTTTATTGTATTCCTTTCATTGCTTGTATGTTTTCACATGTAAATCAACATTAAATCCTACTTCGACCCAATTGTATGCTAAATTACGTGTTCACCGACTTAGTATTAATCTTCACATGCTAGGATTAAAACTTGGATGTTGCATTGCATTCATATAGCCGACGATATATCAAGTACGGATAACTTCCCTAATCATTAGTAGAGGACGCTATCGAGGCGGGCGGGATTAGGTGTTCGATCAAAAGAGCTTCCTAATACGTACCCTCACCCCTTACTCCAGATCTCCGTGAGCACCCGTGTTCATTGGCATCCACGAGAGTCATTCTAGACATAGAATGCTAAGGGTAACGATTGCTTAGTGTTCATGTCTCTACTTTGTGTCTTGACATGACACGAGGTATTCGAACGGTTCCAATTTCCCATAAAAATTGGTGGCGACTCCATACAAAATGCAAACGCTTGTTTCGTTCTCACCAAGCGCCCCCGTGGGCGGCCCGCTGTCCACAGTTTGGCGACGCTGCTGGGGATAATACACTTACGTGTAGCCAAGGGTGAAACTTGAACAAGGTTAGGGAATAGTTTGTACAAGACAATTGTCGGTTTTCATAACTCGGTCTTCCTAGACCGTTTAATTCGGCCTTCCTAGGCCCAACCCAACCCATTCGACCAATCGTCCCGTCTAAACGGTCCTAATTCTTATTTGGGCCTAAGGATGGATAGCGATTGACGTCATCCATACCATGATGCTTACTCTTGTTTGTATCAAGGGCCTTCACTACTCGAGGAAATGGACTAGGAATCGGCCTTACTCTTGTTTGGCACGAGCCTCTCCACAGACTTCGGGTTTGATGGTTCGGTATGGCAACCCACCCTTTAAACCAAAAACCCTTCTAAATGCACTCAGCATCCCGTTATAATGCTTGTATAAATGTGTAAACCTTACGTGATCAGCATTTCTAAACAAAACCATGACGAATTTTCAAAAATCAAAACCCTTTTCAAACAAAAATTTCGAAATAGGGCTTCTAATTAGCGCAAAATCCGGTCAAAACTCTGTCCGTTTGTCGTGTCAAAATTCGGGCCACAAGCCCATTTCAAAACCCCACTTCGAGTCCACTCCTACAACTACACTACAGTTGACTAGGACACACATTTTCAAAGACCTTGTCTTTCTTCAAAACTCACTCAACACAAGTGGCACACACCCACTTCACGAGTCAAAACTTTTCCTCTTTTAGCAAGTGTGATAGAATGGTCGATCGTGTTTTGATTCGTCGCCGATCTCTTATCCAGTTTCCAAGATGCCCGGATCAAGTGATGAAACAAACTTCCACCAACTCCAGAATAGTAATGATCGAATCCTGGCCGCGCTAGCCCAAATGCAATCTACTCAAGAACAAACCTATGACCGCCTTGAACTCATCGAAGGCCGTATCTATGCTGTAGAGGGAAGGTTGCCTCCCCTTGAAAGTGAAGTGCTACGTAATTCCGATGATGAATCTAGGGATGAGAATCCTTTCATGGGGATGACTGCAGCTGAGAAAAGACTCCAATACCTAGAGGAGCAATTGATGTACCTTAAGGGGGATGACATTTATAGGGAGAACAATCGCAAGTATGAAGCCGTCAATTCCAAATTGCCAACTAACTTTAACATGATGGATATCCCTAAGTTCAAGGGACACGAGAAGCCTTTGAACCACATCCGTGCCTTCAAGGATTACATGTCTATCAAAGGCATCAAACCCGAGATGTTCTTAAGGATCTTTCCTTCATCTCTTGACACCATCCCGAAGCAATGGTTCTACACTTTAGATCACAAGAAGGTCGCTACTTGGGAGGACGCCGCAATCGAGTTCTCTAAACAATATGCGGATAATGCCGAGATCCAAGTCAACATGCGTACTCTAGAGGTTCTTACCCAAAATGACAAAGAAGGATTCACCGACTTCCTAAGTAGGTGGAGGAAGACTAGCACCCAACTAGTTGAACGCCCGGATGAGGCTACTCTTGTGGAAAAGTTTGTGGATAATCTCAAACCCATCTATGCCAATCATTTGAGATATCAAAACATCAAGACTTTCAAGGACTTAACCGTATTAGGGACACGAATTGAAGATGACATCCGTAAAGGGCTCTTGTCCAAAATGGTAGGTCGAGGATATCAAGGGTCCACAAGTCGTTCATACGTCTCTTCTAGTAAGACCGATGAGGTTAACCTTCTCGAGCCATCCAAGAAAACTACCCCACCAAGGAAATTCACAAACCTTGGGGATACTTACTCCAACGCTCTAAAAAGGTTAATGAAGCAAGGTAAACTCCAACCCATTGGACCTACTCCCGAACCCGAACGGAAGTCCAAGTTTTGGGATGAAAATTCATACTGTGAATACCATAGGGGCAAAGGGCACGACACATAAAAATGCTACAAGTTGAAACACGTGCTTCAAGATATGATTGAAGATGGTCGACTCCCAATACCACCAGGAGGTAAGCCCAACAACACTCAGAATCCTCTTGGAGTTCTAGTGATTACAAGTGATGAATCTACCTTAGATTGCTCACACCTCATTTCTCCCACCGAAAATGAAATTCATGCAATTGAGAAAGAAAGGCTCTACTCTACTATTTCCCCTACCATTTCCGACTTCATCACTTGGGCAAGGAGTGTAGATAGACAAGTTTGGGAACTAGAAAGCATGGTAACAACCTTACGCAATCCCAACGCAACACCCAAAGAACGTGTACCATTGATCTTCTCTCAAAATGCCACTATGCAAGAAGTAGTCACCGTAGTTGATAAACTAGTTGACCACATCATACGACTAGAAGGTGATATCATGAGAATGAGGGAACTAGCTGCAGTCAATGGGGTTTGGGCCGATGATGATGAGGACGAATATCTCATTGAAAACTCCCTGGTCAAAGAAATAGTCCAAAATGGTGAAGACCAAGATGTGGACCACCTAACTCGTTCGGGTCGCCCATATCAAAGCACTACTCAAAACGGTCCAACCAACGTCGTCACACCAAACGACAACGAAGATGACCCCACTGATCATTTGCTCAAGCAATTACAGAAAACAAAGGCTGATCTTTCAGTCTGGCAACTAGTAGCAAGCTCATTCCCACATCGCCAAGCTTTACTGCAAGCTTTGGCCAAGCTAAATGTAGCACATAACTCCACTCCTGAAGATGTAGTCAACTTGGTCTTCCAAGAATCACCTAAGCTAAGTAATCCTATTACTTTCTCAGACGAAGATTTGCCACTTTTTGGCGCTAGTCACAACCTTGCTCTATACATCACTGTCATTTGTCTAAAGAAGAATGTGCCAATGACCTTGGTAGATGATGGCTCCGCGGTCAACGGCATACCCCTCAAAACGGCATACAAGCTAGGCATGAAAGAGTCGGATTGGACTCCCACCAATCAAGGTGTACGTGCATATGACGGTACACGACGAAAAGTGGTAGGACTTGCTAACCTAACCATAGCCACGGGACCAATCGAGCGAAAGGTTAACTTCTAAATAGTGGACATCGAAGCTTCATTCAACATACTTCTGGGAAGGCCTTGGATTCATGCTTCCAAAGCGGTAACATCCACCCTTCATCAAAAGATCAAGATCCCACTAAATGGCAAAGTAGTGACGATCACTTCGTCACCCATCAAGGCAATAATCGAGAAGCAATCGAACAATCAAGTCCTTACGGATCCCGTATACGAACTTGGGGGCTTCCAAAGTGTAAGCATTATAGAAAGTGAGTTGGCACCCTTATACTATAATCCCTACTCTAACTTGGTGGTCAACCACATACTCAAATCCCAGGGATACTTCCCTGGAATGCCTTTGAACCCTGTTCGGAAGAATACCTTCGCACCATACAAGGAAGGCAACTCAACAAGGATACCACTTGGACTAGGGTACAAACCTACAAAAGAGGAAGTTCTCGAAATGCTTGCCCAAGTCCAAAACCGCAAGCACGTGGGAATCCAAATGAGGCCATATCTCCCCACTTTAAATGGATACTTTGTTCAAGAAGGAAGTTCAGAGCTCTTTCATGGATTTCCCGAACCTTGGCATTATCTTGCGAGGAAGTTAGCCGGAATCGAGATCTTTCACGATTGCTACTTCATTCCTCCAGAAACGGTTCCTACCGTCAAAACCCGTCAAGCACCTTGCTTAGACGAACAAGCTGTTAGCCTATTGTTTGGAGAAGATCGATTCGTTAGGGCCGCGCAGGATGAGATCATTACTATGATACTTCAAGACGATCGCTTTAACCCCACCGCGTTGATCACAGAAACCGACGCGAAGCAGCAGAAAGGATGGAGAAAATCAATCAAATGGACCAACAATCAAGGAAGACTCTTCAAGCTCACCACTGGAGAAGGAGAGATGTTCAAAGGAGAACCAGAAGACGATGAGTTCGAGTCGGAGTCGGAGTCAGAGTCGGAGTCTAGAGAAGTCATTAGAGAGTCTATTCCTGTTGTCATCCCCACTCCCTTCGTTTCTTCTAGCTTAGCCTCGAGTAGTCACATGAGTTCGGGAAATGCCCCAACCATCGTCCCTTGCCGCCACCGACCATGGATCAGTTGGCTTCTTTGTTTCAACTTTACTCAAATCTTAATATGAATAAATCGATTCTCGCTTACTCTTTGTGTTATCTTGAGTGCAATTCTGTTTACGATGATACTGAGGATGACCAAGACCCAGACTCAATCGAACTACCTCCCTACGTAGCCAAAGAAATACTACAGGAAGGGGAAGGGGGACCAGTAATAGAGGACACCGAACCCATCAATGTAGGAACCGAACTAGAACCCAAAGAACTTAGGATAGGGACTACCTTGAGCTCTACCGAAAGGGCCGATTTCATAGACCTCCTAAATGAATTCAAAGACGTTTTCGCTTGGTCCTACAAAGACATGCCAGAATCGACAGGGGATATTGCCGAACATAGGATTCCGATTAAGCCAGGTTTCAAACCTGTGAAACAGAAGCTTCGACGAATGAGAACAGAATGGGCTCTAAAGATTAAGGAAGAAGTTGACAAGCAATTCAAAGCCGGGTTCATCAAAGTTTCCGAGTATTCTGACTGGGTAGCTAACATAGTACCCGTACCCAAAAAGGATGGGAGAATCCGTGTTTGTGTTGATTTTAGGGACTTGAACAAAGCGAGTCCAAAAGATGACTTTCCTCTAACTCACATTGACATATTAGTGGACAATACTGCAGACCACGCATTACTATCCTTCATGGATGGATATGCGGGTTATAAACAAATCAAGATGGCCATGGAAGATATGCATAAGACCGCATTCGTCACCCAATGGGGAACCTATTGCTATACAGTAATGCCGTTCGGATTGATCAACGTCGGAGCTACGTACCAACGCACCGCAACTACACTCCTACATGACATGATGCACAAAGAAGTTTAGGTATACGTAGATGACATGATCGTCAAATCCAAGGAAAGAGAGGGACATATTGCGAACCTTCGCAAGTTCTTCGCAAGGCTACGAAAGTACAACATGAGGCTCAATCCTCAGAAATGCACATTTGGGGTAACATCTGGCAAACTCCTAGGATACGTGGTTAGCCAACGTGGTATAGAAATAGATCCTTCCAAAATCAAAGCTCTGATCGAAATGCCACAACCTCAAACAGAAAAAGAAGTCAGAGGATTCCTGGGAAAAGTACAGTACATAAGTCGATTCATATCGAAGCTTACGATGATTTGTGAGCCTATCTTCAAGAAACTCAAGAAAACAGACCATACCATGTGGGATGATGATTGTCAAAAGGCGTTTGACCGAATCAAGGAGATATTGGCTAAACCACCAGTGCTCATGCCGCCACAACGAGATCAACCTCTTGGTTTATATCTCACAGTAACTGAAACCGCCATGGGTGCTATGCTGGCTCAAACTGTAGGAAGTGAAGAAAGAGCTATTTACTATCTAAGTAAGAAGTTCTTGGAATATGAGTGCAAATACTCACAACTCGAAAAAACATGCCTCGCTCTTGTGTGGGCAACGAAGAAGCTACGTCACTACATGCTTAGCTACTCCGTCAAGATATACTCCAAAATGGATCCAGTCAAATACATCTTCGAGAAACCCGTCCTCAACGGACGTCTGGCAAGATGGACTCTGATGCTCTCAGAATTCGACCTTAAATATATGCCACTGAAAGTCATAAAAGGTCGCGCCGTCGCCGAATTCTTCGCAGAAAATCCTATCAACGACGCACAAACCATAGATACTTGGTCATTTCCCGATGAGGATATACTTCAAACAGATGTAGACTCCTGGGACCTATACTTTGATGGAGCATCAAACTTAAGAGGATTCGGAATAGGAGTGTTGCTCATTTCTCCTGAAGGTGAGCATACACCGATTCTTTGTCAAAACTCGACTTCGAGGTGACAAACAACGCTGCAGAATACGAAGCTTGTCTCATTGGACTACAAGCGGCAGTAAGCCTAGGCATTAAAAACCTCCGAGTACATGGGGATTCATCACTGATCATCAACCAAGTTACAGGAACTTGGAAAGTCCGAAGTGAAAGCCTCGCACCCTATCAGGCTAGGATAGACCAAGTCGCTCAATTCTTTGATCACGTAACATACCTACACCTACCTCGGGAGGAAAATCAGTTTGCAGACGCTCTTGCGAAACTTGCATCTTTGATAAATATGCCGGATCACATGATGGAAATACCTTTGTGCATCGAACGACGGTCAGAGCCGGCTTATGTCCACCAAATCACCGATGAAGAGGAAATCGCACAGGAACCCTGGATCCAAGCAATCCTGAATTTTAAGCTTAATGGTACCTATCCACCAGATATGGACAAGAGGGGACAACGTGCTATACGCCTATTAGCTTCCCAATACATTCTGATGCAAGGAGAATTATACAAAAGAACACCTCTTGGTGTAGTCCTACGTTGCCTTGATCGTTCACAGGCACGGAAGGTGATGGAAGAAGTCCACGACGGAGAATGCGGTCCTCACATGAGTGGGCCAATGATGGCAAAGAAAATCACACGTCTGGGATATTATTGGACCACAATGGAATCCGATTGCATCAAATACGTGAGACATTGCCAAAATTGTCAAATCTTCGGGAATGTGCAACATGTCCCTCCTTCGTTGCTCTACACGATGACATCTCCTTGGCCATTTTCCGCATGGGGAATTGACATAATCGGAAAGATAACCCCAGCCGGAACAGAAGGTCACTGTTTCATTCTAGTGGCAATTGACTATTTTACCAAATGGGTAGAAGCGGCTTCCTACACCGGTCTTACGGCCAAAAATGTGGCATAGTTCATACAAAACAACATCATCTGTCGATATGGTTGCCCACATGAGATCATTAGCGATAATGGGTCACACTTCCAAGCTGAAACCGAGCAATTGCTAGCCAAATACAAGATTAAGCATCACCACTCTTCGCCCTATAGACCACAGACTAACGGCGCGGTAGAGGCGGCAAACAAGAATGTTGTCACGATTCTCAAGAAAATGATTGACAACTACAGAGATTGACCAAGCAAAATACCCTTTGCCTTATGGGGATACCGTACATCTGTCGGGGGCGCCCACCGGGCTACTCCTTTCTATTTGACCTACGGCATGGAAGCCGTACAACCAGTCGAGCTAGAAATACCATCCATGCGTATTCTACTAGAAAGTCAAATCCCGGAGGCCGATTGGAAGAGGGATAGATATGAAGAACTCATCCTCCTAGATGAACGTAGGCTGCGCGCCTTACATAATGTCCAAACATATCAAGCACGTATCAAACGAGCTTTCAACGAAAGGGTTAGGCCAAGAAACATCAAAGAAGGAGACTTAGTACTCAAATCGGTTAGAGCTCTTTTACCTGTTGACCCAAGGGGAAAATTCAAACCTAATTGGGCCGGACCATTTCTAGTCAAATCCATACTCCCAGGGGGTGCGGTTAGAATCACAGGCCTAGATGGGAATGAGTTTTCAAACCCCAAAAACCTTGACCAACTGAAACGGTACTATGCCTAGAATAGGAACAAAAACGCGCCTCGCGTAAACCCACGTGTCGCTCTTGTGGCACTAAATAAGCGGCCCCTGGCAAGCTGAAATAAGCTAAACGTCACTGTGCTCTTGCATTTTGACGAAATTGTCATCCTCATATCATCAAATAAACTAAATTCGCACCTCCAGAGTAAGCAAAAGCTCATGCTTGATTTCTATGTTCATTACAAGCTCTTACTTCGAACAATTATTCTTTTACATTTACTCGAACTACGCGCAAGGGTTTGATTTCGCTTTTCAAGTGAATACTTAGGCAATCCTTCACAGGATTCAACCCATTATATCTAAAATGTAAATAGAAGGACATTTGCATTGCATTTGAAATTCGACAAGAATAATAAGTAGAAAATCCCAACGGTTTCATAACCATTTAACCTTTTATTTCATTCGCTTCCTAAATAATAATAGTACGTTACATAATAAAAATAGAATAGGCTAGGATTCTAAAAATCCCTCCTTTTTATTACAACAACAATAATAATAATAATCAAATAATAAATAAAGACTCGGGCTATTCCTCCATCTTCCCCTTGCCCTTGTCATTCTTGTCATATTTGTTGGGAAATGTGTCCTCAACAATAGTGTGATCACATGATTTAAATATCATTATTAAATCTCATTTTAAGAATACATGTGGGATGTAATATTTTACAGTCAACTGGTCCACACATATCAGTAATGATTGGCTGACTAGAGTTTGACATTACTGTCGTGCGACGGTGGTGATCAGTTGATCCCCTTAGGTCATACCTATAGGGAAATACTCTTAATTGATTATCTAATTAATCGTATACTGATACGAGTTAATTAAATTGCTTAAAATTGACGGATGATTTTGTGAGTATAATTTACGTATCTTATTGTAAATATGATTAAATAAGACACGGTCTAAGTAATCGAATTATTTTATTACTTGGATGAAATTATTGTTTACAGAAACAATTGAAACGGAATGAATAAATTATTATAAATACAGAATGTTGTAGTTTATAATTTGGAAACCTTTTTGGTACGAGTAATTACGAATTACTAGTCAATTTTGTAAATGACATATTTTATGAGTATGTTGATTTTTAATATGATAAAAATACATTGCATTGTAACATGTCATGTAACATGTTACATGTGACAAATTTGACAAATGACAAAATAAAATGGTTTCTCCATTTTATACTTAAAATCGAAAATATGGGTGGGTTTATAGTTTATATTGTGTTATTTATTTTAAATGGAAACACAATCATGAAACTAGGTAGTAGGCTTTGCATGCTTGGTCTCTTGTGAAGAGCAAAAATGAAAGCTATTGGGCAACCTACCCAATGCCATTTTTTTTTCGGCCAAGATGAAAGAAAGGAGATGGTTTCCTTTTTCTTAATTAATTCATTCATTCAACATGATAATTTTCTAGGGTGAAAAAATTAATATACTCTCTAAATATTGTGAAATCTAGAGAAATAAAATCACACAAAAACACCCCTCTTGACCGAAATAATCAAGAGCCCAAATACAATTTATTTGTATCAATTTTATTGTAAAACCAATATTATTACTAGATCTAAATAGTATTGGTTTATTAAGATGTATTCCTTGGGTATATGCTTTTGGGAGGGATTCTACTCTTGAATCCTTGTTCTTCCATTTGGAAAGCTCAAGAACAAAAGAAAAGGAGATTTCTTTTGTGCCCATAAAACCGAAAACAACAATGTAAGAACATGATTTCTTCCCTATTTGTTTCATTGTTTGCATGCATAAAATCCGTATTTAATTTTATGACAAATTAATTTAAACATATATGAGTATGTTAGTATATATATGAATCTACATTTCCTTCAATCGGTATCAAGAGCCACGGTTGTTTGCATGCAAATTGGTTAAAAGTTTTTCCGAGTTATAAGAATAACAAATAAAACATGTAAAATTTGTGTTATTATGATATATCACGAAATTATTACATGCATGTTAATATTTCTGGTCCTAAAATATTTTAGGATATTTTGGTTAATTTTTCGGATTTTTATTGTTCATAATTTACAATAATGGCATTTAAATATGATTTTATGAGTAAAAATGTCATTTTTGGTCTAAAATTAGCTATACTTCGAATTTTCACTTGGTTTTTGGATATGTTGTCACATATATTATTTTGAGATAACCTGTAAATTTTCATAGTTTTTGGACTTGTTATGCTCGAAAAATGAATTTTTCATTATTAAATTCGCATTTAGGTGAAAAATAGGTTAATATGAGTTAAATTTCGAATCTGGTCATAGAAAATTAATATGTTGTCACATGCAATGTTACAAGATGTGTGTAAAATAATTGGCTATAAAGAAGTCTTTTTGCATGATTTATGAATTTTTGAAGAAAAATAGCATAAATAGTGACATTATTAGTGAAAAATTAATAAAACATAATCTATGACTTAGGAAAAACGTGTAATGTTGCATTTTATTATCTTTTTCAGATCTAAAATTGAAAAGTTAGTGAAAATAATTTTTCCATGTTTTTATGATTATTTTATTAAAAATCGATAAACCGCAACATTGTTTTTCCGGAAAAAATTTCGAAATTTTTAACCTAAGATTTTGAACATTATGAGTGTCATGGAATTTTTCCAGAATGTTCATGAGTTTAAATTTCAAATTTTGAATTTATTTGAAATTTTGTGACTTATTTGAAGTTTAATAGCTTATTTTGTAATTTTTAATCCATTTATGAACAATTTTATAAAATATGGGTTAATTATGGTCAAATTATTAGTGAAGACTATATTTTGAGTCCTAAGAGGTTAGGGTAATTAACTTATGCATAAATATGAGTTTATGTATTTTTTGTGATTATAAAAATGTTGAAATCACGCAAATCCGTAAAAACCGAGTAATATACGATATTGGCTAATTAAAAGGCGATTTAGCATAAAATTGAGCATGTTCATACATATTATAGTGCTGCATTTTCTTTATGATTGTCATAATTTTTATTTATGTAATTTTTGAATTATGTAATTTTGCTTAGTATGGCCTTAGATTTAATTGGTATTTCCCGAAATGTATGGGAATATCGATTCGGTTGTAATTTTTATTGTGATCTCGTATCACCGTTTTGTAATTTAACAGATTTATTTAATTTTAGTTACAAATGTATAATAGGAAATTATGTAATTTATTATGTAATTTTATTCATTCCGGAGTTCCCAAAGACGGATTTCTTCAAGAATGACGATACATAAAGACGGTGTTACCTCGAGATGCGTGCCACAACCGAAGTTCAAGGGACCAATGGAGTTGGTTTCCGAATATGTAATAGTTAAATAGTTTTTCTATTTTAGGAAGGCCATACTAGGATTTATTTACTTTTATGCTTGCATTTTATTTTATGTCACATGCATCGCTAAATCGCCATAACTAAACATGCATTGTCTCATCGAGTTTATCGACCGTGTCAAATATAATTATCGTAGTTCACCGCTTTAGTTCACTTAAAACGTGATAGATAATAATTTGACATGACCTCTCGCTAAAACAATTAATTGAGACATAGCCTTACCAAAGAGTAGAAACCATGAAAACCTATTTCGTGAGGGAGTGCACTCGGCCACACCGGGGTACAAACCTTGTTACGTAGGGGAAGTGGGTGATAAATGTCTATCCACCGAATTCATATTGATAAGGGTTTCATCGGCCACACCGTGCCCAAGTTAATGTGGGTTTGGATCATGGACACATTTATTCGAAATTTGGATTGAACTCAACAAAAGTTTTTCGATAAGGGTTTTATCGGCCACACACCCCCTTGTTGAATGTGTTTTGGGCTAAAGATATATGTTAATGTAATATTATCGACCAAGAGTTCCAAAAGTAGAATCGATTAAAGCGTTAATCCACCGAGTTATATTGATAAGGGTTTCATCGGCCACACCGTGCCCAAGTTAATATGAATTTGGGTCTTGGAATCATTTATCATAGTTGGGTAGAGGTCACTATGTAAATGCCTTACTTGTTATTTACAAGTATTAATAAAACGATGAATGTTAAGTTTTCCATTATTCCGTTATAATATTGTTCTATTTCTTTACCACCATTCATATACGATATCATTTCGTTTTTGATTCAAATCTCCATTAAAATTTCGTAACTAAAGACAAATATGAATTTGCTTCTAAAACCTCAAATGAACCATTGCTAAGGATCTCTTGTAAAGAGTATAGATAAAAGTTATTCATTATCAAACAGGTTTTGATTCTTGACTAACACATCTACTTACAATGGATTGTTTTTCATATACTTAAATGAATTAAGTGCCTTGAAAAGATAATATTGTTTTGGTGATTAGATTTTACTGAATTAAGTAATTGACCAAAATAACGCAACCACTTTGATGAAAGTTTTAAGACTAAAACGAACAAATGAAGAGTAATCTTCATGAATTCAATTTTGCTTCTCAAAGCAAAGACTCATTGAAATGAGTGGGAGCATTCTCTTAAACCGTTAAGATGAGGACGAGGTTCAAGAAGTAAAGATTATAATGGAATTGATCTTTGGGTAATGTTAAAGGTAAAGTTGTTGAGAATGACGATACTAAACTTATCAATCCCGACCGATATAGTTTCCATTGTCTTAAATGTTGGACACGAGAAAGGAAACTACCCCAAATTATTGAAGAATCAACAAGTTAGTTGTGGGACATCTAATGGGACCTTCTTCTTTAAAATGTTTATTTGATTAAACATAAAATTTTGCTAGTACTACTTAAATCAATATTAGAAACCAATGGAGGTTTTCATCATTGTACTTGATACATAGGATGCTTAGAATATGACGACTAGCAACAATAATGTCGAGAGATAGAGTAATTGTGTACTCAATCTAGTTTTTGGATTTAAAGTGGTACTTAATTGTGACTATTAAGTGCATAAACTCTAAATAAGAATATAAAATTGTTAAGAGACAAAAGAGGTTTTTCACTTTTGTGACCCTATTCACCACGATTTGATGAATGGCTAGCCCATTATCAAGGTGATTATATTCTAAACCAAACTAGAATGACATATCATGTAGATGATGTAAGATTCAAATTGGTAACCCAAGATTAAACCTTAAAAGATGGAATAATGAACGCAAAGAGTTATCGAGTACTCTTGAAACCATTAGATTGTTAATGGTATATGCGTATCTTGTATTCAAAGCAAGATATCTCGTGCCTTTTGGTTGAAAAGGAGATCGAGGTTGTAAATCATTGATCCAAAATAGGTTAATCATTTTCTTTACCAACGATTTAAGTTTACGCTAATGTGTTCACTTAATAAGGTAAATAGAAAAATCTTTGAAGAGTTCAAAGAAGCACGATTTAGTCGTGGTGGGATTATCAAAGTGAAGACTTTGATATAAGCCAAATGAAATGTGATATAGCATCACAAGTTAATCTCTCTTAGCACGCATCATGGAATAATGTGTGGTTGGATATGAATTCAAACGCTATTCGATATGGTTTGGACTTCAATCAAGTTACTTTGAGTTACTTGATCCTTTTGGGGATTTTATCATTTTTGTCTAAATTATTTTTCCACTAAAACCAATCATATGAGATATGAAATGGCAAGGGTACCATGTTTGTAAGTTTTCACAAGAAACAAATGCTCATTTTTCCCTTTTCAATTATCACGAGTACGACGGGTTTGCGGCTCGTGAAGCTGTCTTTCTAAAATACAAGTTTATTTCTAGAAGACAGAGTGGGAGAATTTATTCAAGAGCCACAAAGAATGTTATGTCGCAAGAAACTGGTCTTTCTTGGCTACATGAGACGTTTCTTGGCTACATGAGACGTTTTGTGTAAGATGTTGTTTCTATAAAACCTAGGAGGTTAAATTCGTCAAATTGTTGAAAATGATGGATTCATGCTACTTTTAAGAAAGTAAAGAGCTTATAACTTACAAAGAAATCGTTTGATTCAAATTGATTACTTCTAGAAAGTAATGAACATATGACTTACATAAGAGTGTTTAAGTCACAACTCAATATAAGGCTTAGAGCCATGAAAATCCGAAATAAAAGGGCTTGATTAGTTGCAAAGGGTTTTGCACTAATAAAGAGAGATTTCAAGGTTGATTGGTTGCAAAGGGTTTTTACACCAATTGAAATGCTTAAGTCTATTTGGATCTTCTTAGGGATTGTGTTTCATTATTATGAAATACATAGCGAGTGAATCTAAAACCCACTTCTTCAATTAGAAGGAATGTATTCAATACATATCTTGAGTTTTGAAGATTCTTGCAATCCCAAGATAATGTGAAACTTAAGAGAGGGTCTTAAGTACGACATCAATGAGTTGGAATCAACATTTTTGGATCATGTGATAAAACATTTCTCGATAAGTCGAGAAGTTGTGTTTATACATGGAGTTTAGTGAGAGTTACGGAAATTTTAACTAGTCCGATATGTGGATGACATATTGATCATCAAGAATGATTTAAGACTTTTGGAGTATTATAATACATCTTGAATATCCGGATTTATGAAGATAAATCCACATGATATCAGCGGCAGTAAGAAGTCTTATGTTGATAAGATTCATGACTAGTTCAATTAAATTGAACATATTTGATTGATTCCATTTGCTTCCGCTGCCGGATCAATTAAATAAGTAATGATGTATAACACTTCATATACTTTGAGTATGATGAACTGTTTTCAAAATCGAATTTAAGTAATCTTTACCTAGTATATAAAGATTACCCTTAAGTGCTTGCAGAAGCATTAAGGAAGTAAAGCAAAGTGTTTATGATGCAATTTTGTGTAAGGGTGTTACACAAGTGACAATTGACAATTGAGATTGCGCATGGTTTCCGACAAAACCATAATCAAAACACATTAAGATGGTTAAGAGACCATTGCGGCTATGTTAATTAAGAAGTAGATTTTCTAGAATCGTTCTAGGCAATAAAGAACAATGAGAGATATTTATAACGGAAATTGAGTACACTTGCAATCATGAGATGTGCAAGAGGATGAGTCCCACACACTTTGTGAAACCAAAGTGGGAGCTATTATTAGGCTAGAGGGCCTATGTCTTGATTGGATCTCGACACGTACTCCGAAAGTTTTGTAATGCAAATGTATACATTACAAAGGAAAACGAGTATGTAGTAAGGTTGAGTAAGGTACAAGAAGTTGATAAAACCTACTAACCAAAGCCTTCTCAAAGGCTAAACATGATGAGTCATGTCATTTCAATTGAATTGAAATGAACAACTACGTACAAGATCAAATTAGATTATAGAACATGAATAGTAATCAGGCATTGACTATTCATATGAGATAATCGCATTTGTCGTTCGAGTTTTACTTTAAAACTCTTTTATTATACTTTGTTACATCCAAACGGGTTGTGGAGACAATTGAACCCCGTTAAAGTGAACACGGATTAGCATTGTATTCGCCCATAGTCACTTGTATGAGGTGACGTCTCGAAGTGACTAGAGTGTGATGCGATTGATGGCAAGTTCAAGTGCCATACAGTCATGTGAGATGACTAGTCGATCACATAGGCGATCGTTAGGAACACTTTGTCGGGCCTTATGACCGCTTATAGAGTTATGGCAATTTATATAGCCTGGTCGTGGCGAGAGCTACTATAGTATTCTAATGAGTCGATTCTTTTGACTAAAGACTATTCGCCTAAGATGGCACATTTCAGATTAACTTTGATTTGTGTTACTACGACCTTCGTAAATGGGGTCAAATGGGCATATTTTGGGTTATGATGGTCGTGGCTAGTCGAAGGGAATGAGTGCGATAGGAATTGTCCATCCCCTTGTCAGGGTTAAAACAATATCTCGGGGCCACTCGAGGAGTAATGAATCGGAAATGCGTGGCCACGCTCGGAAGGTATCCGAGTGGATAAATCCGGTCAATCGTTATTCTCCAGGATCGAGGAAACCACTCTCGATATGATCACTTGCAAGTACGACCCGAAAGACACCTTGCATTGAGTGGGAGATAGTAATAGGACAAGAGAATTGGTGGCGCACACTTGTCGAGGACAAGTGGGAGATTGTTGGGAAATGTGTCCTCAACAATAGTGCGATAACATGATTTAAATATCATTATTAAATCTCATTTTAAGAATACATGTGGGATGTAATATTTTACTATCAACTGGTCCACACATATCGGTAATGATTGGTGACTAGAGTTTGACATTATTGTCGTGCGACGGTGGTGATCAATTGATCCCCTTAGGTCATACCTATAGGGAAATACTCTTAATTGATTATTTAATTAATCGTATGTTGATACGAGTTAATTAAATTGCTTAAAATTGACGGATGATTTTGTGAGTATAATTTACGTATCTTATTGTAAATATGATTAAATAAGACACGGTCTAAGTAATCGAATTATTTTATTACTTAGATGAAATTATTGTTTACGAAACAATTGAAACGGAATGAATAAATTATTATAAATACAGAATGTTGTAGTTTATAATTTGGAAACACTTTTGGTACGAGTAATTACGAATTACTAGTCAATTTTGTAAATGACATATTTTATGAGTATGTTGATTTTTAATATGATAAAAATACATTGCATTGTAACATGTCATGTAACATGTTACATGTGACAAATTTGACAAATGACAAAATAAAATGGTTTCTCCATTTTATACTTAAAACCGAAAATATGGGTGGGTTTATAGTTTATATTGTGTTATTTATTTTAAATGGAAACACAATCATGAAACTAGGTAGTAGGCTTTGCATGCTTGGTCTCTTGTGAAGAGCAAAAATGAAAGCTATTGGGCAACCTACCCAATGCCATTTTTTTTTTCTTACCAAGATGAAAGAAAAGAGATGGTTTCCTTTTTCTTAATTAATTCATTCATTCAACATGATAATTTTCTAGGGTGAGAAAATTAATATACTCTCTAAATATTGTGAAATCTAGAGAAATAAAATCACACAAAAACACCCCTCTTGACCGAAATAATCAAGAGCCCAAATACAATTTATTTGTATCAATTTTATTGTAAAACCAATATTATTACTAGATCTAAATAGTATTGGTTTATTAAGATGTATTCCTTGGGTATATGCTTTTGGGAGGGATTCTACTCTTGAATCCTTGTTCTTCCATTTGGAAAGCTCAAGAACAAAAGAAAAGGAGATTTCTTTTGTGCCCATAAAACCGAAAACAACAATGTAAGAACATGATTTCTTCCCTATTTGTTTCATTGTTTGCATGCATAAAATCCGTATTTAATTTTATGACAAATTAATTTAAACATATATGAGTATGTTAGTATATATATGAATCTACATTTCCTTCAATATTTCTTGTCACGACCTCGAGCTGGGCGCTCTTGCACCACTTCAGACCTAATCACCAACGGTCTTTCTCGAGGCCTGACTCTTCCATTCTTGCCAACCGCCATTTCTGTGACAGGAGTAGTCTTTGATTTCTTTGAAGGATGAATGACTTGAAACCCGGCTTCTTCCTCTCCCTCTGTCAGATGCTTCTCCTTCTCTTTCTCTCCCTCGCCATCCTGAAAACGCCCTTTCCTTGCCATCCTTGGCCATATTCCCATCAACCCGATCACTCATGTGATAAATTGGGTCAAGTCAAGTCTAATTCAAAGCCTAGTTCCGGGTTCAAGTCGAAATTCGGCAGCATTTCGCTATAACGACGATTATGCCCTAGAAAGGTGTCCTGAAAAAGTGGTTACAAACCAAAATTCCGAGATGGTAGAAAGTTTACCCATCACCCAAGGATCCCAAATATCAAATTTCATCGCAAATGGGCAATCCTAAGGCTATTTTCGAAGCAATTTACGGTTTAGCTGTAAAACCGTCTCAAAATTTCACTCAAATGCTCAAAACTTGATGAAAATTCGAAACAAATACATGGTTATGTTCCTAACATTGCCTACTATCCATTTCTAACATCAATTTGACATGGCAAATCCATTTGGGGGAAAAGCCCCAAATTTTCGATCAAAAGGGTCGAAAACCCTAAATTTCGTGGCTCAAAATTCAACAAATGTAGATGATTAATGCAAGATTAAGACACATACCTCGATTAGTCATGTTTAAACCAAGCTTTTGAATCAAACCTTGGCGGAAATGGTAAATATTTGAGAGAGAAATGAGTGATTTGTGTTTCGAATGCAAATGAAACAATGCCTCTGATTTTCGCGTTTTTACGCAGGAAAGCCAAATTGGGGAATAGACGCGGACGCGGCTCGCTCTTCCAAGAGACGCAGCTCTTGCTGCGCCTCTTCCTTTTGTTCCCTCCATACGGATTTTCAAAAATTCGTTATAAGTTCGTTATTTATGGGCCCATCTTTGGTGCGCCTCTTCCCCGATGCTATTTTACTTTTTCGGTCCGTTCGACGATTTTCTTTCGTTCCGGCTCGCATTTCCAAGCCAGCAGCAGACTGTTTATTCCTTCCAAGACTCATTTTGCTTGTCGCAACGAGCATTTACTTATTCACGAAAATTCGACCCACCTTCATTATGTCTCAAGCGAGAGTAAGCGGATATACTTTCCCTCTCATGACAAGAAGAACAATCCCAACTATGTCTCTAGCGAGAGTAAGCGGACGTACTGTCTCTCTCAAGACGCGAGGATTAACATCTACCTCCAGCAGTTCCCAGCCGTGTCCTGCTACTTGCAATATTTTCCCGAAGATTATCCAAACAATTTCCTCTCAGCAGTTCCCAGCCGTGTCCTGCTGCTTTCAATATTTCTCGATTCCCGCGGAGTTCGACGAGGGTGTCGTTCTCCAGAAGTTCCCAAACCCAAAGCCTTCTTTCTTAGGTTCGTAAACCCGAAATTAGGACTTTTTAACTATAGGATCCCAATCCTTTTAGGTTCATAAGCCTTCAAATTCCCCAAACCAATAGAGTTCCTATACCCAACCTCCGGTTTACCCCTTAAGTTGAACTTACTATTAGGCCTCCTTCCCGCCAATGCTTTCCTTTAGGGTCCCATACCCTAGCACAATCCTTATCCTTTAGGTCTTACCCTTAGCTCCCATGCTCAACCTTAGCTCCTACGCAACTCCGGAAGCATCTCGAAGAAGAAGTCTCAGGTATGGTCTCTTCTTATGGCTGGCGAGCCTCCTTACGCAGTCTAATGGACTTTAAACGACCGTCCCCGATAGTCGACAGACTCTAAAATGTTCCCGACGACAGGTCCTTGGTTCAGACCCCTTGAGCCGCCTCGCGTAGCCATAGTCGTCAGGTTGTAATCTTCGATTGACCTGATGGCTATACTTTGACTTTCGCCTTGTCCAAGCCTCAGTCAAAGTGGGGGCTCTATAGATACCTCATTTCTGCACCTCCCACAAACCACCCGGTGATGATTGGGCCGCATGTTTGATACGCGGAACGATTTGTGATAATTCGTAAGATTATCGTCAAGTGATTGCTCAAATAGTAATGTCGACCTCTTAGTTGTCATCTACGTCCCGATACGGTCGTTTTGGCAGTAATTAGAGTACATTCGGAGTCCGGGCCTAAAACCGTCTCCATTTTCTGATAACTGTTAAATCCCGAGTCAGAATGTTCTGGAATGTTCCGGATATTTCTATTCCATATTTCACAAATTTTATCTTTTGGCAAATAATATCCCGTAATATTCATATAAGATATTAAGGAAATCGAATTATTTCCGTCCTACCATAACTCAAACGCGGAAATCTTTCTTCAGCAGGAGGAAACCTCCTGGGAACAGACGCAGCAGGTGCTGCGCCTCTTCCAAGAGACGCAGTGGCTGCTGCGCCTCTTCCCAGGCCCTTTATCTCCATGTTTCTCGTATCTTTTTCATATCTTTCCGAGATTCACTTCCAAAGAGTCTCCGAACCCCTAATGCCTTCACGTGATTAGTATAAATAGGAGCCTTCGCTCCTCATATTTCTCACGCGAGTGTCCGCCCTTCTCTTCTCCCTTTGCATTCTAGACTTTGTTCTTACTTATTGGCACCTACGTGCTTGAACTTTCGACCACGTAAGCTCGGATCTTTCCGGGTACCAGCCTCTCCGTTGCATGACCGACCAATTTGACCAACTACACTCAATCAACTTAATTAATCAATCGTTTTCCTCTTACGAGGGCACTCTCTTTGCATTCGCGTCGAGCATCACTAATCGATATCTTAGTTCTTCTCGTTTCGTCAACATGTAAGTCTGAGGGTGTATAATCCTTATTTATTTATTGTATTTACTTTTCGTATCATCAATTGTAAGATTTACGTCGAAAATACCATTAAAACCGATTTCTAAAACCATTTGTTAAAACCTGTTTTTTGCGGATTTTCAGTAGATAGCCGTCGAGAAAGGACGCAGCAACTGCTGCGCCTCTTCGAAGGAGCGCAGTTCCTGCTGCGCCTCTTCGTGAGGCTGCCGCAGTTCCTGCTTCCTTTCTTCTTCGTTTGTCCTCTGTAATCCGTGTTCAAAATCCTTCTTTTGCTTATTCGTTTGTCTATTCTTCATCATGATAACATATAAATCACATGTGTATCTTATTCATCATCATTAACATGTTTAAATCATCATAAATCCGACTTAAATCCCAATTAATCCAATATTTGCGGGTTTTCGTCATTAAATTCAATTCCGGGTTGTAGAGATTCAATTTGTTCATATTGGGTTTCTGGAATTCATCTTTGATATAGCTTACATCTGCTTATTCACATGTTCATCGCATATTCGTCATATATCATCGTTTTTAGACTAGTTAATTGATTTCAATAGAGGACTCATTAATAGTTTTCACTTCTATCATTATTTCATCATGTAATTAATCCGTTTGCATCCGTCTCATTCATATTTTACTGCTTTCATGACCTATTCATATGTTAAATAACCTGTTAATCACTTTCATCCGAGTAAATAATTAAATTAATCATTAAAATCACCAATCGACATTAACGGCTTGCAAACACGGCTTCACAGCCAGAACTGTGCCAAGGAACAGACGCAGCGTCTGCTGCGCCTATTCCAAGGGACGCAGCTCTGCTGCGCCTGTTCCTGGCTGAGTTCTGTCCCTGAACTCCGTTTCTGCCTTGACCTAGTTTAATTAGTCTACGTATTAATCAACTATTATCTGTAATATCACGCTAATTCCTGTTCGATTAGTTTATTTAATTCATTCTTTTATTCTTTTATCTCTTTTTCTCGAACTGTCCGTTTTAAAGGTGTTTTCGACATAAATCGCCTATCCCAATGTAATTAATGTAATTTTCGTTATTGTATTTCTTTTATTGTATTCCTTTCATTGCTTGTATGTTTTCACATGTAAATCAACATTAAATCCTACTTCGACCCAATTGTATGCTAAATTACGTGTTCACCGACTTAGTATTAATCTTCACATGCTAGGATTAAAACTTGGATGTTGCATTGCATGCATATAGCCGACGATATATCAAGTACGGATAACTTCCCTAATCATTAGTAGAGGCCGCTATCGAGGCGGGCGGGATTAGGTGTTCGATCAAAAGAGCTTCCTAATACGTACCCTCACCCCTTACTCCAGATCTCCGTGAGCACCCGTGTTCATTGGCATCCACGAGAGTCATTCTAGACATAGAATGCTAAGGGTAACGATTGCTTAGTGTTCATGTCTCTACTTTGTGTCTTGACATGACACGAGGTATTCGAACGGTTCCAATTTCCCATAAAAATTGGTGGCGACTCCATACAAAATGCAAACGCTTGTTTCGTTCTCACCAAGCGCCCCCGTGGGCGGCCCGCTGTCCACAACCTTTCATGTCTTTTGCCTAGTTTGGCGGATAGGGAAGTCTTCTTTCTGAGTGCATCTAGGGTTGTTCTGGGTGATAATGAGGTTGTTGGTAGTGAAGAGGTTGATGATAACATTGATGAAGAAGCTAGTGAAGAAGGAGAAGAGGAGGATGAGCAAGGTGAACAAGAAAGTGAAGAAGAAAGTGGTGATGAGTCCACTTCTAGTGAGGAAGATGATGATAGTGATGATATGATGGAAGATTAGCAAGCTTTAGAGGCTCCTACCCTCTTGAGGTTTGTCTATTTCTCTCTTTGTTTTATTTATTTATCTTGATCATTGTTGGAGTAGTCCTAGCACCATTGAGGACTAACACCTCGGCCCCATTGAGGTGTTCTCATTTTATTGTTCCCACCTTTCAAAATCCAAAATGACAAATTAGTTTCATGCATTGCATAGTGTGTGCATGAACTACACCCAACCTTAGGACATTAGCAATAATGTCTAGATCGGTTTGTGGAAGTTAATGCATACACAACGGGAGGTAATCTAAATTATCCTCTCCGTCATAAACAAAAACCATGCATCATGTAGTTTAGATTAGTGTAGCTTGCATTTAGTGTAGAAATCATGCATCATGTTTGCATAATTTCCCATGATTTTGGCCATTGAGGACAATGCCCATATTAGTGTGGGGATGGGGAATTCTAACTTAACTTTTATTCAAAAAAAAATTGAAAAATTTCGAAAAACCATAAAAATTTGAAAATTGAAAAACCAAAAACATGTTCATTTGTTTTGTAGTGTAGTCATGTATATATTGTTGTATATATTGTGTTTGTTCTATCCTTGTTCACATTGATTGACTACGCCACATCCGAGACATGAGGATCATGAAGACCGCATGGTATGATCTTTCCAATCTCCTTTTTCCTCTTTATGTTAATGACTATGTGGCTTTGTTTTGATTGATGTGGTATAACAATGTGAACTTAGGACTTGCATTTAGTTTATATGTCATATTATTTGGTAGAATCACTTGCATTAGGATGTATATATTAGTTGCATCATGGCATGTAGTTGCATTTAGATAAAATATTTTGAAAAGTGCCTAATTGAGAACTTTGACAAGAGCAACTAAGCCATTACAAATACTTTTTCAACTTAAGACTTTGCCTACTAGAATGGTTGTAAAACACCCTAGATTGTGTCATACTAGTGTCTTTTGACCCATGACCCAAAGCCTAGTCAAGGGTTTGCATGTGAGTCACCTATTCCAACCCCGTGATGCGATGTGGACTTGGTTAACTTGTCTAGGTGACCTTGATTGACCTTGTGGTAAGGCAACCCAAAAATACATTCTATCAATAAATTTGAAGTGCTTATTTCGAAAATTTTGTTATGTGGAAGTAATTTATTGCTAAGGAAACCTCAAATGTTATGAAATGTTGAAATGTTGAGAAATTTAGTTGTTTTGATGGAGGCATACCACTTCTATGTGCTTTGGAGAGGGATCCATTGAATTGGGCCCCCACAAGGTTATGAATTCGACCGCCCAGAGATAGAGTGACTACCACCCCGAAAAGCTATTGTCTAGAGGTTAACCGGTTGCCTAATAAGGGATTGGCGAAAGCAAAGGACACTAGCCCGGAAGGGACAAACCCCATCTCTAATTTTTGAAATGTGAAAGTTGAATGAGGTCAATTTTGAATACTAGTCATATCCACCCCTTGATTATAACGATTTGAGCATTTCATTCCCAAAAAACCTTTTTGTCAAGCCACTTTGTTGAGCTTGGGACGATCCATGACCTTTACTTTTGTAGAGAATTCGAGACTTGTCATGTCATATGCTACTAGCATCATAGGGATCATCATTCCATACCATCCGATCGCTCTTGACGAAAGCATTTGGAAATTAAGGACGAAAGTAGTCTAGTTTAACACCATTTGGAGGTGATTTAGTGCCATCCTCTTAGCCTTAGTAATTTGTTGAACTAGTATTTGTGGAGGATTATATGCTCTTAAATTTGTTCTCTTTTAGTTGCCTCCGCCACTTGATGAGGGAGTGGCTATTCCTTTTGTAGATGCATCCATTATTTGATTTTGTGTGCTTAATGTTTGGATGTGTCGCCATTTTGGCAAGACCCACCTTGCCTTGCAAGAAGGCATCCTACCTCATGGTTGTCTTGTTGTGAGTTGAAGGGGCGGAGTGAGACCCGCTAATTGTCTCATATCGGCTATGTTATTACGTTAGTTTAAATAATGGTCCTAGTCTTTGTCACCTCTTTACTCGGGACGAGCAAAGGTTCGGTTTGGGGATATTTGATGTGACCATAATTAGCACATATTTAGTCCATGAATTAGCCTTTTTCCCATGCTTTTTAGTGCATATTTGGGTCATTTATTGTCTTTAGTTCTTTGTTTTGCATATTCTTTGAGGTTTTGCGTCCTTGGTAGGAAAGGAGTGCAAACCTTTCATTTTCATGGCAAAATGAGACTAAATTGATTGAATTCAATGACCAAGCATCAAGGAGAGACAAGATTAGAAGACCTTTGTACATATTTTAGGAGATAAGCAATGTTAAGGAAAGATCCTTGCATCCCCAAGGAAATCCCCAAGGATTTTACGAAGAAAAGGGAAGAAAAGAAGAAGAAGCAAGACTGAGGAGCAATCCGTGCGGATTGTCCTGAATCCGGCCGTCCCCTGCACGACAATCCGTGCGTCTTCCTTCAAAGACGCCCGGGCAGCAGCTCCAAAAGACGTGCGTCTTCTCCCAAAGACGCCCGGGCAGAGACCGTGGAATCCGGCCGTCCCGTGCCTAAGACGCACGGATTCCAGTCCAGCACAAATCCGTTTCTTCAAGCTTCAAAGAAAGAAGCCCTTCCTTCGAAAAATACCGGCGTCTCCCTGCTCAAATCTTAAAAGTGTAATTACTAGTTTAGCCCTTAGTTAACCCTAATACATCCACCTAATTTCCACTATAAATACCCCATTAGTCTAATTAGAAGAGCATGTTCTTCTTATCAATTATTAGAGTAGTTAATATCAATCAAATCTCTCTTTAGTTTTGTAATCAACAATTAATCAAGTTTTAATACAAGTTTTATTTTCTTAATCTCTCGTTTGTTCATCCTTTATTTTGGGTAATTGAAGATTATTTGGGTTATTATTGGGAGATTGACAACCTCTCAATCAAGCATCAAGTACTTCTTTTACTCTTTGCTTTATTATTGGAATCATTAGTAGGTATAATTCTCTGAATCCCTTTTTAATTATTGTTAATTACTTTCATTTATTCATCATGTTTCCTTTTGTTGGTATGATTGACAACCTTGCTAGCATGATCAACATGATAATGAGTGAGTAGTGACCTAGCTAGGGTTAATGGGTAATTAGGAGAAACCAACATGGGGAATGATTCATGCTTAAATTAATATGCTTTCATGGATTATTTTCTTGCTTGTTTGATCTCAACTCATGCACATGTTATGTTTGATGAAATGCGAGCCTATGAATCCTTGCATTTTTTACCCATCACCTATCTTTTCAATGAGACTTGTAAGACATAAACCAACTCGAGGCTCATTAGACCATGCATATTGTTGAGTAGGGAAGATTAAGTCGACTTGTAGGTGTTGTACAATCTAATCGATTCGGCTCCGGGACCCAAACTTTCCTAGGATTGTAAGATATAACCCAACTCAATCCATCTCAACAATAATTGCTTGCTTATAATTTGAGAACATGTTTGTATGATCAATTCCCATGATTCCCCTATGACCCCATGATACCCTAGTGCTTTTTATCAATTGTTTACAACCCTTTCAATTCATCTTGCTTATTTACTTTCATTGCTATTTAGTTTAGTGACCTTCTACATCAACCCAAATTGTGACACCCCTAAGACACCACTAGTTTCAATAGAAATCTCATCTCAATTCCCGTCCCTTGGGATCCAACCTTTACTTGCCTCTTTACTAATTGTAGAGTTGTTTGTGAAGTTATAAATTGTGTTTTGGTCTAGGTCCTTCCAACGACAATTGTTCCGAAAAATAGAATATAGCTCCGAAATCCGACCAAAGAACAAGTAGCAATGATTAAGAGCAAAGTTCCAAAGATTAATAGTAATTAAGAGTGTGTAGAGATGATTATGACCTAATGATGACTTCCTTTATATAGGGAAGTGATTATTAACATAAAAATAAACCTAACACGGGATAAAATCCTGAGTATATATGCTAGTCACTCGATCGAGCAACTTTATATCACTCGATCGAACAAATCCAAGCTAAAACCTATCAATTGAGTACTTTAGGTACTCGATCGAACACTTATCAAAAAGGCACATTCGATCGAGTAGAAAAAGGAGTCGATCGAACACTATAGTACTCGATCGAGTACTTTCCATCGCACAATTTCTGCTTTGCGCACTGAACTTAAAACGGCTGCCATTTCTTCGTTACTTGGGTAAACAGAGCGTTTCTGGTGGCGTTAGAAAGTTAAGAGGACAAAATTTCATCTCCAATTGGAATAACCTGAAAATGAGTTGTATAACTCTAGATATGGCTCTTCAAAGTAGGCACTAATAATTTGAAGTTCTTCCTTTGCTCGCCTAGCTGTCTTACTTCTTTGCGCATCTCAAAATAGTAGTCTTCAAGCTCCGACTCAACTCATCTCCTAAATGCATGAATAGGGACATATATTAAGCTTGATTATGCTCCTTTATGGTCCATACCTACAAATAATACAAGACAAAACAAAGTAGACTATTCGGGGGACATTTGTAGCTAAACACTACTAAATATGCATAGAAATACGTGCAAATATGATACAAAAAGTCTATATAAAATGCACGCATCAGTCTTATTTTAATTATGCAGTGAAATAACCCCGTTGTTGTTTTGTAAACCTGTGGTGATCCATCTGGAGATAGTGAGCAGATTGTGACAGGTGATGGTTGTCTTTAGCTACGGGGACGAGATGGGATGTCATCACTTCGAGTCTAGCTTTCGTTGTTACGAGTTTAGCTGTCTTTGATTTCAGTTTTATTGGGACCTTATACATTTCTTTCGAGTTGGTTTTGAGACAATGTAATCGTTAACTTGTATATACTTTAATAAATATTTTGGAATTGTTACTTTTGATAAACTAGCCTCGGGAAACCGAGATGGTAACGGTCTCTCATGCTAGAGTGGTCATCGGTAAGGCACCTTAGTATGTGGGGGTGTTACAATACCACAAGTTATATTTGAGTATTGTACAGTCATATCAAACCTGATTGAGCATATATGTAACATCCCTACATACCAAGGTGCCTTACCAAGGACCACCCTAGCATGAGAGACTGTTACCATCTCGGTTACCCGAGTTTAGTATATAAAAAGAAACTATCCCACAACATTTATTAAAGTATATAAGTTAAAGGTTACAAGTTCCAAAACCAAATCCAAAATAAATGTTCACTATTACTCAAACAACTGAATCTAAAACAGCTAATCTCGTGACAACGGAAGCTAGACTCGAAGTGATGACTCCTCATCTCATCCCCATAGCTAAAGACCATCATCACCTGTCACAATCTGCTCACCATCCTCGAATGGAACACCACAGATTTTAAAAAACAACAACGGGGTCAGTTCACTACATAATCAAAATAAGACAAAGTACGATAAAGTTAAACAGCTGTTCCACAATCCACCTCCAAGTCCCAATCACATCTCGTAACTGACTACACACTAAAGTGTGTAGCCCTGCTAGTGGGGGACCACAGCCTTGCCCACCTAAGCCCCCGCTCATCAACGAGCGATTACCCTGTTCATTAATGTGCAAATCCCCTCCTGTGGCGGGTTCCACAGAGGCCGAATCGAGGGCGTGAAGCCACTCCCGCAAGTGACTCCACTCAGCCGAGGACACACCTTGCGGACATCATCAACCATCTCAACACCAACACCATACTCCAATCCACCAACAACAATCAATCACAATATCAATCGTACAATTAATTAAAACACATATCTTAAATCAATTAAACAGTAAACCGAGTAGGGAAACCCTACCTTAGCGCAAATCAGACATGAGGCAATCAAGCAAGCTAAAACGGCTCCTCTACGAAGTGTCCACCTAACAATATCATATAATTGAATCACAAACATTCACAACAACCCCTTTCCCTCAAATCATAAAACTAGGGCAAAACCCTTAAAGACAAATTGATAAAACTCATAGAACTAGAGGCTTACCGACACAATTGACGTGGAGGAAGGATGAACAAGACTCACGAAAGATCCACGAACTTGAGAGAGATTTGGAGATGATTAGAGTTACATTGAAAGTTTAGGTTTTGGTAAAAGTGATTAAGAAACTGTAAATCTTGTTTATGTAACTGTAATCCTCTCTAAATCAAACCGCGGAAATAAACATCGTCAGACCGGATACTCTGTCGAGTATATAGTATACTCGCCCGAGCATCCCTTACTCAGTCGAGTATTACCATACTCGCCCGAGTATTCCTGGACAGTAGCTTGACCAGAAACACACGACGCATTACTCGGCCGAGTTAGCTATATTCGGCCGAGTAACAGACTTAGAAAACCGCAGTATTACAGTCTTCCCACCTTAAAAAGAATTTCGTCCCCGATGTTCCAACCCAATCTATAAAACATGGACACCTAATACTAACTCCACCAACCATGCTTGCTTCCACGACACGACTCACGATATCGTCTCAACTACAGCATAACTATACTAACTCCATAATACTATCGAACACCCACAACATAAGTGTTGCCAACTCTGTCTTACTTCCATAATGCTCACTAGCAAACTCAATACCAAAAGACAATCCACCAAAAAAGATAACCACCAAAACGGAATGTTACATTCTACCACCCTTAAAACGAACTTCGTGCTCGAAGTTTACTCATACACATAAACATCATCACCCAATCCATCCTTTATTCTACACCAACACTCAAACTTCCAATTATACTACAACATGTACAACAATCAAAATCTCTTTGTCGCATCCTACTCCTCTTAAGATAAATGTTACGTCCTCATAACTCACTAATACTAGATCCCTAGCTATATCTTCTCATTATCTTCATCACTACCGCATGTCAACGATAACCGCATATAGCCTCAATACCTACCTACATCCATTCCTATATCCAAGGCTCTCTTACTCTAGCCGTTCCCATACCTCAATTCATTCGGCACAACCTCTAACATATACCACAAAATCCTTAGCATAACCATTACCGCAAAACGACATACTGTAACACCCCCATACACCAAGTGCCTTACCAGGACCACCTACTGCATGGTAATGCTACCATCTCGGCTACCCAAGGCAATGTATATCAAATAGACCATAAAAGAACGTACTTTAATAGATAAGTTTAAGTGATTAAATAACAAAACCAACTGTAAAGTAAAATACAACCGTTCTAAAATCAAACTACAACTAAAGTAACAAATGTATTATGACAACACAGCGGAAGACTACTATCAGACTCGTGGCAACTCCATCCCCAGCTAATCCCGTGCGCATCCATAGTATACCTGCTAGACAACTGTTCACCACCCCCGAATTGATCACCACAGTTTTTAAAACATTTAAATGGTGTCAATTACTGATTACACACAAAAATAATACAACAGATACAATACACAAATGGCCCAATTTCCATCATAACTCCACACACCTGACTACCTGCCAGAATACCCATCGTAACAAGTATTCCACACCGCTACTGGGGGACCGCAGCCATTCTCACCTAAGCCCCGCTCATCACATCCGAGCGATAACCCATGTTCCTTAATGTGCACATCCCCCATCTGTGGCGGGTTCCACAGAGGGCGAATCAAGGGCGTGAAGCCACTCCCGCAAGTGACTTCACTCAGCCGAGGACGCGCCTCGTGAACCACAGACAAACACATCCAACCAATTATACAACAACAAACACCAATTCCAATACGACATAGACAAATGTTATTAACTGATACCTGTCGATGTGAGTATCAAAAATAATATTTATAAAACCAAACTACTACTAGCAAGCGGTAGTAAGGGTCGATCCGCAGGGAGGTAGGGAGATAATAGTTGTTATTAATTCTAGTCTAAGGGTAACAGTTGTGGGGGGGGGGGGGGGTTTTGGAGTGGATGATATCTAAATGCATAAATAAAAGGCAAGTAATAAAAAGAAATGTAAACAATAATAATAAGAATGCTAAGACGGTCGGTTCACTGCAGCTACGACGACGGTATCTAAGTAAGTCTGATAAATCACGATAGGTGGGCAAATAAGAAGTCCTCTCGGTCCATTCTTAACTAGTAGCGCCTCTCAGCCTATGCTACTGGTCCCTAGGTCTCACTAATACTAGCTCTCGCCCTGAAAAGTGATTCCTAATGCCTAAATTACTTATCTTTCGATCTTAGCAATTTAGTCGTCTCAATTTATTAATCTATTTTCCCTCCCCTATCTCTCGATCTTATGGGTCGGTCAAATACTAAGCATTTAACAAGTCTCCTCTCGGTCTCGTTGTCAAATATTGCAATTAAAACATTGAAACGGTGCTAATCTATCGCGCGTCAGTCGATCGACCAGCTAAGCCAGTCGATCGACCAACAGTCCAACGATCGATCGACTAATCCAATCCGATCGATCGACTAAAGGCCGACATCAGGTCTACTAATCTACGTCGTCTACGCCACAGATCCCCTCACATCTTAGCAAAAACTAATTAGCTACTCATACTAACGATGATAACAATAATAAAACTAGGGCATAAAAGTATTGAATTCATAATTAAAGCGGTAAGATAAATAATAAACATGCAACGATAAAATTGGCTTGGAATCTAACTAGCAATTCTATACTAACAACGAAATAGAAGTGAATCGAAATAAGGCAGAAAGAATACCGAAATTGCAGAGGAATGATTAAGAATAAGAACGAAATTTCAATCCGAAATAGTTTCCCAAACCCTAATTATTTCTAAAGAATTGTATGTAAAACCTAATGTAAAAACTGAATAAATTTCAGAATGTTCATGCTGCGTTATATAGGAAAAGTACGCAGCTATTATTCCTAAACCTAATAACTCATAGGCTTGATAAATCTCGATCTTTTAATTCTCGTATCGCTCGTGGAGTGGTCGATCGACCATGTTGCTCGGTCGATCGACCAACCTATACTGAACAGTAGCTTCGATCTCGTGCTCTGGTCGATCGACCATAATCATCGATCGATCGACCAAAGTTCTTCTGACAAAGAGTGCATTCGACGAATTCTGCAGCGCGCACCGATCTTAAAACAGCTGCCATTTCTTCGTTCCTTGGTCAAATCAGGCGTTCTACGCGGCGTTGGAAAGCTAAGAGGATAAGCTTTCACCTCCAATTGGAATCACTCGATTATCAGCTCTAGAACTCGAGATATTGCCATCTTAAGCAGGCTGCAATATTGTGAAGTGCTTCTTTGCTATCTTTAGGCCTTGAAACGCGCACCAAGTTCATTCCTCGAGTCAATACTCCATGTCAAATGCAATGCTAAGTACTTAGGGACGGATTTGGCTCGATTTCCGCTGGATTCTTCACATTTCTGCAATAATGTACAAAAATACGAAAGTAGACGGAAATAGGGAGAAATGTAGCATTAACTACATAAATGAGCTCTGAAATGCGTGTAAAAAGGGATGTAAAACATCATATAAAAGACACGCATCAAACTTCCCCAACCAAACCCTTGCTTGTCCCCAAGCAAGAACTAGACTCGATCCTAAAACCTAATGGAACGAGTTCAATCTCAGAGCGAAATGCAAACCGAATGGCCTAAACCAATTTAATGCGACAACTAACAATCAATTAGTGACGTGAATCATGCAAACGAGTTATGGAGTCGTCAAAGACATGTTGAACCGTCAACTGTAGAGACTTATCAAATTGGACTCTCACGGGTCGCTCAAATCACTCAATAAGCACAGGTGAATAATGTATAAGATAGAAAGAAGTAATTTTGTAGTGACTCTCACCTAACTACGACCTATGAAAACATGCCAGCAATAAAATATGAAAATGACCTCTACGACCGTACATACGCATTCCAACCAAACAGATGACCAATGACACATGCCGAGGTATATATGGGATATGTGAGGTATGGGTAAGAAGAGGCAAAACATTTTATGGTAAAGTGGAGGTACAGGTGATCAAGCTAGTACCAAAACGAAACCAAGTGGCAACATCCAACTTCTTGCTCATAATCAAACGAAACAGTGCCATAGCAAGCACAAAACTCACAATCTCCAAACTATCAAATCAATAAACTCCCCATAGGATATCAATGAAACATGGGAGCAAAAATCGCCAAAAGATAAGGATTAAATTATGCGAATTGACTTCTTCCTCGAATCTCAGTCGATCGACCATATTTGGCAGTCGATCGACTGCTTAAACAGTACAAAACCTCTTTTTTCATTTCTTTTTCGAATCATTTTTTTTCATTTTTTTTTCTTTCTTTTTCTTTTGTTTCTTTCTTTCCTTTTTCATTTTCCAAACATCATCTCAACAGAGCATATGCCCCCAAAAACGAGTAACAACCCCAAAAACACAGACTACTAGCTTGACAAGGGACAGGCTAAATGTAGGACGTAGTAATGGGACAAAAAGGCTGTTTTTGGCAGTGTGAAGCTTATGGGTAAAATAAGAAAAGGGAAACCTCTACCACATGTGTCAACAAACCACAAACCGAATGCATACAGGTATTAAGTAGATCAAATTCATATTCATGCAAATTAAGGAAACATGTCTCATAAGGAGTACTACTCACATTCCTAATTAAACCGGTCATGAATGTCACCAGTTATAGGCTCTAATTCTCAGAAATATGATGTAGTTTGCCAAAAATCAAAGTCAAGTCTCAAATTCAGCAAATAATTAGCGAAAACTCGTAGATATGCATTTACGATTCTACTAATAACATGTCAATTAGCAAGGCTTAGGCGTAAACAGATGCAAATGCAAAATCATCATAGAAATACTACCGTTCCGACTCGACCTATATGCTAAAATAAACGTGCATTTTATGGAATTTTTTTGAAATTTTTTTGAATTTTTGTATATATAAGAGAAATGAAATAAAACAATGCAAAACAAAATTAAACGTGAATGCAAACAAATGAAATGCGACGCAAAACCCTTCCCCAAACCAATTCACACAATGTCCCCATTGTGCAAAATCATGTAATGAAGAAAAGAGAAATAGGAATTTGCGAGAAAATGAAGTAAATAAGACATGAAGTAAAGAAATCAGGAACTCACAAGACTTTAAGCGCAGCAAAAAGGAAACCTCCCCAAACCAGCGTGAGCTAGGAGGTTTCAGTAGCCAGCAGTGCTACTAAAAAGTACCTGAAAAGACAAACAAAACCACGCATAAAATCGAGAAAACAATTTTGGGACGGTAAAATTATGTGCAAAATGAAGAATATGGAAGAAATCAGAAATAAGACGGAAAATAAAGTGGAGGGAAGACTCCCTCAATTCCGCAAAATGATCAAACTCAGCAGGGGAATGATCGCGAACAGGTACAGCAGCGAACTTGGTCGATCGACCACATCACCCAGTCGATCGACCAAGGTGAAAGGAACAGTAGCTCCTAGAAACTGCAGACCAGTCGATCGACTACATAGCCCAGTCGATCGACTGGAAAAACCGTTGTAACTTCAGATTTCTTCGAATTAGCTTAATTACTCGAGCTAATAAGGTCTACAAGCCTGCAAATGCACAATAATACGCGCCCAAAATTGCGCAAAACCCAAAGTAAAAGTCTATAGACGGAAATTAAACTAAGCACACACTAAGAGTTTTTATTTCTAAACAACTATGAGGTTTTATTCAAAACAAAAACAAAACACATCCGGGTTGCCTCCCATTGGCTAGCGCTGTTTCGCACGGTCCCGCTCGACCTCTTTTTCTTCAGCAGCTCACTCTAATTGAGCCCAATCAAAACAACGCAAGGCTCTCAGCAACCTATCATACATCTGCGCATGTGCTACACAAAACTGTAAGTAGCACCATAAGATAGAAATAACATAGGAAATCAAAATGTAAAAGCATTTAAGCCTAACAAATTTCCTATGGCAGCTCCTAAAATTGTCCACAAAGTTATTCTGCCCTCCAGTTAAGGGCGGAATATAAAAGCTCAAGTTAACCACAGGTGGAGAATTAACGAACCCAAGTGCATACGACTCAATAATAACGCGAGTAGAATTAAAATACTCTGACGGGTATGAAATGTGAGGTGGAGGAGTCTGGTCAACTAAGGGAGAAGGTGGATAATCGTCCCAAATGCATGGGATAGCAAAGTCAAATGGGTCAATGGGGTCTCCTAAAATAGGCTCATCATCGATATCATCATAAGTATCCCATTTAACCTCTAGACTATCACTCTCCTCATCGCTAGACTCGTTAAGATGGAGGTTCTCGAAGAGAGCCTCCAAATCGTCCTCACTAACATTGCAAGAATCATAAAGGGGTTCTAGACTATCCTCATAAAAAGGATTGTCAACCACGCTAATGGTCTCCTCTATGTCTCCGTCGGTATTTCCTAGATTGGTTTCTAAGGTCTCACCCACCCCCTCATCTGAGTCAACATGAAGAGAAAAAGTAGGTTTAAGAGATTCAGTAGCAAACCAATTAAAGAATTCTAATACCTCAATTACGGGGATTCCTTCGAAATCCCACTTACCTATAGACTCGAGGTATGCTCGCGTAGGGTCATTCATATGCCGGACAATAGTGCGGATATTTGGAGATCGAAAAAAGGCATCTCGCCTGGGCTCAATAAACTCCCAAAGTCTGGCTAAATAAGCACCAAAGATTTCATCCTCTTCCTGTGGAAAACTTAGAACATGAAACATGAGAACGGTCTCAAGGAACCGAAGTTCCCTGAGACTAAGAAAGAAAGACTAAAATTAAAAACAACTAAAACTAGCGCTGCCTCCCCGGCAACGGCGCCAAAATTTGATACCTGTCGATGTGAGTATCAAAAATAATATTTATAAAACCAAACTACTACTAGCAAGCGGTAGTAAGGGTCGATCCGCAGGGAGGTAGGGAGATAATAGTTGTTATTAATTCTAGTCTAAGGGTAACAGTTGGGGGGGTTTTGGAGTGGATGATATCTAAATGCATAAATAAAAGGCAAGTAATAAAAAGAAATGTAAACAATAATAATAAGAATGCTAAGACGGTCGGTTCACTGCAGCTACGACGACGGTATCTAAGTAAGTCTGATAAATCACGATAGGTGGGCAAATAAGAAGTCCTCTCGGTCCATTCTTAACTAGTAGCGCCTCTCAGCCTATGCTACTGGTCCCTAGGTCTCACTAATACTAGCTCTCGCCCTGAAAAGTGATTCCTAATGCCTAAATTACTTATCTTTCGATCTTAGCAATTTAGTCGTCTCAATTTATTAATCTATTTTCCCTCCCCTATCTCTCGATCTTATGGGTCGGTCAAATACTAAGCATTTAACAAGTCTCCTCTCGGTCTCGTTGTCAAATATTGCAATTAAAACATTGAAACGGTGCTAATCTATCGCGCGTCAGTCGATCGACCAGCTAAGCCAGTCGATCGACCAACGAATCGATCGATCGACCGACTAATCCATCGATCGACTAAAGGCCGACATCGGTCTACTAATCTACGTCGTCTACGCCCGATCCCCTCACATCTTAGCAAAAACTAATTAGCTACTCATACTAACGATGATAACAATAATAAAACTAGGGCATAAAAGTATTGAATTCATAATTAAAGCGGTAAGATAAATAATAAACATGCAACGATAAAATTGGCTTGGAATCTAACTAGCAATTCTATACTAACAACGAAATAGAAGTGAATCGAAATAAGGCAGAAAGAATACCGAAATTGCAGAGGAATGATTAAGAATAAGAACGAAATTTCAATCCGAAATAGTTTCCCAAACCCTAATTATTTCTAAAGAATTGTATGTAAAACCTAATGTAAAAACTGAATAAATTTCAGAATGTTCATGCTGCGTTATATAGGAAAAGTACGCAGCTATTATTCCTAAACCTAATAACTCATGGGCTTGATAAATCTCGATCTTTTAATTCTCGTATCAGCTCGTGGAGTGGTCGATCGACCATGTTGCTCAGTCGATCGACCAACCTATACTGAACAGTAGCTTCTGATCTCGTGCTCTGGTCGATCGACCATAATCATCAGTCGATCGACCAAAGTTGCTGTACAGTAGTGCATTCTGACGAATTCTGCAGCGCGCACCGATCTTAAAACAGCTGCCATTTCTTCGTTCCTTGGTCAAATCAGGCGTTCTACGCGGCGTTGGAAAGCTAAGAGGATAAGCTTTCACCTCCAATTGGAATCACTCGATTATCAGCTCTAGAACTCGAGATATTGCCATCTGAAGCAGGCTGCAATATTGTGAAGTGCTTCTTTGCTATCTTTAGGCCTTGAAACGCGCACCAAGTTCATTCCTCGAGTCAATACTCCATGTCAAATGCAATGCTAAGTACTTAGGGACGGATTTGGCTCGATTTCCGCTGGATTCTTCACATTTCTGCAATAATGTACAAAAATACGAAAGTAGACGGAAATAGGGAGAAATGTAGCATTAACTACATAAATGAGCTCTGAAATGCGTGTAAAAAGGGATGTAAAACATCATATAAAAGACACGCATCATTAACCAACAACCACCAACAATTATTCAACCAACACATATGTAACCAATAACTGAGTAGGAAATCCTACCTGGAATAAGCAATCACAAGACCGTCACAAGCAGCTAATAAAAAAATGCTCCTCTACAAAATCTCCTCCTATAATCACATATTCATACAATTACCATCTAATCAATATAGTACTCCCAAAACCCCCAATCTACCCAATTAGGGTTTTAACCAAAATCAACAAAACAATATAAAAACAATACAAGGATCTTACCCTCGACACGACCAAGTCAACGGCGTAACGAACATGACGATCCGACAACCTTAGCCCTGGGATTTGATGATAACGCGAAGAACAAAGTAATGTAACTCTTTTCTCTCTTTGAAAGGTTTTTAGAAAAGTAAAAGTGATTAGGAAGATGACGGAAAACCTTAAATACTAATCACGCGTTATTAACAAATCCCGGTTAAAACAACCCGTAAGACCAACTTACTCGATCGAGTGTCACACGTACTCGATCAAGTACCCATCAGGCATACTACTGTTTCGTATAAAAACATACTTACTCGACCGAGTAAGCCCCACTCGATAGAGTATCCATAGACATAGAAAACCGTAGTATTACACATACTTCTTTATACATGCACGTATCTCCACAATCATACTCATGATCCATAATTGTTACACACACTCACACTAGATCCTCAAGTTCTCCTGTTTATTGCCGTAAAACTCATCCATAATTTAACATAATACTAGTTCCCAACACCCTATACTCACTGTCTCAATAAAGATCACGAACCACTTGCCGCTTCCAGCTCAGCACACACCCATTCCACAAAACTCTTGCCACAATTATGTCCCAATAACATAATATCACTATATCATGACAACAACGGAAACATACGCAAATTTCTTCCATATCATACTCTACCATCACTCCCAAGCCGAAACTGGTAAGAAACATTAATAAACAAAAAAACAATCTATATGCTCAGACCGACACTAACAGGAAAAAAACGGTAAACAAACAACAATCTATATAACTAATATATACTTTCGAAAGTTCTTCTCATCAGTATCCCAGCTACTCCACCACAACTGATGACGGCATCGCAACACCGCCACCAATAGCCGCACCGCAGCTCGAAAATACTCGTATCACAACATGAAGTACCGTGCCCGGATCGCCATCCGAGGCACAACAACCACATCGATAGTCATCGCAACTTATACAATCCCATAAACACTGACTAATTACGACTTTCTTGACTAGAAGACTTCCCTAAAACCGCTTTACTAGATCACAACGCAACACATTACACGGAATAACAGATAACAACCTTATGAATATCATCCATACTATTACTCATGAGGCCAGAACCTCACACTATTACTTACAGATATCATACATACACATGAAAGTATAACTAGACATTCCAGATCACCCAAATTACCACTTTTTGAATATCATCCTATTAGTTTACCATACACAACATATGACGCGGAACACTCATATAACGACTTATAACTATCACACCATACCATTACTCGTGAGGTCAGAACCTCACACAAACATTTACACACATCATGGACCCATAATCGAATCTAACTAGCCAATCCCGATCACGTAAGTTACCACCTGATAAGGTTACCTCTAGCCCATGCTTAACTCGTATGCCCCTCCTATCACATCCTCCCATTCGCATAACTACCACTTCCTGACAAATGTAACCATACCATTAATACTCAACTACTAGCACCCGCCTCCTATAACCACATTTCATACCCCCTCACAACCATACATATCAATCCGGCCTCTACAAAGATCAACCTCTTTAGAATGGCTATCTTTCCTATTTATCATCACCCTTAACCACTAGTGATAACACCACAACACCACCACTGTTCGGTATATCAAACCTCTTACACTTACGTCTGCATATAACGGTTCCTATTTTGGTTAACATTCCAAATAACGGACATCAAATCCATCAACAAAAATTACCTGAACCTTCATTCCAGTTCTATCCTTAATTGCATCGTCACCCAACTCACCACCAAAATCTCATATCGTGCAAATACTTTACCAACTTTTACTTTCCTTAATTCCTCGAAGCTCATGGCTAACATGTTGTCCTGAAACTCCTATATAACCATTAACTCACACCCTCTTATGATGTTATCGTACATCTCTATGATTCCTTACTTTCATGCTCCTTAACTCCGGTTAACGTTCTCTCAGCTTACTTCCATCCCTCTTTCCCCTTTACACTCAATAATACCAATTAATAATTCATCTCCTTCCTCCTTCTACCTAACTCTTTAGTAATCCGTTTACCTTCTCGTTGCTCCACAACTCAAATTCCATTAATTCATATCAATATCTTCTCATTCTTTCTTATCACTGATCCTCTCTCATCATGTTACTCACTCACACTTGTGACCATTAAGTCCACAGAACCAACGATTAATCTTCAATTAGTCGTATCTTCCTTTCGTATCCCTAGAAAACAAAAAATTCACCTCATACCGTTAATTGCCCAAAGAATTACATACTAGGCTCACCTCTTAATAATCCAAATACTCAAACTCGGTCACTATCTACACATCACGGCATAACTCGATCTCACTATACACCATTCGTTTCTATCCCTCTATAACGACCTTCCATCACATATATCCTTAACTAACACAATCCTAACCATCTCCCTCCATAAATCCTTACACTTCCCAATTTGCCACTATTCGCATCTCTCATCTCAATCTTTGCATTCTCACGTTTCTTTACACTTACATCACCCTTGCCCATATACACTTACTTTTATATTACTCAACACGCGACTATATCACTCACCACATCTCACAAAACATGCTCCCTGCCTCGATAAGCCGCCCATTAATTCCGCTATCCCTTACAACCACATATAACTCATGTCCTCCCTACCCAACACATATCCCTCATAAGCCGGCATTCTCACATATGTAAAAGAATGCTTTAAGACCCAAAACATACGTGTGCATATAAACTACTACTCAAAACATATGTTATAACGTAGCCGCCGACTCAAAACAACCGCCCAAAGAGGCACTCGGTCGAGTGCATGACGTATTCGGCCGAGTACAGAACACTCGGTCGAGTAATGATACTACTCGGCCGAGTTCACGACTCCGGAGCTGAAAAAATTATCACAGAAATATTACTCGGCCGTATATGAGTTACTCAGTCGAGTGTGAAAGATACTCGGCCGAGTAGGGCCTACTCGGTCGAGCACCGACACAGTTCTCAGCAACGTCCAGTGTTCGTAAAATAGTCATATCTTACTCGTTACTTGTTCATTTTGGGTGTGTGACCTATATTTAGAATCGTAAGAGGACAAGCTAACACATCCAATTGGAATTACAACAACATCATATTTAGAACTTGACTTATGACAGTTTTAAGACAGCCGTTTTATAATGGTTTTCAGACAAATCAATTTTTTTCTTAACAAAACAACTTGAACATGAATAAGGCAAACAATAACAACTCAATACTTCTAAAAAACAGTACATAGGTGAACTTTTATCATACCCATATGTAAATTAAACACATCATTCATATATATAGACGCATGACCTTAATCACATGCTTCTACCAGCAAACCAAACATTAACATCATCATGATCATATAGACATATCCCACATTACATGACATATACTCCAATCACTTCCACTCAACCCAAAAATATACTTCATCCAACATATACTTAAAGGTACAAGTACAACAGACATTACTTTCTCATTTCATCCAACAATTTCACAAAAATCACCGCTACAAGTACAACACACATTACTCCAAACACATAACAACTCCCAAGACACCCCCATGTTGACTGGCTACAAATTTTAAGGGCCTCAATGTGGCTAGACTTGTTGCGAGTCTCCAAATTAGTATTTTTATCCACTACAAACTCAAACTTGTAGTAAGTGTAAGTAGGGGTCGATCCCATGAGGAAGGTGTTTATGTCGATTTAACGTGTACAGAAGTTAGGTAACCAAATAGGGGGTTTTGATATGTTGATGGATTTAAGTCTACTAAAGTAATAATCTAATGCAATGAAATGTAAAAGCAATATAAATAATTGAATGTGTAAACAAATATGAGAATAATTCTTGCACCAAGTAATTTCCACCAACTAGTTATGAATTGATCATTGACTCTTCTAATCTATTTCATTATTGAATTCTTTGCTATGAAGTTGTTGACTTCTAATTCCACATAATATTAGTTATTAGCTACAAGCGTAAACAAATAACCCTTACAATATTGTCAATTTAGTCAAGCGCTTAATCGTATCAAAATTGTAGAATATAGCGATGGAATTTAGCAAAGATGAATAAATGAAGAATACAAGCGATGCTCCACTTTAATTCATACAAGTTTAATCATTTATAACTCAACAATGATGAATTAGCATACTACTTGATGAATTATAATTGCTACAATGAAATAGGTAAGCAAACAAAGGATTCATTCACCTAATATAGCAATGGTTAATTAAATAATAACAACTAGTTGATCATTCTAGATGCATAATTAACAAACCAACAATAATCCAAATTAAACTTGATATTAAAACAATGAAATAGAAATAGAATAAGAGTCTTACAATTCAATAGCTAAATTGGCTTCAAGAACTTGTTCCAAGATGTAGAACTTAGCCCTCCATACAAATAATAAAAATAAACTTGAAATTGGAAATTGTTTATGTCTTCTAATGATTAAAACGTAGAAAAAGTATGTAAACGTATATCTAATTTGATCAACAACATCTTCTTATATAGTCTTCAAAAGAGCATCTCCATAAAGTCTCATAAAGTATGAGCATAATTGCAAAAATAAAGGAGAATTAAGGAGTTGTAGGAATCCAATGCGGAATCCAATGCTTAGCCACTCCAAGTGGCATTTTGCCACTCCAAGTGGCTAGAAGTTCAAGAGTCTTTGTTTTGCCACTCCGAGTGGCACTTCCTTGTGATGCTTCCTTGCTTTGACCTTAGTCTTTAAGCTTTGACTTGCTTTAAAATCCACACTCAGATGACATCTTTAGTCCAATACCAACCTCTAAAGAATCCCTCTCCATACATAACAATAAATCAATCCAATTATCCCATAAAAACACACAAGTCCATTACCAACCTAACATTAGAGACATATGCAATAAAATCCATTAAAATGCTTCTCAACCTATCAATTAACCATCAAAATAACCTTTATTGACCCATACTAAACTAAACTAATCACAATACGACTTCGGGACGTCTCCCAAGTCTTTGCGGTAGCTCCAAAAAACTCTTCTCGGGTTCATTTTATTTAGACTCCCTATGTTCATTAGGTTCATTGGTTTTAGGTTCTATAATTGCCGCTCTGATACCATTTTGTAACACCCCCACATACCAAGGTGCCTTACCAACGACCACCCTAGCATGAGAGACTGTTACCATCTCGATTGCCCGAGGTTACTATATCAAAAGAAACCATTCCACATTTATTAAAGTATATAAGTTAAAGGTTACAAGTTCCAAAACCAAATCTAATACACATGTTCACTAGTACTCAAACAACTGAATCTAAAACGGCTAATCTCGTGACAGCGGAAGCTAGACTCGAAGTGATGACTCCCTATCTCGTCCCCATAGCTAAAGACCATCATCACCTGTCACAATCTGCTCACCATCCCCGAATGGATCACCACAGATTTTACAAAACAACAACGGGGTCAGTTCACTGCATAATCAAAATAAGACAAAGTACGATAAAGTTAAGCAATTGCCCGCAATCCACCTCCAACTCCCAATCACCTCTCGTAACTGACTACACACTAAAGTGTGTAGCCCTGCCGGTGGGGGACCGCAACCTTGCCCACCTAAGCCCCCGCTCATCAATGAGAGATAAGCCTGTTCATTAATGTGCACATCCCCTTCTGTGGCGGGTTCCATAGAGGGCGAATTGAGGGCGTGAAGCCACTCCCGCAAGTGACTCCACTCAGCCGAGGATGCACCTCGCGAATATCATCAACCATCTCAACACCAACACCATACTCCAATCCACCAACAACAAGCAATCACAATATCAATCGTACAATCAATTACAACACATATCTTAAATCAATTAAACAGTAAACCGAGTAGGGAAACCATACCTTAGCGCAAATCAGACACGAGGCAATCAAGCAAGCTAAAATGGCTCCTCTACGAAGTCTCCACCTAACTTGTGGACAGGGGCAACCCGCGCCGCTCGCACCTGCGCGTTGTGGTTTTGAGGCAGCGACACTTCTCCCATGGAACTTTGGTTTGCCAAAGCACGTCATGGGCTGTTACCGATTTGTGAGGCATTGAAACCGGTGAAAGGTTGAATTAGCCTGCAGTTTTGGAGTCCCCACAAATTTATTGTGGAAAATTGGAAACCGTTCGAATACCTTGTGCCATGTCAAGACACAAAGTAATAACATGAGCACTAAGAACTCGTTACCCTTAGCATTCTATGTCTAAAATGACTCTCGAGTTGCCAATGGACACGGATGTCCAGAGATAACTGGAGTAAGGGGTGAGGGTACGTATCAGGAAGTTCTTAATTCAAACACCTAATCCCGCCCGCCTCGATAGCGGCCTTTACTAATGATTAGGGAAGTCGTTCATATTTGATATGTCGTCGATGTAATGCATGCAATGCAACAAACATGGATTAATCCTAGCATGTGAGATTAGACTATGTCGGTTAACACGTGTTTTAGCAAACAATTTCGTTGAACTAAATGTTAGATTCAATACATGTGAATGCCATACAATTAAATCATACATAATAATAATTACGATAATTAAAATTACAAGATTTATTTGATCTACGTCAAAAGCACGCTCAAAGATGGGATTTCGAAGAAGAAAATAAAATTAGAATTAAAGTATGAAAAATATATCATATTAGAGGTGATAATATGAATAATAGTTGAATTAAGCCGTAATTAGGAGCTACGTCAAAGCGAGATAGAGTTCAGAGATAGAAACCAACCCAGAACAGGCGCAACATCTGCTGCGTCCTCTGGAAGAGGCGCAGCACTCCATGCGTCTGTTCTCGAGTTGGGTTCTGGCTGTGAAGTTAGAATCGCAACACCGTTATTGTTCGTTGGTGGATTTAAGATGGATTATCGATATTAGACTCGAATTGAAGTGTTTTAACCGATCATATGTATCTGGGCAAGTCATAAAACGAATTAAAACGAGAAATTACAGTGGTTTACATGATTATGCGATGAACTCGTGTCGGAAATACAAAAAGGCGAAACTTTGGGATTAGATTAAGACGAAACTGGACAAATAATATTTGGAAGAAAACTTATGTATCAAATTAGGACTCCAGAACCTCGACATAAACAAGTCGAAACCCCGACTAATCGATTTGAATTAAACGGCAAAAACCCATAAGTAATGAATTACTCGGGATTAAGGACGAATTAAGCATTTTAATTAAAAAGGAATTGTTAAAATATGATTTGTATACTGAAATAACAAAAACAACGAAGGAAAATGAAAGAATAAGAAAAGGAGGAAATTTGCAGGAAGTTGAGGAAGAAGAAGAAGAAGAGCAGGAGCAGCAGGCAGCTCCTGGAAGAGGTGCAGCAAGGTTGCGATCCTTCCTGAAGGCGCAACTGCTACTGCGTTTCTTCTTGACGTCTGACCTCTGCTGTTTCGTAAAAACGGCTTTAAAAGATTGATTTTAAATCGGTTTTCGAACGTGCTTTTGATATATATGTATATTAATTGATACAAAATAAAAGTACAATAATAAAATAGGATTTACACCCTCAGACTTACATGTTTGACGAAACGAGATTGACTAAAGTTATCGTTTAGTGATTGCACGACTCGAATATGCGTGGAAAGTGCCCTCGTTAGAGGATTTAGTAGATTGATTAGGTTGATTAAATTGGTCGGTCTATGCAATGTGACTGGGACTCAGTGTAACACCCCCATACATCAAGTGCCTTACCAGGACCACCCAATGCATGAGAATGCTACCATCTCGGTTACCCGAGGCAATGTATATCAAATAGACCATAAAAGAACGTACTTTAATAGATAAATTTAAGTGATTACATAACAAAACCAACTGTAAAGTAAAGTACAACCGTTCTAAAACAAACTACAACTAAGGCGACAAAAGTATAATGACAACACAGCGGAAGACTACTATCAGACTCGTGGCAACGCCATCCCCAGCTAATCCCGCGCGCATCCAAAGTATGCATGCTAGACAACTGCTCACCACCCCCGAATGGATCACCACTATTTTTAAAACATTTAAACGGGGTCAGTTACTGATTACACAAAAACAATACAACAGATATAATACACAATCATCCAATCTCCATCATAACTCCACTCACCTGACTACACACTAAAGTGTGTAGTCCTGCCAGAATACCCATCGCAACAAGTATTCCACACTGCCAGTGGGGGACCGCAGTCGTTCCCACCTAAGCCCCTCTCCTCTCATCTGAGCGATAACCCATGTTCCTTAATGTGAACATCCCCTATGTGGCGGGTTCCACAGAGGGCGAATCAAGGGCGTGAAGCCACTTTCGCAAGTGACTCCACTCAGCCGAGGACGCACCTCGAGAACCACAGACAGTTATACAATCAATTATGCAACACCAACTCCAACACCAAACCAACATGTTATAGATCACAATAACATTAAACAACCATCAACCACAACCATATAATTAATAACTGAGTAGGAAATCCTACCTGGAAAAGCAATCACCAAGATCGTCACAATCACCTAATCAAAATCGTTCTTCAATTAAATCACTTCCAATCAAACATACAATCATACAATCACCATCTAACAAACACAATACTCCCAAAACCCCCAATTTACCCAATTAGGGTTTCAACCAAAATCATTGAAACAACATAAAAACTATACAAGGATCTTACCCTCGACACGACGAACTCAACGACGTAAAGAACACGACGATCCGACCACCTTAGCCTTTGGGATTTGATAAAAAAACGACGAACGAAGACAACGTAACTTCTCTTCTCTATGAAAGGTTTTAGAAAGGGTCAAAAATGATAAAGAAAGTGACGGAAGGCTTAATATAATAATCTCGCGTTATTAACAAATCCTGACTAAAACAACCCGTAAGACTCACTTACTCGATCGAGTAAGTCACTTACTCGATCGAGTACCCATCAGACAGAACACTGTTTTGTAAAATAACTTACTTACTCGACAGAGTAAGCCCCACTCGATAGAGTATCTAAAGACATAGAAAACCGTAGTATTACAGTCTTCCCTCCTTAAAAGGAACTTCATTCCCGAAGTTCAACCAATACTCAAAACAAACATACTAACTCGATCAAGACACAACAACGCAACTAAGAACTCAAAACAAAACTTCAACCTATAAAACAAGAACTCTTAACACCAACTCTACCAACTATGGCTACCTCCACAACATGGCTCACGATATCGTATCAACTACAATATAGTCTCTCTCGACACTAACTCCATACACTGTCCCTCGACACTAACTCCATACACTACCAACTACCATCCACAAATGCCGCTAGCTCCGTTTCACTAATATATTATCCACTAGAAAATCTAATATCAAGATACTCATAAACATCAAACGGAATGTTACATTCTACCACCCTTAAAAGGAACTTCGTCCTTGAAGTTTACTCCCACTCATAACATCATCATCCAACTGTCAACACTATCGAACTCCTAAACCTCATCACCTAATTGTCAACACTATCGATGTATTCTCACACTCCTAGACATCACACTACTACAAGCACGGCCATGACCTTTTAACACTATCAACCACAATACAAACCCATCCTTTATTCTCCACCAAGACTCAAACTTCCAAATCTACTACAACATATACAACCATCAAACTCTATTTGTCGCATCCTACGCCTCTTAAGATAAATGTTACGTCCTCGTACCTCACTAATACTAGATCCTGAGCTATATCTTCTCATTCACCTCATCACCACCGCATGTCAAAGATAACCGCCTATAACCTCAACACCTATAACCATTCCTATTTCCAAGGCTCTCTTACTTAAACAGTTCTCATACCTCAATTCATTCGGCCCACTACCTAACCTATATCACAAAATACTTAGCATAACCACTACTTCAATTGCTCCCTATTACCGCCGAAACGACATAATCCCTTATACATGCACCTGTCTCCATACTCATAACTCATGATACACAATTATTACACACACTCACACCATATCCTCAAGTTCTTTTCTTTCATTACCGCAAAACTCATCCATAACTTAACATGACACCAATTCCCAACACCCTATGCTCACTCTCCAAATAAAAGATTATGAACCACCTTCATCTTCCAGATCAGTACAACACATGTTCCACAAATCACTTGCCATTACTATGTCAACCAATGCCTCCTCTAAAAGAACATCACAAGTACTCCAACGACTTCTCGCAACTGTGTCCCATCAACAGGATATCACTATACCATGACAACAACGGAAACATACACGACTCTCTTCCATATCATACTCTACCCTCACTCCTAAGCTGAAACTAGCAAGAAACATCAATAACAAAACAACAGTCTATATGTCCAAACGAAACTCACAAGACACAGCAGTAAACAAAACAACAATCTATGTATAATTGGTATGTACTTTCGAAAACTCGTCTCATAATCATCCCTCCTACTCCACCACAACCGATGACGACATCGCAACATCGTCACCAACAGCCGCACTGTAGCGCGAAAATACCTGCATCACAACATGAAGTACCATGCCCGGATCACCACTCGAGGCACAACAACCACATCGATAGACATCACAACTTACACAATTCCCATAAACACTGACTTAGGACAACTTCCCGGACAAGAAAACTTACTCAAAATCGCTTTACTAGATCACAACGCAACATATTACACGGAATAACCAGATAAGAACCTCATGAACATCATCCGTACCATTTCACGGAATAAACATGTATCATCAATACACATACAAGTATAACTAGCCATGCTAGATCACCCAAACTATCACTTTTTGAATATCATTCCATTAGGTTACCGTACCTAACATGCATTATAGAACATTCAAATAACAACTTTATAACTATTACACCATACCACTTATCGTGAGCTCAGAACCTCACACAAATATTTATACACATCATAGACCCGTAATCACATCCAACTAGTCAATCCTGATCACGTAAGTTACCACTTGAAAAAGGTTACCTCTCGCCCGAGCTTAACTCGTATGCCCCTCATAACATATTCTCCCATTCGCATAACCATCACCCCCTGCCAAATATAACCATACAGCTAATACTCAACTACTAGCAACCGCCTCCTAAGACCACGTCTTATACATCCTCACAACCGTACATATCAATTCGACCTCTACAAAATCAACCTCTTTAGAATTGCTATCTTTCTTATCTATCATCACCCTTAACCACTAGTGACAACACCACAATACCACCCCTGCTCGTATAACAAATCTCTTACACTCACCTCTAAATATAACAGTTCATTTCCTATCTTCGGTTAGCATTCCAAATAACGAACATCAAATCCACCAACAAAATCTACCTCAACATTCTTCCAAGTACAATCCTTAATTGTATCATCATCTAACTCTCCCCTAATTGAACCTATTTTGCATACTAATATAGCATTCACGGCCATTTTATCCGTCAATTCCTCTCTATTTTGCTTTCCTAGTACATTTTATATGTCTTATAGGAAAGAAGATAATGAGGCGGGAATTCCCGTCTCACGCGCATATTTGGAAGCTTGTTGACGATCTTGGATAGACTAGTATGAAGAGGAGGCAAGAATAATGACCAAAGATGTAGGAATAAAGAGTATATAGAAGGATCATAGGCTTAAAAGCAAGGATGACGAGAAGGAAGCCATTACAAGAAGAAACTGCTCGGAACCAAACCAAGATTTGCTCATTTGTCTCTGAAAGTATGCTAGATGAAACGGCGTCGAAAAATAAAGTGGTCTAGGCATTTGAATCACTCCAATAGGAGTCCGAATGAGGAAATGACGTCCGTTTTACAATCCGAGCTTAAATAGACAAGCTGCCCGCCAATCCGCGCGTCCCGAGACTCAAGACGAGCGTCCCCAGACCCAAGATGGGCATCTCCCCTGCAAGACGAGCGGATCGTTAGACATTAAAAAAGAGAAGCACTCTGCCCAGTGATCCGAGCGTCTTGCTCCCAAGACGGGCATCTCAGAACGCTATGATTCGAGCATCCCGATGCCAATCCGAGCGGATCCCTTCACAGACTGGCCGTGATCCAAGCTGATCCGAGTGGATCTTGATGGGAGTAGCAACGTGATATGCGCATCTCCCTAGGGACTTGCAATTCTCTACTCTACACTTAAGCATTGTTATTTACTAATCTACCCTTGTTTATCCTAATGATGTACTACTATATATACTCCAATTGTAATAATCAAAGGCACCAAGTTTCCTCAGATAAAATCAAGTTCTCTTAGATTAGATTAGGAGTATATTAGAATAGATTAATCTCAATCATTCCACAAAATTACATTTTAATCTTTCCTTAATCATTATTCAAGTTTATTATTGGGTAATTGAAGATTATTGGGTTATTATTGAAGAATTGACTACTCTTCATCAATCAATCAAGTTTTCTTCTATTATTATTTGCTTTATTATTTGGATCATCTTAAGTTTGGTATAATCTCTTTACTCTTTACTCTTTATTGTTTATTTCTTCACTCTTTTATCATGTTTATACTTGTTGTGATGATTGACACCATTGATAACATGTTTCCCATGATAATAAGTGAGTAGTTATTTAGCTAGGATTAATGGGGAATTAGGGAAAACAAAGATGGGGATTGATCTATGCTTAATCTTATATGTTTTCATAATTAATTTGCTTGCTTGTTGTGATTTCAACTTGTGCACATGTTATGTTTGATGAAATGCGGGCCTATGAATCCTTGCATTTTTTACCCATCACCTATCTCTTCAATGAGGCTTGTAAGTATATAAACCAACTCGAGCCTCATTAGACCATGCATAGAGTTGAATAGGAAGGATTAAGTCGACTTGTAGGTGTTGTACAATCTTAACCGATTCGGCTCCGGGACCCAAACCTTCTTAGGGATTGTAAGCTTATACACCAACTCTATCCTATCAAATTAATAAGTGCTTGCATCTAATTGAGAACATGTTTGTATGTTTTACTCCCATGAATCACCTATGAACCCATGATATCCTAGCACTTTTAGTCATTTGTTTACATCTCTTGATTTATTGCTTGCTTTACTTTATTGCTTTCATTAGTTTACAACACAACTACAAACCCCAACAATTGTGACACTAGCATAAATAGAGAGAGATAGACTTAGAACTCAAAGCACACCGTCCCAGGGATCGACCTCGACTTAACCACTAACTAGTTGTTTGTTGAGAATATAAATGTGTTTGATTGGGAGACCCGACGACAACTCACATCAAAATGGCGCCGTTGCCGGGGACGGTGTTATGTGATTAAGTTCTTACTAGTTTGTCTATTTTAATTGTGCTTTAACCTTGAGGAACTTGTTCCTCAAGGATCATTTTTATCGTTTTATTGTAGTTTCCATGTTTGTAGTTATATCTTTATCTTGGCTATGATGATGACCCAAGACTTGGTACATGGAGTATGTGGTGGATCTTTTGAATATGACTATGGGTATGGGGAGTTTGAAGAGCAAGTCAACACAAACCTACCTTACTACTCATACAATAAAAATCCTAACTACTACCCCAAATTTTCCCACCAAAATCCCCACATCCATTATCCACAATAACCACCCACCCAAAACTCACTTTACAACCAATTCCAAATGCCACAATATGAGCACTTTCACACCCACCCACAACAAAAAGATGAGCCCAACTTTGATATTCAAGATATGGTTCTCCAAATGATGGGAGACCAACAAAATTTCTTCACAAAAATTCTAGAGGAGAGCCAAAATAGGAACAATGTTCTCCAAAGCATTGTTACCCATGGTGAGGAGTTGGCAATTCGAATTGCCCAAATGAAAGAAACCCAAGAAACAACCCAAACAAACACTCCCCACCAATCCTTGAGCATTGAACATGAATGTGAATTTGAGGCAATGATCTTTGATGAATCAAATGTGAAGTGGGAAGAGCCAATCTCCTTGAGCTCTTGTGAGTATGAAGGTGTTGTATTTGATGAGGATGATATGTGGTTGAGTAAGCCAAATACTCTTAGCCTTTGTAAGTATGAGGGTGTGACTTTTGATGTGAACATTGATGTGTTGGAGAAAGAGTTGATGAGGAAAAGTGAAGCACCTGTGTATGATTCATATGGAGATAGCGATGATGATAAGCCTATGGAAGAAGCTTATGCGGAATATGTGTCTTGTAATGACTTATGGAATGTAGAAGAGGAAAGGAGATGTGATATTGCCTCACTTGAGGAGCCCATCCTTGAGAAATTTGAGGTATGCTTCCATGAAGAAGATGAATGCCTCTTTCCTATTGACCATGAAGACCTTTTCGCACCCACCATGGAACCTATGATTGTTGGAGATGATATGGAAGACCTTCTCCAAAAAGTCAAATCATCATACAAAGAAGTACTTGGTGGAAAAGCTCAAGAACAAACTTGCGACTGAACTTACTTGTGGAGATTTGTTGTGACACCCCCATATACCGAGGAGCCTTAACTAGACCTTCCTTAGCATATAAGGGCATCACCATCTCGGTTGCCCGAGGTAAGTAATCATCAAAAGTCGATAAAAGAACAATTACAGTTATATTACAAGTGTTACAGCTGAACCACTAAATGGAAGATACAACTCATCAACTATATACTACTTCTGACATTACTAGTGAGGACTCATCCCAGGCCGGACTCCAGTTAGCATCCAAGACAACATCTGCTAAGACGGACTGCTCACCATAAGGGATCACGGCAGACACACAAGACAAACAAGGCAAACCACACAAGGTCAGTAACTGAGGTAAGACACAACAATCAACCGTCAAAAAATACAAACACAACCAAACACACACACACAGTCACAACCACTCCAACCAATCTCCGTCACCAACTGTCCACTGGACCAGCCCTGCCAGTGGGGGACCGCAGCCGTACCCACTAAATCCCCGCTCTTTATACCGAGCGATACCCTGTCCCATTAATATGCACATCCCCTCCCGTGGCGGGTTCCACGGAGGGCGAAACTAAGGCATGAAGCCACTCCCGCAAGTGACTCCACTCAGCCGAGGACGCACCTCGAGAACCAGAGACAATCAATCACACACAGCTTAAATACAACGACAACCAACAAAAAAGCATACACCAACCGACTACCATGTATACTCAACCACACGGTCACAACAACAATACAACAATGGCACAACAACCGACACACTAGACAATCAACAGAAACGGAGTAGGCGAACCTACCTTTAAGCGACTACAGCGATTCCACGTCCACACACGCAACACCCATCAATCAAGCAACACCTATACACACAATACAATCCTCTATCACTACCATTCTAACCCTAACTGAAAACACAACGACAAGGACAATGATGACGACATACCTACACGTAGAAACCTGGCAAAGAGACCGCTACCCGACTCAAGCTAGCCACTCCTATGGCACAAGCATCTTCAAAGGCTCCCATGGAAGGTATTTGGTGAAGGGAAATAAGGGAGGCGACCTATAGATCTGAAGGAAGGAGGCGGAAATGATTTGCGGTTTTAAAAAAACACGATTATAAACCCTCGCTGAAAAGACGCTACTCGATCGAGTAACCTACTTACTCGATCGAGTGGCCCCTACTCGATCGAGTACCCAAGCTACTCGATCGAGTAGCCTCTACTCTATCGAGTACCACTCACTTCTAAAGGCAATCAAAGCACAAGGTAACTCTGGCACACATCACTAAGGGCTATTGCCTGCCCCCAAAGGTCGGTCAGCGTTGGTCAACGGGTCCCTAAAAGGACGGGTATTACAGTCTTCCCCCCTTAAAAAGAACTTCGTCCCCGAAGTTCAACTCACCCTTCCCCAACCGCACGACAAGAAACCAAGGTTTACAACACTGTTCTCCCAACACAGGTCACTACTCTCTAGAAGCATTACCCCCACTATGTCATCATCATCACTGCCCGACACACCATATACACATACTTCTACGACCCACAACTTGAAGTACCAAACTCACAACATGTACCAACACGACCAACAACTATACTACTACTCCAAACTCTTAGCCACGCACTACGGGACTATAGTTTCACTAGTACACAACTATCAACACCAAAATATGCCACACAACGATCATGTTACACTGTATGATTCAAACACTTCGTTACCGTTCCCGACACACTCATCTCTTTATGACTATCTTTTCATTGTAAATTACTCAACTTTTACTTAAACATACAAATTACTCATCAAAACAATTAAAACAATTATAACTTCATGCTAGAATTATAACAGAGACAATAGCGAGTATTACAAACAAACAACGAAATCAGTATAGTATACAACAAAATTATTATAATATCGGCCTTTTTATTTTGCGACATTACTCTTCCCCCCTAAAAAGGAACTTCGTCCCCGAAGTTCACCATCAAGTAAATTTTCTAACACAAACTGCACCTTGTTGACATTACTCAATAATCACGACTAACATAGTCTTATATATATATATATATATATATATATATATATATATATATATATATATATATATATAGACACACACACACACACTACCTTACGAGGATAACTGTCAAGAACCATAAAACATGCACATATCAATTGTATATAATGTAGTTATGGAAATTCTGCGAAATAATTAACAAGTCTTTTTTATAATAAATAAGGTAGGCTTGCTTGTGAATGCAATAAAAGATACCTTTGTGTCACATCTATTCCCACAAAATATCATTTATAAGTCAAGCATGGACCCAAGCATAACTAATAAGTCGACCCAAACATGCTACTGACCTTCAATAACCATTATAAGTATCAAAATATGCAAAAATAGAAACATTTAAACAACTTTATTTTCGAAAAAGTTCCTGTAACAGTGCTACTCGATCGAGTGGGTTAGACACTCGGTCGAGCTGGCCCTACTCGATCGAGTATCTTAGCTACTCGATCCCGAAATCAGATTACTCCCAATCTGCCACACCTGCAGCTACTCGATCGAGTTGGGGGCACTCGGTCGAGTGGCCACAGGTCAACATAGCTCCATATCAACGAGACACAAACTAAGTAATCACATAACTGTGAGTCGGAATGAATTTCCAGCTACAAATCCTACAAACAAGTCTAGGAAAAGCAAGTACGGCCTTATGGCCACCAATACAAACTGAACATAACAAGTACGAAATGAAAAGTTCCAACCAAATCAAACTAACACCCGATACAACTACGAACAAAATAGGAAAAAGAGTATCACTCTTGTTGTTGCTGCTGCTCATCCATGACATAATCCTCATCTCCACCACCACCTGAGGTGCCAGCTCCTGAAGTCCTAAGACCCGCATCATCCCCTGCTCCAACCTCTGGACTCACGTAACATGGGGTCAAACCGCCGTAAGGGTAAGACTGAGGTGCTCCCCATGTGGACGCATCCACCCCGTAAGAGTGGAAAACCCCGATGTAGTCCCCAACTCCCCTCCACCAAACTGGATGCGGTCCCGAGGTCCCAATACCCTGAGCATATGCCATCTCGTGCATGTTCTGGAGCGTCATGGTAGAGGACACTCTCTCTGCCAGGTAGCTGTCACGCGTCGCCGGGGTATCAAGGTAAGGGTAACAAGGAAACAGGTGCTGTGGTGGTGCTGCCGGCTGTGGCTGGGTCTCATCCATCCTCTCCCTCCCACGGCGTGGTCCCCTCCCTATCCAGGGTCTGTCCTCCGCAGCTCTCACATTCTCGCCCTTCCTCGGCTCGGGCATAACCTGAAGGATCATATCATCGATGAGGTACGTCTGTCTCGCCGGAGATGCATCCTCATCCTCCTCCTCATCAGAATCGGCAGCTACCTCTACCGCATCTAACGGCTCAGTCGGTGGGAGGTGCTCAGGAGCCGGTATTCTCATCCAGCTCATGCCCCCACACCCTCCATGCTAGGCTACCATCCGACAAGGTTCTCAACCATTTCAGGTCGAGGAAATAATCTCTGTCAATGGTAGGTACCGGGGTGGCCAAGGGAACGTACTCGGAGGAAGCCTCAAAAGTAGCTTGCTTTTCGGCTAGCCGAGTGGCGATAGCACCACAACTCAGGAATCTAGTGCTAGAGGAGGCCATCAAAGCAAGGCTAGCAGAAACTATTGCAGGAGCATTAAAGGTAACTTTTTCAGTCCGTTCAGGGTTAAGGTAAGCCATCAGAAGCAACAACTCGTGGGAGTTTAACTTACTCATATCAGACCTCTCGTAAAGGATACACGGCATAGCACGAAGAAAGACCCTCAAGGTAACATGCTTCATATAATTAATCAGCATGTTGCTAGCGGTGGGAGCTGAATTCCCGGTGATACAGGACATAAGGCGGCAAACTCCACACTCAGACGGTATGTCACGAAGGGATCCCTTGGGAGGCTTAGCCAAGCCAAGGTGAGAGGCAAAAAGGTCCATGGTCAACACAAAACTGGTGTTCATAAGACGGAACTGTACGGTCTACTCATCCGACTCATATTTAAACGAGCTCATAAAACCCAAGGTCAGAAAAGCATAAGAATGCTTTCGCAAACGGTATAGCCCAGTGAACCCCAAAGTCTCAAAAATATGATGGACATCCGTCTCAATACCCAGGTCCTCTAAAAGGGTCGTGTCCACACAACAAGTCGGTGTCATCTTACGGGATTGTAAGGCCACAAACCTTTCCTATTGTGTAAAGTCTACAAAGACCACAGAAGGATACTCCGGTACAGCTGGTACCACTGGTCCACTACCCTCCCCAACTTCGGGCTGGGAAGCCCTACCCCTCTTACTTTGTCTGGTCCCCAGGTTTAGTCTCGGCATCTGTTTCAACATATTATTTAAGTACACCAACGCATATGCACCAAAACATGCTATTTACACAAATTAAGTCATGAAAGAATCATCTAAGTATACACTATCACCAACAATTCCCAATTGACAAGTAAAAAATTCCAATTTTCAAAGTTCAAACGGTTTTTATAGCTGTGAAAATTTCATCATAATTAACACGAATTAATTCAACCATTACAATCTTTAGGACTTAAATCTTCAAAATACATCCATGTACAATACAAATTCCCATCATATGAGACGAATTTCAATTTGGGGCACTTTTAAGATGGAGTTTTAATGCAAATTTTGAGGTGAAAATCACAAAAATCAACTTCCCACATGACATATACAACATAAATTACTCAAATTTCATCCTTTAACATGTAAAAGACAACCAAAAATCAATTTAATTTCTCAAACCCTAGAAAATTCGGTCACCAATATATGCAATTTCTATTTGAGTTTTGTATTATAAACAACAATAATCATAAAAGGGAAGCATCTAGATCATATTACAACAATTACAAGCAAATTTTCTCACATATAAATCGAATTTTCATATTTTTCTAGCATCCTAATTGTTTCTAATTGATGAAAAACATTAAAATAGGAAGAAAATTCATACCTTGATCAAATAGGAAGTAAAAGAACAATTATAAGCAAAGGAAATCACCAAATAAATCACCACAATCATAAGATTTGAGAGCAAGATGAGAGATATGAAGGTATTAGGGTTTATGAATGAATTAGAATGAAGGGAAGAAAGATGGGAAAAGAGTATAAGAATCCCGCAATTATCCGGGTACTGTAGCTTACTCGATCGAGTGTCTCGGGTACTCGATCGAGTGCCCTCTACTCGATCGAGTAGGCGCTATTTGATCGAGTATTCGTAGGAAATTCCTACTTCCTCGACGTCATAGCTTCCTAACTAGATCGAGTGAGGTCTACTCGGTCTAGTAAGCACTCACACTCGGTCAAGTAAGGTTGGGTACACGGTCGGAATAACGAGGTTAACTGAAGATTCCTGCAAAACAACATCACGTGTCGATTCCAAACCGAGTTCGGAAATCGTCACCGGTTATCATATTCATGCACATTATACCATTACTACTCAATTGTACCACACCGGTTTCACCAACTAGGATACATATCATGTTATTCTATAACAAACTCTACACAACATAGTTTACCATGCCAGACACGTATCACTGCTCGGTATGGGGGTACCAGACACGTATATCATGTTATTACCACTAGGATACATTTAACGCATTATCACATCACTTAAACCTTTGCCTACTATGCTGTTAATAAACTTATAATCACATTACTTTAATCACTCTTTTAAAATAAAATTTACAGGTATCATCCAAGGGTACTAGCAACATAATTATGCTTCAACATAAACAAATTAACCTACTCAAATTAATCACGTCACGTGCGAAAGCTTTCGGGCATTCATATATCACATTCATCCATTAATATTTTGATAAATCTCACTACGATTCTACAACTCTTTAACTACCCTTATAAGCACTATTATAAGGCTTATAAACCCTTATAGAAGCTACCATTACGAACGACTTGAACAAACACAGTCATTACCGCATTTCATATCACATCACGCGTTTCTACTCTTTTCACATACCTCTATCGTATAAAACCTTTCACGTTCCTCATTATCATCACACACATATATTAGTTCCATCAAAACTTTACCATACATGTTTCTAACATAACTATTATGCACATGCTAACTTCAACATAGACCCGACCTCAATCAATTCCAACATAATCACCATACATATTAAGCACATAATGGCCGACTCAACATTCCCATACCCAGTGATTGGCTTAAGCACAATGGGGCCAAGATTTTGAAATGAGGGCGCCTACTCACCCAAAATCTAGCATCGGCTGGGGCTCCGAATATACATACACCAGGTTCATTTTATCAGACTCACTACGTTCATTAGGTTCATTTGTTACAGGTTCCAAAATCTTCGCTCTGATACCACTTTGTGACACCCCCATATAACGAGGAGCCTTAACTAGCCCTTCCTTTGCATATAAGGGCATCACCATCTCGGTTGCCCGAGGTAAGTAATCATCAAAAGTCGATACAAGAACAATTACAGTTATATTACAAGTGTTACAGCTGAACCACTAAATGGAAGATACAACTTATCAACTATATACTACTTCTGACATTACTCGTGAGGACTCATACCAGGCCGGACTCCAGTTAGCATCCAAGACAACACCTGCTAAGACGGACTGCTTACCATAAGGGATCACGGCAGACACACAAGACAAACAAGGCAAACCACACAAGGTCAGTAATTGAGGTAAGACACAACAGTCAACCGTCACAAAATACAAACACAACTAAACACACACACAGTCACAACCACTCCAACCAATCTCCGTCACCGACTGTCCACTGAACCAGCCCTGCCAGTGAGGGACCGCAGCCGTACCCACCAAATCCCCCCTCTTCATACCGAGCGATAAACCCTGTCCCATTAATGTGCATATCCCCTCCCGTGGCAGGTTCCATGGAGGGCGAAACTAGGGCGTGAAGCCACTCCCGCAAGTGACTCCACTCAGCCGAGGACGCACCTCAAGAACCAGAGACAATCAATCACACAAAGCTGTAATACAACGACAACCAACAAAACAGCATACGCCAACCGAATACCATGTATACTCAACCACACGGTCACAACAACAATGGTACAACAACCGACACACTAGACAATCAACAGAAACTGAGTAGGCGAACCTACCTTTAAGCGACTGCAGCGATTCCACGTCCACACACACAACGCCCATCAATCAAGCAACTCCTATACACACAATACAATCCTCTATCACTACCATTATAACCCTAACTGAAAACACAACGACAAGGACGATGATGATGACATACCTACACATAGAAACCTGGCAAAGAGACCGCTATCCGACTCAAGCTAGCCACTCCTATGGCACAAGAATCTTCAAAGGCTCCCATAGAAGGTATTTGGTGAAGGGAAAGGAGGGAGGCGACCTATATATCTGAAGGAAGGAGGCGGAAATGATTTTTGGTTTTAACAAAACACAATTATAAACCCTCGCTGAAAAGACGTTACTCGATCGAGTAACCTATTTACTCGATCGAGTGGCCCCTACTCGATCAAGTACCCAAGCTACTCGATCGAGTAGCCTCTACTCTATCGAGTACCACTCACTTCTAAAGGCAATCAAAGCACAAGGTAACTCTGGCACGCATCACTAAGGGCTATTGCCTGCCCCCAAAGGTCGGTCGGCGTTGATCAACGGGTCCCTAAAAGAACGGGTATTATATTTGGCACCCACAATTTCAACTCCACAGGTACCCCGTCATCAATGTCATGAGAATTCTCCTTCTACTCTTGAAGGATTGATAAATCCAAATGCTATCATCATCACCAAAATTGAAGAAGAAGTTGGTGAGTGGAAGTCTCCGGACGAATATGAACCATACTTCATACCTTATGTTGACAAGAATCATGGGTTTGTCGGTTTGAAGCATTGCAAAGACTCAAGTGCCAAGGGCAAGGTGGATGAGAGAGTAAGTGTCAAGCTCCATTGGCCAAGCTTCATTTAGAATTGGAACAAACCGTATTCATGCTTGTTTGAGGATTGTGCCCAAGCATTTGACCGGTTATTGAGAGCATTGAGCAACATGGACATCATCAATAACCATGGCAACAAGGAATGAGTTTGGTAGAGTCCTCCCTCAAACCACCATATATAAGATATCCTATCCTTTGACTTTGCATTATGATACCTGTCGTGAGGTGTCAAAAATAAGATTTATAATTTCCAACTACAACTATAGCTAGCGGCAGTCGGGTCGAACCACAGAGAGGCAGATGTAAATTCTAGTTGTTTAAATTCAGTCTAAGGTAACAATAAAGTGGGGGGTTTGATTGGATTGGTCTAATGCTAAGAATAAATAAAGACAATAAACTAAAAAGACGGATTAAACAGATAAAGGAGGGGCACTAGGATGGTCGGTTCATTACAGCTTCGGCGGCAGCATACTAAACAGGTCTAAATCGAACACAAGTGAGGCGGGAAACAAGAGGTCCTCTCCGTCCACTCTTAACAGATAGCATCTTTCGATCTCGCTATAAGTCCCTAATATCACTAGTACTGACTTTCGTCCTGAAAAGTGACTAACGGTCTAAACTATACCTATCTTTCAATCTCAGCACAGTTTAGTCATCTTAATTGGTGATCAAACAACTTTCCCTATCTTTCGATCTAATGGGTCAGTCATAAATTAAGCATCTAACTGGTCGCATGCATTCGATTCGTTAAATACAACATTAAAATTAATTAAAACGAAGGGTAACCTCACGTGGTCAGTCGATCGACCAGGTATGGCGGTCGATCGACTGACACGCGAATTCAGTCCAATTTAATACTACGCCGCCTACGCCATAATTCGCCTACATCCTAGCACAATTGATTTAGCTACTCATGCTGAAAGTGATAACAACAATAATACTAGGGCATAAAATTACTGATTTCATGATTAATGCGGTAAGATAAACAAATAACATAAAACGATAAATTGGCTTTAGGGATACTAACTAGCAATTCTATATCTAATAACGAAATAGAAATAAATTGAAATAGGGCAGAAAAATACCGAGATTGCAGAGGAAAGATTAAGAACAAGAACGAAAATTCCAATGCTAACAATATTCCCAATCCTAATAAAACTTAATGTAAAAACTTGACAAAAATCGGATCTAAAACTTAGGTAAAAACTGGATGCTAAACTGATGTTTCTAGGTTACGTTATATAGCAACTAACGTAACTTTATTTCCTAAACCTAACATAACTTTGGGCTTCAAGATTCACGGTCTTTTAATTCTCATCTGGAATAGCATATTGGTCGATCGACTGCTAGGACTGGTCGATCGACTGAATAGCAATGAGCAGTAGCTTCTGGAACCCGCAGGTTTGTAACGCCCTGTAAATTTCGGACCGTTAATATATTTCGAAAATAATTAATTAATCAAGTAAAATTTGACAACAATGTATTTAAAGTAAAAATAATTCAAAGAAATATAATTTTATTATATTTTGAAGAAAAGTATTTATTTTGATAGTTTTGAAATGTTTAAAAATAGTTTAAACCGTGTAAAATCTTTTATTTCGAAATAAGGGCGTATCGGGGGGAAAATGACAATTCGTTTGAACGTTGGGTAAACGAATTTGGAAATGGGTCGTATGAATACTCAATTTTATTGTAATCTCGTGTTTAAAGACTTTGGTCTTGACGAAATTTGCGTTTGACTTACGGATTTAATTATTATTGAAACAAGTCAAACCCGACTCGTAAAAATCCCGACTAAAAATCCCGCACTTCCTTTTTCCTCCTTTCCTTCCTCCCTCACGCGGCATCCCCTCCCCCTTTTCTTTTTTTTCTGATTTTGTTCCTATCATCATCATCAACATCTTACAAAAACACCCAAAACACCATTTTATCAAAATCAAGCTAAAAATCGTCACAATTTCTTCGTTTCTTATCGGTTTTTCACGAAATTTACCTTTCCGGAATCCCCACGCCGAGATCTACGACTTAGTATGTTCTAATTTCAATTTTCATTAAGTTGTTTTATTTTCGGAAATTCGGTTTTATGTGCTTATTATTGTGTTTTAATTGTTTATTTAGGTGAAGGATTGGAAGACGAGTTTGGGGACTCGTATATTATTGAAGATAGCGGATAGTTGCTAGTTAAGGTTTGGGTTTGAGGTGCTAATTGCTCTTTTTTCTAGCTTAAGGTAACATATTTCGAGTTACTCGACGGATTATCGTCACAATCTTTGTTGTTTTTGTATGTTTTGTAATTTTTGTTGGTGTAGTAATTTTCACATGTCTAGAATGGTTGCATGCATGTCAATTGTTAGCTTAAATTATGCCTTTTGTTAGTTTAAATTAACAAAGTTGAATTGGGGACGATTAATTAATGTTCAGACGGTCTTTTACTAAACAAAAATGAAAAAAAAAGAGGATTAAGGGTGGGGCAAAGCGAGGCCGGCAGCCGTGCGTGGCGAGCCCACGGCTAGCTACGGTTGGCCCGGTCGGTCCGTTGCTTGTTTCGCGGTTTTCCATGTTTTGTCTGTCATTTTAGGTTCATTAAGGATATAATTAGAATAAGTACACATGGTTAAACTTGTGAAGTGAATCATAATAGTAACTAAAAGTTATGTTAATGGTAGATAAATTATGTTATATTGATAATTATCACATGTTAGGATAGTTTACAAAATGAAATTTGTAATTAATAGGCTCAAAATGAATTTTATAGTAATAATTGTAATGTTTTGTTGATTGTGCTTTAAAAACGAGCCTTAGTCCCTTTAACGATGCGATGTCGATTAATTGAGTGATTGGTCACCGCAATTTGACCCGTACATGTCGCAGTGGCTTGGGGTTGCGGGTAAAAATTCGGTTGAATGAATTAGATAATCGGCCTTTTTCTTGTTTTAGGCCATTTATTATATCTCTATTTCACATGTGCGATTAGTTGAATTTAAATAGCTTCTTATTTAGTTAGTTGAATTTAAATAGCTTCTTATTTTGTAGTAATGGCCCTAGATTCCCCTAAAGCCTTTAATATTGTTAAAATTGCTAGAATTGGAAGTTAGTATTGAATTCTTATTGAGGACACTGTTGGATTTGTATGCTGAGTAGACAATTATATAGCCTTTCACATGATAGAATGTTAGAATTCATGTTGGTAAGTGGGACTTTTTGCCCTCTTATGGTTAAGTGGGTGTCTTAATTGACTGGTGTGGTGAGTCGTGTGTGGTGTGGGCTAAAGTATTCAAGCTGGGACTAGCTGGGACTAGGTCCTAGGTGAGTATTTTGGCCTTCATCATAGATAGGTCTTTATAGTCTTTGACGAGTATATGTTCACTTTGCTTGATAGCCTTTGTGTTCCCGACTAGTGGATGTTTATCCAAGTTGGGGCATGACCTCGATTACTTATTTTGATAGTAAGTGGTCGCCTTAACTACTAGCCAACCCTTCGGTGGTGTCCTTAGGGTACTCACTTCACTTTGTTTTAAAAAAAGTTGTGGGTCTTGGGTGCGGTGGTGTGTATCCGCATGTCTAGGTCTCCGCAGATTTTAGGTCAGGGGTTGTGTTGTCTCTTGGCCATGTTTTATTAATATTAACCGGCCGAGCCAAGATACCGGTTCGATTACCTTCCCTACCTCGTGGTATAGACTCGAGTTACAAAGTGACTATTGACGGTGCTAAGAACTTATGCCTGTCTTTGATATATTGCCCTTTCTTGTATGGTGATTTTATGAACTGTAATAGGTGAGATGTAAGCCGGTTACAGTTGATAAAGTTTGGATTACTATTTGTTATATGATCCACATGATAGTTTAGTTTGGTCAGTTTAGGGGTCATTTGTTAGAATACATGATAAGTAAATGGTTTATCAAATTGTTTACATGTTACATTACATGTTACATTAATTTTGACGATTCGTGGCTGGGAGGACTCGAAGTTACTCCCCACTGAATTGTGGCTTTCGTGTTTGTATAAAATGCGATTGACAGTCGTTGATGCTTTGTTGGGGTCACGGGCAGCTAGTGAGCAAGGAACCTTGGACCTAGTTTTGGCTATTCTATTAGTAACCCTTTTATCCTTTGGTTTGTATATTATTTGAAGGGACATATGTCTCCCTTTTCTATTTTGGGTTTGTATCATTTTACTTTCTATTTAGCTATGGCAAAGTAGTTCATCAGCTTTTGCAGGGTTTTGGCACCCGCTTCTGGGAATGTTGGACTTCTTGAGTTGGATTGGTTGTGAATGGTTTAGTTAGAAAAATTTTTGAAATTGCAGGTTTTTGGATAGTTGAACCATTTACAAACATATCCTACCAGTTTTTCCGTAGAATTTACGCATTTAAGTAATTAGATAACGCTAAATTTTTAAGGGTGTCACAAGGTTGGTCGATCGACTGATGGCAGTGGTCGATCGACTGCTTGAGCTGCTACTTGACTTCTATAAACTCGTGGATTTGTCTTTTGGGCCTTGAATTGCGCACCAAGCTCGTTCCTCGGGTGAATACTTCACGTCATATGCAATGCAGGATACTCGGGGACGGGTTTAGCTCGATTTCCGCTGGATTCTTCACATTTCTGCAATAATGTACAAAAATACGGAAGTAGACGCAAATAGGGAGAAATGTAGCATAAACTACATGAATGAGCTCTGAAATGCGTGTAAAATGGGATGTAAAACATCATATAAAAGACACGCATCAAACTTCCCCAAACCGAACCCTTGCTTGTCCTCAAGCAAGAACTAGACTCGATCTAATGACCTAATAGAACGAGTTCAATCTCAGAGCGAAATGCAACATGTAAAGCCTAAACCAATTTAATGCACAACAAACAATCAATTAGCAAATGAATCATGCAATGAGTTATGGAGCCGTTAAAACTACTGAACCGTCAACTGTAGAGACTTATCAAATTGGACTCTCACGGGTCGCTCATACCACTTAATAAACACAGGTGAGTATATGTAAGGTAGAAAGAAGTAAATGTAATGACGCTCACCTAACTACGACCTATAAGAACATGCCTGCAGTCTAATATGAAAGTAATCTCTACAACCGTACATACGCATTCCAACCAACAAAAGACCATGACACATGCCGAGGTATAAATGTGGATATGTGAGGTATGGGTAAGAAGAGGCAAAACATTTATGGAAAAGTGGAGGTACAGGTGATCAAGCTAGTACCGAAACGGAACCATATGGCAACATCCAACTTCTTACTCAAAAACAAATGGAATGGTGCTATAGCAAGCACAAATCTCACAATCTCCAGGTATAAAGGTAATCAACTAACTCCCCATAAAATATGAATAATACATGGGAGCAAAAATCGCCAAAAGATAAAGGTTTGAATTATGCGAATTTGATTTCTTCTTTTCTTTCGAATCTCAGTCGATCGACCAAAAGGGGCAGTCGATCGACTGCACGAACAGTACAGAACTCTTTTTTTTTTCTTCGAATCATTTTTTTCATTTTTTTTTTCTTTTCTTTTTTTCTTTCTTCTTTCCCTCCTTTATTTCATCTTCCCAATAACGTCTCAACAGAGCATATGCCACCAAAAATGAGTAACAACCCCAAGAACACAGACACTAGCTTGACAAAGGACAGGCTAAATGTAGGATGTAGTAAATGGGACAAAAAGGGATATTTTTGGCAGTGTGGAGTTCATGGGTAAAACGAATAAGGAGAAACCTCTACCACATGTGTCAACTAACCACGGACCGAATGCGTACAGGTATTAAGCAGATTAAGTTCATATTTATGCACATTTATGTGACATGCCTCATAAGGAGTACTACTCACATTCCTAAATAAATCGGTCATTGATGTCACCAGTTATAGGCTCTAAATCTCAGAAATATGATGTAGCTTGCCAATTTTCAAAGTCAAGTTTCAAGTTCAGCAAGGAAATTAACGAAAACTCGTAGACTATGCATATATGATTCTACTAATAACATGTCAATCTAGCAAGGCTTAGGCATAAACAGGTGCAAATGCAATGTCATCATGGAAATATTACCATTCCGACTCGACCTATATGCTAAAATAAACGTGCATTTTATTTGAAATTTTTGAAATTTTTCAATTTTTTTGGATTTTTATATATAAGTATGAAATAATAAAAAAAAAAACAATGCAAGCAGAAAATGTAAACGTGAATGCAAGCAAATGATATGCGACGCAAAACTCTTCCCCAAACCAAATCGCACAATGTCCCCATTGTGCAAAATCATGTAATGAAAAAAAATGGAAAACGGAAATTTGCGAGAAAATAAAGTAAATAAGACATGAAGTGAAAATCGGGAACTCACAAGACTTTAAGCGCAGCAAAGGAAACCTCCCCAAACCAGCTTGAGCTAGGAGGTTTCAGTAGCCAGCAGTGCTACTAAAAGGTACCTGAAAGACAAGTAAAATCCACGCATAAAATCGAGAAGACAATTTTGAAGCGGGAAAATTGTGCACAATTGAGAAAATAGAAGAAATAAATAATTTGTCGGAAAGTAAAGTGGAGTAGAAAACTCCCTTAAGTCCTCATATCGACCAAACACAGCAGGGGAGAGGTCGTGAATAGGTACAGCAGCGTGCTTGGTCGATTGACCAAGGATGGCAGTCGATCGACCAATGTGGCGGGAACAGTAGCTCCTGGAAAGTGCAACTCAGTCGATCGACCAATGTAGCCAGTCGATCGACTGAAAATACTGCTGTTACTCCTTATTTCTTCATATTTGCTCAATAACTTGAGCTAATGAGGTCTAAAAACCTGCAAGTGCACAATAATACGCGCCCAAAATTGCGCAAAACCCAAAATAAAGTCTCAAACGTATAAAATCCTAAGCAAGCAAAATAAAAATGCGAAGTTTTCGCGCACACAAAAGCAATAAAAAGTGTCTAACAAAAGCAAACAAAATGAAGTTTATGAAGAGCTCGATCAACTAATAGTTGATCAAGAATGACCACGGTATGGCCCACTTCGTCGGCTTCTGGCTACTAGAGGTAGCCTCAACGGTGCTTATTTGAGCAGCTGCACCCTTCTTAGCTTCCACGTCCGTATGGCTCAACGGATCAACATTCTCATCATCTCCCCAGTCAAGGATCTCTTCGGGCTTGTCAGAATCCAAGTCGGACTCTCTGGCTTTGACTGGCTCGTCATCAACTACCTCATCAATTCCATAACTCAGGCAACCAAGACCTCCTCTTTGAATGATCGGCTTCTTTACCGCTGGAGCAACTTGCAGCACTTCCTTCCCCAAACCAGCTCCTGCAACATCTAAAACAACAGATTCTTCCTCCTTTTTGCTCCCAGTCTGGGGCGGAGGGGTTAACACAGAAGTAGTAATAGAGACAGGCAATTCATGAAGCACAAAGTACGATTTCTTTTCAGAAACCGTATTACAAGTCACGGGCCACATGGGGTCCTTTTTCTTAGCAGATTGGGCAAAGACAATAGAATGCTTTCCCACTTTGAAAGTCAAGGTTCCTAGACCGACATCTATGACTGCACCAGCAGTGTGCAGAAATGGCCTACCCAAAATAATGGGTATATGAGCATCCTCAGGCATGTCAAGTACAACAAAGTCGACGGGGAATAAGAACTTCCCTATTTGGACAGGGATGTCCTCTAAGACTCCTATTGGCTGGACCGCAGATCGGTCAGCCATCTGTACTGTCATATCTGTTATTGCAAACCTAGTTAATTTGAGCTTCCTAGCTAGACTCAAAGGCATGACGCTTATACTAGCTCCTAAGTCACATAATGCCTTCTCAATAGAGAAGGTACCTATATTGCAAGGAACAGAAAAGCTACCCGGGTCCTCTAGCTTATGGGGTGCAGTGTGAGACAAGTAAGAGCATGACTCTTTAGTTAATGCGACAGTATGAACATGTTCAAGCGACTTTTTCTTAGACAGGAGTTGCTTCATGAATTTAGTGTAGGCAGTCACTTGATTGACCAACTCAAGGAAGGGTACTTGTACATTCAAGCTACGAATAACTTTTTCAAACTTACTGAAAGATACCTGTTCCTTTGTTGGCACTAGTCTCTCCGGATATGGGGCTGTAAGAAGTACCTTAGCCCTTTCCTCTAAGTTGCGCATGCCGGCATCCGTGGACTTAGGCTGGAAGTCCACTGCTTTCTCCTTGTTAAAGCTCGAATCCTCCACAGACCGTCTCAAATATGAGCCATTAACCGTCATCGGATCGAACTTCGGAATTGGGACAGATCCATCAGTACTCGGGTCTGGCCCTAACACTTTCGGAGTTGTCGTGCCCCGAAACAAATGGTCCCTCAAGTTATCGGGCATCGGAGGACGAACAATCTCGCTATCAGCAGTAATCTTGGTCGATCGACCACTATCCTCACTCGATCGACCAAGGTGTACAGTTCCAGAAGCTGCTGTAACCCGCATATCAGTCGATCGACCGGGTGTATCAGTCGATCGACTGATATACCTAGTAGACGCCTTTTTCTTTGAATTATTCGTTACAGCTTTCTTTTGACTCGGATCTGCCTCATTCTTTTCAACAGCGTCCTCGACCATGGCAGGCCCCTCCAGGGTGGACCCACTCCTCAACGTGATGGCGTTTAGGGTCTCCTTTTGGTCGGTTTGAGTCGGTAAGTGTCCCGGAGCTCGAGAGGTACTCTTACTAGCCAATTGAGCAATTTGGCTCTCTAGTAGCTTCATCCCGGCCTCTCTTGCTTGGGACTCCTTTATCAGCAAGTTATTAAACTCAGCAAAATCAGAACTATGGGATTGTTGTTGTTGTTGCGGCACATAAGGAGGTTTTTGATATTGTTGTTGCTTTTGATGAGGGGGCACATAGGGTTGCTGCTGCGGAGGTGGAGTTGGATTTAGGACATTCTGGCTACTCCACCTCAGGTTGGGATGAACATTGGGCTCATAGTAGGTGTTTGTCTGCCTATAATGTTGAAAGGCGGCACAAGACTCAAAGGGACTAGGTCAATTCTTCGAAACGTGTCCCTCAGCTCCACACCTTTCACAGACGAAAGGACCGTCTGACACAGCATTTACTTGGTAAATACCCCCCTTTGAAGCTCCTCCTAATTCATATTTGTCAAATCTCGCAGTGAGAGCTTCAAGTGCAACAACAGAGGAAGATTCAGCGGCTCTCCTCTGGTTCCCTCTGGAATTCCCATACTCAGCCTTGTGGGTGGCTAGATCGTCGATGATCTTCCACCCCTTGGTCTCTCCCAAGTTCTCAGCAAATCGGCCATTGGTTGCAGCATCCAAAATAGCCCTCTGATCGTCATACAGCCCATTATAGAAATGATTGCACAAGCTCCATTTTTCGAAACCATGGTGCGGTATGGTTCGCACCAGCTTCTTAAATCGGACCCATGCCTCGTGGAAGTTCTCATCCGGCCCTTGTTTGAAACTCATAATTTGAGCTCTAATAGCAATCGTCTTTGAAGCAGAAAAGTACTTCTTGTAGAATGCCAATGCCAAGGAATTCCAGTCGGTGATCCCATGAGCAGCTCGATCCAGATCTCTATACCACTCCCTTGCAGCATCACGAAGGGAGAAGATAAACATGGTCTCCTTGATCTGGTCTTGGGTCACGCCGGCTGGTGGGGGTATGGAAAATGATGGTCAATAAACGTCTCCATATGCTTAGCCGCATCTTCATTTACTGACTCCCAGAATCGGTTTCTCTCAACCATATTAATGTATGAAGGCTTTGGTTCGAACTTCCTGGCATCTCCTGGTAATTCGAACCCCTTATATAAGTTTGCAGCTGTCGGCTCAGAATGACTAGCTATACTCGCTTCCTCAGCCATGACTGGAATTTCTGGAGAAGTAACTGTCTCGGCTGAAGAGGTGGAAACGGGTGAAGAATGTGGGTCTTCCTCGAACAGCTCGTTCTCGTGATAGCTTGACAGAGTACTCAGCTCTTCCTCTGTCGGTAATACCCTTTGTGATCGTCTCAACTCGCGCAAAGATTTCTCTATCTCAGGATCGAATGGTACTAGTTCACCACCCTGTGACCTGCGCATAAAAAGAAACTACAAAAAGAATATAAGAAAAGTTTAAGGAACAGAAGTCCCTTAAACTAAGAAAGACTAAAAGTAAAACAACTAAAAATTAGAACTATTTCCTCCCCGGCAACGGCGCCAAAATTTGATACCCGTCGTGAGGTGTCAAAAATAAGATTTATAATTTCCAACTACAACTATAGCTAGCGGCAGTCGGGTCGAACCACAGAGAGGCAGATGTAAATTCTAGTTGTTTAAATTCAGTCTAAGGTAACAATAAAGTGGGGGGTTTGATTGGATTGGTCTAATGCTAAGAATAAATAAAGACAATAAACTAAAAAGACGGATTAAACAGATAAAGGAGGGGCACTAGGATGGTCGGTTCATTACAGCTTCGGCGGCAGCATACTAAACAGGTCTAAATCGAACACAAGTGAGGCGGGAAACAAGAGGTCCTCTCGGTCCACTCTTAACAGATAGCATCTTTCGATTTCGCTATAAGTCCCTAATATCACTAATACTGACTCTCGTCCTGAAAAGTGACTAACGGTCTAAACTATACCTATCTTTCGATCTCAGCACAGTTTAGTCATCTTAATTGGTGATCAAACAACTTTCCCTATCTTTCGATCTAATGGGTCAGTCATAAATTAAGCATCTAACTGGTCGCATGCATTCGATTCGTTAAATACAACATTAAAATTAATTAAAACGAAGGGTAACCTCACGTGGTCAGTCGATCGACCAGGTATGGCGGTCGATCGACTGACACGCGAATTCAGTCCAATTTAATACTACGCCGACTATGCCATAATTCGCCTACATCCTAGCACAATTGATTTAGCTACTCATGCTGAAAGTGATAACAACAATAATACTAGGGCATAAAATTACTGATTTCATGATTAATGCGGTAAGATAAACAAATAACATAAAACGATAAATTGGCTTTAGGGATACTAACTAGCAATTCTATATCTAATAACGAAATAGAAATAAATTGAAATAGGGCAGAAAAATACCGAGATTGCAGAGGAAAGATTAAGAACAAGAACGAAAATTCCAATGCTAACAATATTCCCAACCCTAATAAAACTTAATGTAAAAACTTGACAAAAATCGGATCTAAAACTTAGGTAAAAACTGGATGCTAAACTGATGTTTCTAGGTTACGTTATATAGCAACTAACGTAACTTTATTTCCTAAACCTAACATAACTTTGGGCTTCAAGATTCACGGTCTTTTAATTCTCGTATGGAATAGCATAATGGTCGATCGACTTCTAAGACTGGTCGATCGACTGAATAGCAATGAGCAGTAGCTTCTGGAACCCGCAGGTTGGTCGATCGACTGATGGCAGTGGTCGATCGACTGCTTGAGCTGCTACTTGACTTCTATAAACTCGTGGATTTGTCTTTTGGGCCTTGAATTGCGCACCAAGCTCGTTCCTCGGGTGAATACTTCACGTCATATGCAATGCAGGATACTCGGGGACGGGTTTAGCTCGATTTCCGCTGGATTCTTCACATTTCTGTAATAATGTACATCATATAAAAGACACGCATCACATTACATTTACATTTGCATTTAGTTATATACCTTTACATTTAGCTTGCATTTGTGAAATATTTCATATTGCATTAGTTAGTTCATATAGTATAGCTTGCATTGCAATATATCTCACATGTTGCATATAGTTAGTTTTATTCATGCATAGCCACTAATGACCAAACCTATTCCTTTCTACACTAGAAATAGTGCTTAACTCGGTTTGGGGAGGTTTGATCATAGGTGACCATAGTTTACTATAAATCATGCATCATATAATATAGTTTAGATTGCATTCATTTGTTATATATGTCATATAGAATTGCCTTTAGTAGAGCATGCATTTATTCATATCATTGTATTTATTTCCGTAAATTCAAAAATCCAAAAAACATGTACTTTCTTTTTCATTCCTACTCCTATATGTACATTGAGGAAAATGTCCAAAATAAAGTGGGGGATGGGAATTTATATTCCAAAACTACAAAAAAAAAAAATTAAAAATTTTGAAAAATACAAAAACATGTCTTTTTATTTCACAAAATCAAAACCCATAAAAATTTGAAAAATTGAAAAAACCAAAAACATGTTCATTTCCTTTATAGTGTAGTATTGTATATATTGTACATATTGTTTGTTTGTTTGTCTATCCTTTTTCACATTGATCGACTACGCCACATCCGAGACATGGGGATCATGAAGACCACATGGTATGATCTTTCCAATCTCCTTTTTCCTCTTTATGTTAATGACTATGTGGCTTTATTTTGTTTGATGCGGTATAAACAATGTGATTGTAGGATAGCATTTAGATTATTTGGCATATTAGTTGGTAGAAGCATATGCATTAGGTTGTATATATGTTAGTTGCATCATGGCATGTAGTTGCATTTAGGAAAATTTTGTGAAAATATCTATTTGGGAAGCTTGACAAGTGTATATAAGGCCCTTGTAGATACTTTTTCTTCTTGAGACTTTGCTCATTAGAATACTTGTAAAACACCCTAGGATGTGTCATGCTAGTATCCTTTGACCCATGGATTAAGGCCTAGTCAAGAGTACCTTGTGGTGTGATAACTCCTTGGCTACCGTTTATTCCAAGGTGACCCTTGAAACCATGCAACCATCTTCCACATTGTACCACATTTTGTCATCAAAAAAGGGGATGGGCACAAAATTTGTTCAAATTTGAGTTCAAGAATTGAAATGAAAAAGATAAAGTTTGCAATTTGCATCAAAAGAAAAGAGGAGTACAAAAATAAGAACTCCTATGCTTCAAATATAAGGCACCCTCGTTACTAATTGGGGTGGCTTTGAAAATGTTCAAAAGAAAATGCAAAAAGTTGAAAGTTGTCAATCATTGAAAAGCCAAACATCAAAGAAATGGCAAAAAGAAATTGTTCTCAAAAATGTCAAATGCCACAAGAAATTGGAGGGAATAACAACAACAACAACAACAAAAGCAAACTCCCATATGAAACTCAAAATACAAATTATCCATTTTATCCATCGAATCCATTTTTGTGCATGGTAGAGAGGGGACGACCCTTCTTCTTGTCTAGGCAAAAGGGGAATTCCGCGATCCTACAATGTTTCTAATACCATAAGGAGTCTACTCTTGACAAAAGCATTTAGCGATTGTGGACAAAGGTACCCTAGTTTGACACAACTTGGAGGTGATTTATTGGTATCCTCTTAGGCTTAGTAGCTTGAAGAAACCGTATCTATAATGGAGTGTGTACCCTTAGATTGCTTCCCTTTTAGATAATTTCCTCCACTTAGATGAGGAAAGTGGCTATTCTTTTGTAGATACATCCATTACTCGTTTTGTGTGCTTAATGATGGGATGTATCGCCATTTTGGCAAGCCCCACCTTGCCTTGCAAGAAGGCACCTTATCTCATGGATGTCTTGCTGTGAGTTGAAGGGGCGAAGTGAGACCTGCTAATTGTCTCATATCGCTTATATTATTAGGATAGTTTAAATAAAGGTCTAGTTCTAGTCACCTCTTTACTTGGGACGAGTAAAGGTTCGGTTTGGAGATGTTTGATGTGACTCTTAAATGCGCACATTTAGTCCCCTAATTGAGCCTATTTTGCATACTAATATAGCATTTCACGGCCATTTTATCCGTCAATTCTTTCCTATTTTGGTTTCCTAGTGCATTTTATATGTCTTATAGGAAAGAAGATAATGAGGCGAGAATTCCCGTCTCACGCGCATATTTGGAAGCTTGTTGACGATCTAGGATGGACTAGTATGAAGAGGGGGCAAGAATGATGACCAAGGATGTAGGAATAAAGAGTATATAGAAGGATCATAGGCTTAAAAGCAAGGATGACGAGAACGAAGCCATTACAAGAAGAAACTGCTCGGAACCAAACCAAGAGTTACTCCTTTGGCTCTGAAAGTATGCTAGATAAAACAGCATCGAAAAATCAAGTGGTCTAGGCTTTTGAATCACTCTAATAGGAGTACGGATGAGGAAATGACGTCCGTTTTACAATCCGAGCTCAAATAGACAAGCTGTCCGCCAATCCGCGCGTCCCGAGACTAAAGACGAGCGTCCCCAGTCCCAAGACGAGCGTCTCCCCTGCAAGATGAGCAGATTGTTAGACATTAAAAAAGAGAAGCACTCTGCCCAGTAATCTGAGCGTCTTGCTCCCAAGGCGGGCGTCTCAGAACGCTATGATCCGGGCGTCCCGGTGCCAATCCGAGCGGATCCCTTCACAGACTGGTCGTGCTCCAAGCTGATCCGAGCGGATCTTGGTGGGAGTAGCAACGTGATATGCGCATCTCCCTCGGAACTTGAAATTCACTACTCTACACTTAAGCATTGTTATTTACTAATCTACCCTTGTTTAACCTAATGATGTACTACTATATATACTCCAATTGTAATAATCAAAGGCACCAAGTTTCCTTAGATAAAATCAAGTTCTCTTAGATTAGATTAGGAGTAGATTAGAATAGATTAATCTAAATCATTCCACAAAATTACATTTTAATCTTTCCTTAATCATTATTCAAGTTTGTTATTGGGTAATTGAAGATTATTGGCTTATTATTGAAGAATTGACAATTCTTCATCAATCAATCAAGTTTTCTTCTATTATTCTTTGCTTTATTATTTAGATCATCTTAAGTTTGGTATAATCTATTTACTCTTTACTCTTTATTGTTTATTTCTTCACTCTTTTATCATGTTTATACTTGTTGTGATGATTGACACCATTGATAACATGTTTTCCATGATAATAAGTGAGTAGTTATTTAGCTAGGATTAATTGGGAATTAGGGAAAACAAACATGGGGATTGATCTATGCTTAATATAATATGTTTTCATAATTAATTTGCTTGCTTGTTGTGATTTCAACTTGTGCACATGTTGTGTTTGATGAAATGCGAGCCTATGAATCCTTGCATTTTTTACCCATCACCTATCTCTTCAATGAGGCTTGTAAGCATATTGATGGGGCATATTCTGCACCGCTGACCAAGTCAACATATTGAGCAAGGTCAAGGGTATCCATAGCAAAGTCAAACGACTTAGACAGCCTAGCCGATACAATCCATCGGCCTGTCACCTGGGTCTCGGCCAGACAAACTAGCCAGCCAGGACACATATCCGCGTACTCATATCCAAGACCCTCGGCGAGCCCACCACAGGTGCATCGGCCGAGGGTACAACAGTCTTTCCACCTAATGAGCCACGTGGCCACTTGGCCACTACGTGACAAAAGGTGAATGCCTATAAATACTCCTCAACCTTCATTGAGGAAAGTAACCACAACTTACCTCTCTAAGTTCACTATTCATCTGGTAATATCTTCCTTATCTCTCTACAATACACTCTTAGCCAAGTAACCACAACTTACCTCTCTAAGTTCACTGACTTGAGCGTCGGAGTGAGTACGCTCGGCCAAAGCCGAGCCCTCAGTTTGTTCATCGTTTCAGGAGACCGCAGGAAGGATTCTAGCAAGGACATCATTCTACTAGCAACGAGTGGTATCAAACATCTGCTCTGGATTTACACCCGGAACAATTGGCGCCGTCTGTGGGGAGTACACACTAAAAGCTAGTCACATTCATTCCCAAAACAACAAAAACAAAAACACAAGAAAAAAACCCACCCCAAAAGCTAAGAAGATGTCAAAACAACAAATAGTCGTGACCGACGAAACCGAGCTACCCCAGGATGAGACATTTCACCATTCCTGAGTATTGCAACCCTCCACCGGCGGAGTAATCCAACCGGAAGTCGGAATGCCGATAACACCGGACACACCGCCGCCCGTCAACCAGGTCACCATCATGGGGCAAGTGGTTGACATAGCAAAACTGAAGACACTCCTAGACCTGATTGGGAGTGCACCAACTCACGCAGGCTCGCCGACACAAGCGGCGGAAACCGTCCAAAAACCGGGCCCGGGCGTGACTCCAAGAAATTTGAACGAAGCACTTTGGGAGAAGCGGACCCTATCGGACGCCGGAGGAGCCCAGAGTGGACGTGGTGAACATAAGTCCATCTCGCACTCGGGAGAGGGGATCTGCGTCGCCGCAACATCGACGGGGAACACCCCGGGGGAACCAGCGAAGTCCGACTCAGGAGAGTCGGAGAAGAAGTCCGAGTCGAAGAAGGAGCCCTTCCCGCTACGAGGAGAGAAGCCGGACCAGGAATGCGAGGAGTCGGTCGCCGCGTGTCATCCGACACGTGGTCAAACAGCCTCTCGATGATTATGTTCTAGAGACCGCCGTGCCACCCAAATCCGAAGGCTGCCGACGCTCACATACAAAGGAGATAGTGACCCAACCGACCACGCCGAGGCCTTTGAGTCTCACATGTCGATATGGGAACAGCCCGATGAAGTCTGGTGCCGGGTCTTCCCAACGACTCTGCATGGGATGGCTCAGAGTTGGTACAAGAGACTTCCCGACGGCTCGGTATATTGTTTCGCCGACCTAAAGGACGCCTTCTTGGCCCAGTACTCTTGTAACAAAAGGAGGGCCGTGGAGACATCGGACCTCCTAACTATCAAACAGGAGGAAGGCGAGTCTCTACGAGCCTATGTGAAGAGGTTCGAGGACAGGGTACAGCAGATTCGGGAGATCAACCCCGAACTAGCGGCGTTCGCACTGATGAAGGGCCTCCCAAAGGGAAGCTTAAAAGACGAGCTCATCAAGCACGGGGGCCTGGGCATGGACGCCGCACGAAAGATGGCCGACCAGGCCATCAAGGTGGAAGATTACCACAAAACCTGGGTAGGCCCCGGCGAGGCCGAGACCTCGAGAGAAGAAAAGCCGCGGGATGACGGCCGGATGAGACGCCGCGACACTAACGGTCGCGGTCTGAGAAACGCCGTGACAATAACGGTCACGGTCGATAGATCCGCCGGGAGCGGAGGACAAGACCGGCGCGGGGAGTTCGGGGCTGTTTTACCGAGGGCATTACCATGACAAAACCCCTGCTCGTCGCACGGCCGCCCAGTCTTCGCCCGCCCGAGCGAGGGCGAGGGCCGTGGGAGCGGCCTCCCAAGCCAAAAGGAGACGGAGACGCGAACCCGATCTGCGAGTACCACGGTTGCGCCGCCACCTCATCGACAACCTGCCGCACAGACTGAAGAATGCCATTGAAGAGCTAATCCGGAAGGGGTGCCTCGACAAGTATGTGGCCAAAGGCGTCAAGACCGACGCCGGCGGCGGATAAGAAATCCGTTTTTCAGCGGATAGGTGTTATCCACGTAGTCATCGGAGGTAACGAAACGGCGGGTCGGCTCATGGGCACAAAAGGCACTGAACGAGGCATATCGGGCCATCAACTTTGTGCCCAACACGGCGACCCCGCCTCCGGCATTCCCGATATGACTATTGGAGGGAAGGACTACGAAGGAGTCATCGCCCCTCATAGCGACCCACTCGTAGTCAACCCGGACATAGCCAATCACCTGGTGAAGAGGTGTCGATTGACACGGGCGCCTACACGAACATTATGTTTAGGGAGTGCTTTATGACCTCGGCCTTAGACTCAAGGACTTGAGCCCTGCGCACATCCACTGCATACGGCTTCTCCGGGCGGGCTGGTCCCCCAGGTTCAATCGGACTCCGGTGATGTTCGGCGAGGGGATGCGACCAAGAATGTCCTAGCCGAGTTTGTCGTCATCAACGGCTCATCCGCCTACAACGCCCGATAGGCCGAGTTACACCGAGCGATGCCGACGACGCGGTGATGTCCATCCGGCCCACGACATTAATGTATGTCTCGGACCGGGGGGAAGCGCATAAGCTCGTCTCAAAGACGAGAAAGACGAGGTGGTCAACATCCGGATATCGCGAGAGGATGCAACATGCAATCCCTCAAAGTGGCAAAGCGATCGGAGAGGGGGAAAAGCTCATCCTCACAACCAAAGGGCGACCTTATGGATGTAACCGACGGCTGATGGGGGAAGAGCGCCTCTAATAAGGCATTAGGAAGCTTATAAGCCTTTTTTTGTAGCGCCAGAGGTGCCCAAAATAGCTATGGGCACCCCGGCGCATGTTAATATCAAATGTAAAAACAACCAAGTCTTTCATCAAAATGTTCATTCTTTTTCAGGCTAGACGCCATCAAGAAGCCGACGCCGTCTCATCTGTCGATTCGACAAGAGCGCGATCGTTGAAAGAGGCCGACGCCGTCTCATCTGTCGATTCGACAAGAGCGATCGTTGAAAGAGGCCGACGCCGTCTCATCTGTCGATTCGACAAGAGCGGCATCGTTGAAAGAGGCCGACGCCGTCTCATATCTGTCGATTCGACAAGAGCGGCGATCGTTGAAAGAGGCCGACGCCGTCTCATCTGTCGATTAAACAAGAGCGGCGATCGTTGAACAAGGCCGACGCCGTCTCATCTTGTCGATTCGACAAGAGCGGCGATCGTTGAACAAGGCCGACGCCGTCTCATCTGTCGATTCGACAAGAGCGGCGATCGTTGAAAAGAAGCCGACGCCGTCTCATCTTGTCGATTAGACAAGAGCGGTGGTCTCCATGAAGAAATGTAGTCTTTGTGGCGATCACCCCAAATAGTAGACGCTTGGCGAGTCACTTAAAGTGGTAGACGCCGCGTAACACACTATCCGGACGCTTGACTCACACTTTGTCATAGACAAGAGCGGTGGTCCCCATGAAGAAATGTAGTCTTTGTGGCGTCACCCCAAATAGTAGACGCTTGGCATCACTTAAAGTGGTAGACGCCACGTAACACACTATCCGGACGCCGACTCTTCTTGTCATTACCGACAAGAGCGGCAGTCTCCATCAGAAAGCAGACACCGTGACAGTCGCGGTGTGCGCAGTTGGCAAACAAATGAAATGCCTTAAAAGCGTTAAAAACAGTTGAGATGTACACTCTAAACCGCCTCGGCCAAGCCTAGTCGGAAACAAAAAGAGACGCTCAATTAATAACAGAAGAGGGCAACTCAGACAAAAACGAGAAAAGACCTCGGCCAAGCCAGAGGCAAAACGAAAAAAAAAAAAAAAAAAAAAAAAAAAAAAAAAAAAAAAAAAAAAAAAAAAAAAAAAAAAAAATTATGGAGAAGACCTCGGCATACCGAAGGCAAAAGAAACGAACTCTTATTAATAATAACGGTTTACGGAAGAAAAGAAGACGCGTAGTCCCCATTGGGATAAACCAAAACACAACCTATCAAAGTTGTACAAAATACAAGGAAAGAAAAGCAAAAACTACAACTTAAGTCATTTGAAGCGCCAAAAGATGGCAGACGGAAAGGGCTTGACAGTGAAAGAGCTTGACAATTGGCCCCGAACAGCTGAAACAGATCTGCTGTAAACTTGTTCTCATCAAGCGACCCGTTGTTAGTGAGGAGTGAAGCTATCTGAGACACCGGCGACCCACCTCCCTATGCCTGTCATCATTGCTCACCATCGGCGGTGGCCGCATCCTCTTCGATGGGCAACCCGGCGGCTTCCTTAGCGACCTCGGCTTGGCCTCGGCTTCATCGGCCGCCCTCATTCTGTCGGCTTCCTCATGGGCCACCTTAGCCTTCTCGGCAGAGCGACCTTCTCCGCGGCCGCCTCCTTCTCAATCTTCGCCCTCGCCGCCTCCACGGGCCTTCTCCGCCATGGCTTTCTCCTTAGCCGCAAGCTTATCATCAAACGGCTCGTTGTATCCGTCCCACGGAAAGGAATCTTCAAGAGGAAAAGCTCCTCGATCACTTCCACAGCGCTCCTTCGGCCGGATCCGAATCGACGGCGCATTAGGGAGCATGACGGTTTGGAGCATCTCAATGTCCTCCTCCTTCCTTGATGACGGCCTCTTTGCCCCGAATCGGCTTCGCTGGGCCTTAAAAGGTCCCGGATTCGTCCCTCTGCTTGAAGATAGAGGTCGGCACGCCCCCGAGCTTTCTCTAGCGAGCTTCGCAGCTTGGCCGCCGCACCTCGGCCTTGGCTCTCTCGAAGAGACCTCCCTTTCAGCGTCCTCCCTGACTTTTCGCTCGGCCAAGAGCGCCTTCTCAGCATCTCCCCTAAGCTTCCGCTCATTGAGAAGACCCAGCTTCGCCGACACGGCCACCTGCTTAGCGGCATTACGCTCATGAACAGCTCGGGCCACGTCCTTCTCCTGCTCCCTGAGACGGGCAGCGGTAGCCACGTTCCACCTTGCAAGCTCCCTAATTAGCTTCGTGCCTTCCTCTATGAGTTGGGAGACGAAGCCTTAAGATGAAGGGACGGTGGTGACAATTTGACCCCCGACCTGCGGCTGGGAGGAGGATACCTTCTGGGATGAAGGGTTGACGGTGACGCCTTGATCACCAACCTGCGCAGAGGTCCCCTCCACTTGCTGCCCAACGAGAGCAGAAGCCGGCTGCGGCTGATCTACAAAAGTTTAATAAAAGCATTAGTATCGACATGTATCGGCGTATCGGAAAACAAGTCATTAGGGCCACCTAATGACCTGGCTAGATTTTAGCCACGGGATGGATAGTTACCTTGCCTGGCCTTCTTGACCGGAGGAGGCACCTCCTCGCCGGCGAGAGGCCGTCTTCTTCCTCTTACGGATGAGAGGAGATCCCTCCGCATCAGAGTCCCCCTCAGAAGGAATATCAACAATCTCCACCTTCTTGGGGGGAGGGATAGGAGATTGAGCCGGGGTCAACGGTGTTTTTCGCGTCCGACGCACTACACCGCTAACAACCCTCGCCTGAGCCTCCTCCGCGCTCAAGCCCTTCCGCCGTTGTTCCATAAGGTCACTCGCCGACTTCCTACGGTCGTGGGCTGGAGCCTTCGGATGCAAGTTAGCAACGGTCCCATCTTTGTGCAGCCCCATTCTACGAAGAAGATCCTCAGACAAGTACCTTCCAAAGTGGTCTGCGAAAGAAACAAAGCAAGAGTTAAGTAGAAAAAAAATAAACCGAAATCCGAGTAGCAAGAGCATTAACAGCGGCGATGGGCCTCACACCGACCCCACTCACCCTGTGCTAGGGCCGGTATGAGGCCAACATGGCAGAGCGGCTCATCCTGAAGGATGATCTGCGTCGGGGGAATCCATTTTTTCGGTACCCCACTCTTGTCCACCTCAAAGAGCCTCATCGCCAGCTTCTCATCCTCTTGGAGATAGACGCGGCTGACATCCATTTTGAGTTTCTTCCGGGAAACCCATCTATCGTGCTCCGCCTGAGTTTCACACCGCAAATTCACTCGGTCTTTGGAAAAAAGCGTAGGCGGCGGATAGTCATCCGCACCTTAACGTACACCCACCGCCTTGCCGATCCTTGCAAGAAGGAAGCTTGTTGACAGAGACATAACCCGGCTCCATCTCCACACTATACCATCCGACGCGCGAAAAAATGGTTTGAGATGGTGAAGCCGGCGGAATAAATTCACCGTTGGGGCCTTTCCCTGAAGAGACAGAGCCGACAAAGCCGATTATAGTCCTCATAGCCAGCGGGTGCGGTGTGCGACAACAGCAACGTTCATGGCTCTAATAATGGCCACAACGTACTCATTCAACGGAAACCGGAGCCCAAACTCCAAATCTTTGCATATATACGCCGGTATGGCCCGGTGGAGGGCAACAGACGGCCTGACCCTCCTCAGGGATAACAATTTTGTATCCCCTACCGAAGAAAAAATGGCCCTCGAAAAATTGAGCGCCTGAACAACTGGCGAGCTCATGAGTCCAAGCACGGTCAAGAAGGACCTTGCAGGCCTTGCCGTGATCCATAACGTACTGCCTCCCTTCATTGCGACAAGGCCTTTCCACTTCATCACCGAAATCATCACCAAAATCGCCATAGGAATCAGAGTCCTCCCATTCCTCAAGAATTTGAGGATCAACTTCAGGAGAAGGAGACCTAGGGCCCCCCGACGCAGGTTTGCTAGGTCCAGCATCAGCAGAAGACATTTCCACAACAAACTACTAGCAAGATAAAAAGAATTTGTTTGATTACCTTGAAGAAACACGCTCGCCGGATCGAAGACCGAAGATTTGCAGAAAAGAAAGTCCTTCAAAGTTTAGAGAGATGAAGATTTTGGGAGAAAATTTTCGAAAAATTTGAGGAAATGAAAGTAATGGCCAAAATCACAGAATAACTGCCCTATTTGTAGGAAAAAGCCCATGAAGAAGGACCAATCAGGGCACGGCCCATGAAGCGTCAACCAATCAGCAAGCAGACACGTGTCGGACATGCAACCACGGAATGTCAATCGTTGCAACAGTTGAATGTCAATCAATGCTACAGTTACCAAGCGTATTCAACACGCTCATTCACATCTCTTCATCTCCCGCAACAAATTCCTAAGCACCCGCTCTCCGCCGGCCACACAATCGACCAAGCCATGAAGCACCGGCCGGGGGCAATCAGAAATAACCGGCACTCCCAGCCCTGGTCTCGGCCGGCATCATCATTCTTTCCCACATCGGATACCCTTCACGCATCCATGTGGAGGGGGGATATGGTAGGCCTACGAATGATCAAGCCGATGCATCAGAAGAAGCCGACGCAGAAAATTTTTGCATAACACTTGCGCAGAATATACACTCAACATACATCGGAGCCCATGCCACGGCATAGACTACGGCTGGGGCAAATTGATGGGGCATATTCGCACCGTGACCAAGTCAACATATTGAGCAAGGTCAAGGGTATCCATAGCAAAGTCAAACGACTTAGACAAAATTTCTAGCCGATACAATCCATCGGCTGTCACACTGGTCTCGGCCGGACAAACTAGCCGACCCAGACACATATCCGCGTACTCATATCCAAGACCCTCGGCGAGCCCACCACAGGTGCATCGGCCGAGGGTACAACAGTCTTTCCACCTAATGAGCCACGTGGCCACTTGGCCACTACGTGACAAAAGGTGAATGCCTATAAATACTCCTCAACCTTCATTGAGGAAAGTAACCACAACTTACCTCTCTAAGTTCACTATTCATCTGGTAATATCTTCCTTATCTCTCTACAATACACTCTTAGCCAAGTAACCACAACTTACCTCTCTAAGTTCACTGACTTGAGCGTCGGAGTGAGTACGCTCGGCCAAAGCCGAGCCCTCAGTTTGTTCATCGTTTCAGGAGACCGCAGGAAGGATTCTAGCAAGGACATCATTCTACTAGCAACGAGTGGTATCAAACATCTGCTCTGGATTTACACCCGGAACACATATAAACCAACTCGAGCCTCATTAGACCATGCATAGAGTTGAATAGGAAGGATTAAGTCGACTTGTAGGTGTTGTACAATCTTAACCGATTCGGCTCCGGGACCCAAACCTTCTTAGGGATTGTAAGCTTATACACCAACTCAATCCCATCACAACAATAAGTGCTTGCATCTAATTGAGAACATGTTTGTATGTTTTACTCCCATGAATCCCCTATGAACCCATGATATCCTAGCACTTTTAGTCATTTATTTACATCTCTGGATTTATTGCTTGCTTTACTTTATTGCTTTCATTAGTTTAGAACACAACTACAAACCCCAACAATTGTGACACTAGTATAAATAGAGATAGATAGACTTAGAACCTAAAGCACACCATCCCATGGATCGACCTCGACTTAGCCACTAACTAGTTGTTTGTTGAGAATATAAATGTGTTTGATTGGGAGACCCGACGATAACTCACATCATACATCTCGACGATTCCTTACTTCTATATCACATAACTCCGGTCAACATTTTTCATAGTTACTTTTATCCTTCTTTTCTCTTTACACTCAACAATACCAATTAATAGTTCATCTCCTTACTCCTTGTACCTAACTCTCTATTAATCCAGTTACCTTTTCGTTGCTCTAAAACTCAAATTCCATTATTTCATATCAGTATCATCTCAATCTTTCTTACCATAGATCTTCTCACATCATGCTATCACTCACAAACCAAAACTCGTTTCATACCGTTAATTTCCCAAGAAAAGCACACACTAGTTTTACCTCTTAATAAACCAAATCTCCCAAACTCACTCACTATCTACAATCCACGTCGCTACATGTCTCCATCTAAGTTCACTATATACCACTATTCTCCATCCCTCTACAACGACCTTTCATTACATATATTCTTAACCAACACAATCTAACCATCTCCTTCCATAATTCCTTACACATCTCAAGTTGATACCATTCACATCCTTCCTTTCAACCTTTTCATTCTCACGTTCCTTACACTTACATCACTCCTTGGTCATATACACTTACCTTTACATTACTCAAATTTGCAATTATATCACTTACCACGTCTCACAAAACTTGCATCATGCCTCAATTATCTCATCAATGTTCCTTTTCTTTTTCCACTATCCATCACAACCACATATAACTCATGTCCTCCTCACTGAACTCATACCCACCATAAGGTGCCACTCACTACATCATAAGATTGGGTAACTTACGCATCAAGACTGACACACATGTAAAACAATGTATAAAGAAGCAAAATAATACCTTTGAATTAAACATAATATGCAACAAAGTCAAAAGATAAGCATATAACCCAAAACAGGGGTAACTAGATCGAGTACAGCCTACTCGATCGAGTAGGTAAAGGTCAGAAGCACATATAAGAAATTAACAGGGCTACTCTATCGGGTAAGGGTTACTCGTTCGATTAACAAGAGGTGAACTATCGAGTGAGGGCCACTCGATCGAGTACCCTACGCATTTCTCAAAGACTTGTCCAAATTTAAATAAAAGGGTCATATCTCACTCGTTTCTTGGTCATTTTGGGCATGTGACCTATAGTTAGAATCGTAAAATAATAATCTTTCACCTCCAATTAGAATCACATCAAAATCATATATACATCTCAAGTTATAACAGTTTAAAAACAACCTCTCTATAATCGAACAACATAACTATTTGATTTTCTCTTTCAAACAACTTAAACATCAACAAAGTGAACAAAAGCGACTCGATACTTGTAAAACCACTATCCCTAACCATATGTTACTATATACCAAAAGCCAAACAATAACATCTATCATGCTCATATAACATTCAACTTATTAATCATGTACTAACCGCATTCTTTAACTTTATAACTTTTCGTAAAACGAAACATACTCATACATTACAAATACTATTTCCATGTTACTAATACAACAATATTACAAATCCACTTCGTCACCTAAACATATTCTTAATCACGAAATTCATATGCTCATGCAATTTTCACTCCATCTTTTCCAATCCATTCATCTATTTCAACCGCATTCTTCATCCAACATGTGCATATGACACAACAGTAAACAAACATATAAACTTATTATATAACTTTACGCAAACAAAATATACATATACGACACAACATCCCTATTCACATGTTACTATTATGCCACATTATAAATCATCCATCCTGCAACTTCATTATTCATCACATATTATCATATATGAACTACTTCCTTTTACCACCACATCATTCATCATTCTCATATACTTTTCCAACAATTCCAAACAACATATCATCCATCATATACATTAGAACATTAGTAAACACATAAGGATCCCATGACATCCCATGGTGACCGGTTTAAAGTTGTAGGGCGAGTTCGCGACTTTAGGACGTCTCCCAAATCTTTGCATTAGCTCCTAACAACTGAAGGGTAATATCCGTATAAAACCCATAATTTGAAGGATTATAACGCAAATTTAATACGTGATTTATAGTCATAAACGAAAAACAATGAACAATGATAAAGCATTAGAAATAACCTCCGGTCCTAGTGCAATTCGGCAATGAGAGATCAAAGTAGATCTCCTCCTAATTGTTGCACCCAAGATCGTCCGAGAAATGCCCTTTTGCTAGAATGAATCCTCTAATTGCCTTGCAATATTGAGAGGATTATTTTGTGAGTTTTGCTTAGATGAGAGATCTAAAAGTTTTTAAGAGAAATGTTTCTCAAAACCCTAATTTATTTTGCAAAATGACAATTAGGTTACAAGTGAGGAGAAGGTCTCCTTTTTGTTTCCTCTCATTCGGCCAAACCGTGTGGACTAGGAGGAAATGGGCTTCCATTTTCTCCTTATTTTTAACTCGTGGTCCGAGGCTAAAATGTATACAACGCGGTGTTTATTATAAACTGTCATCGGTTATCGGATATTAAATCATCAACTAATAACACGGATTAGTTGAATTATTAATACATGTCCGACAAAGACAATATTGTATAATTATATTCAATATACATTTAATTAAATATAAAACGCTTATATTCAATTTACGAATTAACCGCTTAATTCGTCTTAGCCATTTTTATTTAATCCGTATTAAATAAAATATCTCAACATCACATTTTGACTAATTATTAGTCAAATAACTCGGACTATCTGGTTAGTCAAATTTGGCATCTACATGACTGTATTTTCATACCGTCACATCTCTCAAACGTATCCTATAGGTGTGACTTTTAGGGACCAGTTGATCACCGCCATCTGTATGACAATAACGTCAAACTTATCTAGCAAGCCAACCGTTATTGATAAACGTGGACCAACTGATTATGATACAAAAGTATACCCTTTGATCCTTTTAGAGATTTATAAGTCCTTGCACTAACTGTAAAGGACATCAGCCCCAACAACAACTCCTACCCGGGTTCATTTTATTTTGACTCTCTAGATTAATTGGGTTCATTAGTTACAGGTTCCAAAATCGTCGCTCTGATACCACTTTGTAACACCCCCATACATCAAGTGCCTTACCAGGACCACCCAATGCATGAGAATGCTACCATCTCGGTTACCCGAGGCAATGTATATCAAATAGACCATAAAAGAAAGTACTTTAATAGATAAGTTTAAGTGATTATATTACAAAACCAACTGTAAATTAAAGTACAACCGTTCTAAAACAAACTACAACTAAAGTGACAAAAGTATAATGACAACACAGCGGAAGACTACTATCGGATTCGTGACAACTCCATCTCCAGCTAATCTCGCGTGCATCCATTGTGTACCTGCTAGACAACTGCTCACCGCCCCTGAATGGATCACCACAGTTTTTAAAACATTTAAACGGGGTCAGTTACTGATTACACAAAAACAATACAACAGATATAATACACAATCATCAAATCTCCATCATAACTCCACACACCTGACTAGTGTGTAGTCCTGCCAGAATACCCATCGTAACAAGTATTCCACACTGCCAGTGGGGGACCGCAGCCGTTCCCACCTAAGCCCGCCTCATCTCATCTGAGCGATAACTCATGTTCCTTAATGTGCACATCCCCTATGTGATGGGTTCCACAGAGGGCGAATCAAGGGCGTGAAGCCACTCCCGTAAGTGACTCCACTCAGCCGAGGACGCACCTCGAGAACCACAGACAGTTATACAATCAATTATGCAACACCAACTCCAACACCAAACCAACATGTTATAGATCACAATAACATTAAACAACCATCAACCACAACCATGTAATCAATAACTGAGTAGGAAATCCTACCTGGAAAAAAAATCACCAAGATCGTCACAATCAGCTAATCAAAATCGTTCTTCAATGAAATCACTTCCTATCAAACATACAATCATACAATCACCATCTAACAAACACAATACTCCCAAAACCCCCAATTTACCCAATTAGGATTTCAACCAAAATCAATGAAACAACATAAAAACTATACAAGGACCTTACCCTCGACACGACGAACTCAACGGCGTAAAGAACACGACGATCCGACCACCTTAGCCTTTGGGATTTGATAGTAACGCGACGAATGAAGACAACGTAACTTCTCTTCTCTATGAAAGGTTTTAAAAAGGGTGAAAAATGATAAAGAAAGTGACGGAAGGCTTAATTTAATAATCTCGCGTTAATAACAAATCCCGACTAAAACAACCCGTAAGACTCGCTTACTCGATCGAGTAAGTCACTTACTCGATCGAGTGGCCCTTACTCGATCGAGTGCCACACTTGATCGAGTACCCATCAGACGGAACACTGTTTCGTAAAACAACTTACTTACTCGACAGAGTAAGTCCCACTCGATAGTGTACCCAAAGACATAGAAAACCGTAGTATTACACTCAGAATTATCTGAGCTTACGTGGTCGATTGATCAAGCACGTAGGCGTCGAAAGGTAATAGCGTAGTCTAGGATGCAAAGAGAGAGAGAGAGAGAGAGAAGGGCGGAACACTCGCGTGCCAAATATGGAGGCTGAAGGCCTCTATTTATACTAAACATACATAAGAGTTTAGGAATGACACGGATTTGGAAACAAATCTCGAAAATATTCTGTAAAATTCAAAAAGAGGACCGGAGAAGAGGCGCGGCAACCACTTCGGTTCTTCAAAGAGGCGCAGCAGTTGCTGCGTCTTTTCTCCAGAGGTTTCCTCCTTAGCAATAAAGATTTTCGCGTTTTATTATGGAATTTCGGTAGATTTACACTTCCTTATTCCATGAAACACAATATTACGGTAGATATTTACTTAAAATATTAATTTTAATTAGGAATAAATATCCAGAGAATTCTAGAACATTCTGGAATATTCCGACTTGGCATTTAAACGGTTTTTAGAAAATGAAGCAATTTTTGACCCGGACTCCAAATAAACTCTAATTACTGTCAAAACGACCGTATCGGTGCGTAGATAGCGACCCAAGGGTTGACTCGAGTGTTTGAGCTATCACTTGATGATGAACTTACAGACTGTCATAAATCGTTCCTCGTATCAGACATGCGGCCCAATCATCACTGGGTGGTTGGCGGGAGATGTAGAAATGAGGTATTTATACTAAAAATAATCATACAATTGAATCAAAAACATACACAACAACCCCTTTCCCCCAAATCACAAAAATAGGGCAAAACCCTAAAAGACAAATTGATAAAACTCATAGAACTAGAGGCTTACCGACACAATCGATGCGAAGGAAGGATGAACAAGACTCACGAAAGATCCACGAACTTGAGAGAGATTTGGAGATGACTAGAGTTACGTTGAAAGTTTAGGCTTTGGTAAAAGTGATTACGAAACTGTAAATGTCGTTTATATATCTCCAATCTTCTTTAAATCAAACCGCGAAAATAAACACCGTCAGACTGGATACTCGGTCGAGTATAGAATATACTCGGCCGAGTATCCCCTACTCGGTCGAGTATTACCATACTCGGCCGACTATTCCTGGACAATAGCCTGACCAGAAACACACGACGCATTACTTGGCTGAGTAAGCCATATTCGGTCGAGTAACAGACTTAGAAAACCGTAGTATTACAATATATATGTGCATTTTTTAAGCTTATAATTTTTTTGGGATAATATGTTAACTTTTCGATATCAAAACTAAAATCTAATTGAGATGAGTATTGTTTATATGTAAGATGAAAATTGTCACTAACATAAGACTGATGAGAGTCAACCTATGACCGCATAATATCGTAAGATATAGTCTACCTATTGTATATTTGTATGGATTCGGTGGTCAAAAAGATAGAAACCATTAAAAATAAATTCATAAGATGAAAATCGTCACTAATGTGAGAGTCAACCGTTGACTGCATAATATCATTCATCTACCATCAAACTTATCCATTTAAGTTTTTGAGGCATCTCATGAGTCATGATTAGAGGGTTGGTTACAAACCGAGTTCGGGTTAGGCAAAGCGAGGATCGACCATGATTGGCTTACCTATCTCTAAAATGTCGAGAGAGAGGGTGAGCCTTGATAGCAGGTCGAGCCAGTCGGAATGGACCAGTTTTAGTTTTTTTTTTTTTTTTAAGTTTCTAAAGGGTTTAGGGCGGGGTTGGGCATGTAAAATTCAACCTCGAACCTGCCCAAGACATGGGGCTAGTCGAATCGACTAAGTCGCATGTCGGGTGGAGCAGACCTGCCTTATTGGCCCACCTTTAGTATAATCCACAAAGTTGGAATCGGGCTGACCAGCAAAGCAGGGACTAGTCACACATGTCTTTTATGTCATCTAATCAATCATCTTGGTCATATATATGTCCAATCACCAAATAACCAAGGCTGTCTCTAAGATTTCAATGGCTCATGCGAAATTTTAAACCAAGGCCATCTTGGTTATATATGACGAAATTTTAAACCAAGGCCATTTTAACCCGACATCATTTGCTATCTCAAACATCGATTGAAAGTTACCCCATTGCAAAATGTTAAGTGCTTCAGCCAAAAAGTCGTGTTTGGCAACAAAATTTTTATTAAAGGTTGTGTTTTACAAACTTTTTTTTTAAAGGTGGTGTTTGGAAAAAACTTTTTTTTAAAGGTTGTGTTTGACAAAAAACCCCTTACAATTTTATCAATGTTGCAAGGTTTTAAGTAATCATGAAAAAATTGACCTTATCCGAATAAACCGACCATACCCTAAGCCGACATCCAAAATTCAGACCTGAGTTTGACCCGAACCAGAATTGAGCCGACCCAATATAACTTGACCCGAATATTTATTGTTGTACATTGATTATTATCGTCCATAGATAACTTGATAACAGTTTGCCTAAAAATGACCCCAACCCAAATGACCCAGCGCAACGAGTCGACCCAAACTCTTGCAAAGCCGAAATTGAGCCAGCCGTTTGCTCGAACGAGTCAGGTCAGGTTTCAACCTAAAAATAATGGGTCTTTCAACCTTAGGCCATTTTCGAATAGCGAGTCCAGATTTATGGTTTTTTAACCTTGAAAAATCGAGTCGATTAAAATTGGGGTTTACAGATCAGGTTAAGTTTTGACCGTTCTAATCACAAATCCCTTCTGATGTCATATAATCATCTTGTCCATATGTCCGATCACCAAATAACCAAATGGCAAGCTTTTACTCGTGTAATGTCAATAGGACAAATACAAAAGTGTGTAGTACACTGAATTTGGCTCGATTAGAGCGGTATATGTAGAACTTTTTTTTTAATAGAGGTATAGCTAGAATTTTTAGTAAGACGGATATTAACAATCTTATCTTTATTAATTCAAAAGCATTTATAGCCCTGTGCTTAACCCACGTCATCATTATTCCCATTTACAATGTACAAATAACTAGTTTTTGAACCCGTGCACTGCACGGGTGGTAACAAAAAGTATTATTAAGAGTAAAAACTTACGTATTTTCTTATTTATTAAAGTAAATAACTAAATTTTAAATAAATTTATTTTGTCTACTCATACACTTTTGATAATTTATGTTGCTTAATTATATTTTTTCTTTACTTTTTAACTTATGAGAGATAAAATCTAAAAGGTGAACATAAAATTATTGTCGATTTCATGAACTATTTATTAGGCAATATACATTTAATTTTACTCATTATTGTACACATACTTTTTTGGGTCATATTACCGCTCTTCCTCTATTCTCCTCTCACTTCTCCACCCTCTCTCTCATTCTCTCTCTCTCTCACCCATCATCGCCTGGACGTTTGGAAGCAGCGTTCGCCGTCACTGACCGACTACTCTGAGACCCACCGGCACACCCTCCACCATAGTGGTGACCCAACCCAACACCTCGAACCACGACGTCCCTCTCAACCTTCTATCACCCCCCCTAAACTAACCACCACTCTACAATCCATATCCTACGCCCGTCCTTCGACTATCCTACCCCATCTTGCCTCAACAATCCCCCTGCGTCTTGTACATCCACATTTGATTTTATTCAAGCTGAGCCCGTAAGTGAATCAGATCAAGTGTCCTTAACGGTTCAAATGACAATTTTTAATACACACTTCATATTAACTATTTCAAAAATAAATGACTAATTATTAAATACTCCCTTGTAAATATTTGATTATGCAAAAGACTTTTTTTTCTGCTAGCTAGGTACCACCCAAACACTACGCGCTTTTATTATCGCCTCATCACATATCAGTATATAAATTGTATATAGACAAATGTTATTTTGAAACTATTTTCTATTTATGCCCTTTTATAATATATTTAAATATCCAGTTGTCATACTAAACTTTTTTATTGACACATCAACTCACAACATTGATTATGGAACTCCTTATTTTTCTTCAATAGTAACAGTTTCATACTTTTTATGTGGTCCTCTCTTCTTTACTTTTCATAACATGAAACTGGTTTCTTACGGTTTTATATAAGGAGCTCTTTATTTTGTAGCTCATTATTTAAGAAGCTCCTTATAATCTCTTTATTGCTATCGCCCTGGTTTTATCTTCTTACCATGTACCATGTACCATGTACCGAGTAATAGAATACTCACAAAAATATAAAAAATAATTATTAAATGATGTTAAAACGATAAGGTTAAAAAAAATTGTCTAATCCGGGTCCTACAAATTTCTATAAGCTTCTACTCCATCTTTGTTTTTTTTTTCCTTTAAGAAACAACAATTCTTGAGTATGATGGTTGTACCCGTGTTTTTTTTTGGTTTTTACCAAAAGTGATCATTATGTGATAAATAGCAACCACTTTACCATAAATAGTGAGCAATTTTTAAAAAAAATGGTCATTTTTTTTAGTAATATACCGTAAAAAGCAAGTCACTATTGAAAATAAAGGTCACATTTTTTATTGTCGCGCATATGATGGTCATAGAATTTGCGATTCAAAAATTAGTCTAATTTACACCCTATTATACGGAATTCTGGCCCGTCTAAGTTTTTGTTTTCAAAAAATTAGCCATGTAAATAATTTAAATATTACATACACATAGCATTTAAGAATTTGAATATTTTACAACCAATAAACGTTAATTTAACCAAGAAAAAGGATCACTTGCAACATGTTTTTGCCGTATTCTTCCGGGCTATCTATTCTACTTTTTGCCCATTTGATTGTAAAAATCTTACAAATAATACAGAGTAATAATATATGATGAGGCGATGAGTTTATAAAGATACCATATTAAAGTGGGGTGAAACTTAATAATAAACCTCGGCATTTATCTGATGAACCTTGTACCATCAAAATGAATTTTAGGGAGAAATCTTACTAAATTTGATAAATATTTTATCATTTATTATACGTAAATTTTGGTGGAATACAAAATAAAAGTATAAAAGTGATTGAAAGACTATTCCTAATTTCTTCAAGTTGATTTGGGCGATATCTTTGGAGATAATTTTAATAATTTATTTTAATAATATTCTGTTTGACTGAATATTATATATTTGTATAAAATGATAAGATCCCAGATTTGAAGGAGTTGGATATAAGGTGTAAACGAAAATTATTGCCGTTATTAAAGTTTGAGATTCCGTATTATATGGCTAATTGACGACTTGATTTGTTAGTTTGTATAAATGGATAGCAAATACACTGTATATATTTGTATAAAATGTTAAGATCCTGGGTATTTAAATTATATACCGGATATCAAGGTGTATAATATGATAATATCCCTGATTATGTTTGTTACCTTAATTAGAATATTCAATCTACATTTGAAATTATTGTTATTGTCATTTCCTAATATGTATTAGGAAATTATTTAATAGTCTTAGGATTTTGCAAAATTTGTTATTCAAGCTTCACGATTATGCCATTAAACATCTTAAACATATTGATATTTATCATTATAGACACGAGTCTTCAAATGTAAAATCCAAAACCGGTGTTTCTAAAATGAAGTTGATATGAGCGGGGTTTGTAAACTAACATGATAAATATTTGAGATTGATTGAAAAATATAATTAGAAATGTAATTCGTTAGAATTAGAATTATTTCATAATCATCATATTATAGTCTCATTGAATATTCTTAACTAACTATTTTATGAGAAATAACTTGATTTATATAACCCTGACAATCAGTCTAAAATCTCGAATTTTAAGCAAGATTTTTAGATGAAAATATATCATCTCTAAATTAATAATTACAAAAATAATCATGGCAATCACTCTCCGGGAGGACGGTAGAATTACTCTAATAATTAAGTACCGGATTTCAACTTTCAAGTAAACGCTTTTCTAATTTAGGAAATATTTTGATTTTTTTCCTATTTCAAAAACCAAGAACTACTTGAGTAAATCACATGCTAATATAGATTATTAAATTGTGAAGCCAATTGAATGCTCTAAAAGTAACATGAGTCTTTTTATTAGCAGGAAAGAATAATTCAATATATATATACAAACGTTTCATCTTTTTTTTGGTGCGAACAAACATTTCATCTTAAATTAGAGATTTCACACAATATCGTTTTAAAAAGTGAGACGTAATTGATTCTATGATAATGTGATGAGAATTTTTTCCTATAATCATGCTAAATTCTCCTATAATGTTAACAGTCGTAACACAATATCGTTTATGGGAATATTAATTTTCCTCATTTAATGATGATAATAATAACTTTCCCGTATAATTATTGCTATAATCATTCTAATTCTTTCTCTAAGTTATCCGTATTATGGGAAAGAATCAATCAATAATCATGCTTTTACGTGATTGCCACATTTCTAAGATTTGAATATATGTATTTTTCCATAATTAATTAATTAGTATACATATCATGATTAATATATTGAAATTTTGATTGACATTTTTTTTTTGTTTTTTTTTTTGTAGAATGACGTCTCATTTCGTTGTGAATTACACGTGACATTTAAATAGTGAATGGCATGTGTCAAAGTATTAAACTGATGGCTTCAGCTTTAATATAATATATAATAATATAATAGTTAAGAACTTAAAATTATTTTTGTACGCAGAGAAAAAAAAAAGAACACTATAATCATATAACTATTAATGCATTGTAAAATTCAAGATGAACAAAGAATTATTATTTGAAATCTAGAAGATATGTGGGAAATGATGGAAAATAAGTTAATTATATGGGCAATGAAGATCACATGGGAAGGAATATTCTAGTTAATATTTGAATATAAAGATATCATGCGAGATTTTAGGTAAATTGCTCAACAATATTATTGATTTGATTGTATTTCCGTATTTGAGTTGGATGAATATATAGAAAGTTAAATTAGGAATAAATAACCTTAAAAAAGATATGGCCGAGGAAGTTTTATTTGTTTACCTTAATTAGGGTCTATGACTTGAGAATTATCTCTTTCATTTGATTATATTGGCTTTTATAAAGCCAATCAAGCTGGAAATCTAAATATAATAAATGATTACACCTTTTTTATGTTTTTTTTTTAATTAGGGAGTATGACACGTGGCGTCTGAATGTGTTGTGACACGTGGCAATCAAAGAGGCAACCGGTTGTTGCTTTAATATAATATATGATTACGTCATCTTTACTCTAAATTTCAACTGTTTTTTTTTTCCTGGAAACTGCCAATGCGAATTTGGGAATTATTCTATCTATAGTTCTATAACATTTTTATGGATGGTATGGAAAATTAAAAATTACTACTACAATTTTTTATAATTCAATAATTTATTATTATCAGTACAAAACAACAAAAAATTTAAAATTGATTATTTATTAATCTAATACCCATTAAGTACATTTTATTGACAATAATAATAAAAATAAATTAAAGGAAGATTAATAATAATCCGTACATTTAAACACCACAAAGTAGTCTTTGTATTTTTTCAATCTTCTACTACAATTAAAATGTTTAAAATCTTCAATCCATAAAAATAAACAAATTCAAAATACCAACCGAAAATTAAATACAAAAAATTGTAAAACTAAATTGAAAATTATTATTACTAACCAAAAATTTAGCTTTTGAGACATACAAATACAAATCTCCCTTTGACTCTTTTCCATATCAGATTTTTCGATTTTTTTTAATGGAAAAGATGGGTACAAATGTACGATTCTTAGATGAGGTATACCATAAGACTCAGTATAATGAAGATAATGGGAAGGAAGGTAAGACTAAAGAGATAAGTAAGTTAAGTTGGCTGGTAATGAGCTTACTTTGATTTATTTAGATAAGATGAGGGAGAGAATAGAGATGGGAGATAGAGATAGAAGATAAAGATGGCGGCTAGGCGAGAGATTGAAAACATGTTAGGGTTGAATAACTAAACCTCAATGTGGGTTATTGATGTGAATTATTTGTGTTCATTTAGATGGATAGCTTACTTTTGTTTAGGTTAATTAATTATTCAATTAAAATAGTGTAGATTATTTTATTAACTTTTATTACAAATAAATCAATCTATTATTAAAAATAAGTTAAGGGTATACATATTAATTTTTTTTTTTTTTTGAGTAAAAGGAAATTGGCCGAAAATAGTAATATAAATTATCAGTTGACACCCCGGAAAAAATGTAAACAACGTGTTGAGTTGGAGGGAGTACAATGCAATAATAAGATGTGGTCTTTTCGGGCGTGATTTAATGAATGTATTTATAGTAGGCCCAAAAAGAAACCTAATGTTACAGTCTTATAAAGGATTTAGTAAGGTATTTTCATTGACCGTCAACAGAATATTACCGCCTTGACATTTTTTCAGATTTTTCAATCTTCTAATGATAACAAAAAAGTTAACAACAAATTACAAATCTATTTTGTACACTATTTACAAGTGAGTATTCAATTTCAATCTTATCTATATAAAACCAAAAACCTTTCACGCATTCTCCTTAAGCCACGTCATTACATACATTTTTTTTAAGTAACTGTGGGACCCACAAAAATTAATCTGGATTTAATTGCTGAAAATCTCTATGTTTTAGTTTTAGACGTAAATGTTTACGTTTATGTTTTCTACACGTAAATACTGTTACAAAAATACTACATACTAAATTTAAGTATAAATTAAACGTAAATGGAGTAAGAAATTGAAGAACAACATGCTAGAATTTCCTTAATAAAAATAAAAAAAAATAAGTTATTATCTCATAAATATATTCAGTAAGATATAATTTTTCTATATGACATGCATATTGTTTTATATACATTGCATTTAATATACTCTATCTCATGTTTTAATAATGAATTTTTGCAGTGTTTTAACCTATTATAATTATATGGAATTTGATAACTTATACCTTGAATAACTCACTTTTCAAATCTTATACCTAAGATAATTTTATGTAAAATCTTATACCTAAAATAACATTTTCTTCCAAACTTGATATCAAATCTTCAAAAAATCCCTAAATTAACGATTTTGCCCTTACTAATTTGATGGTTTTTAGTGGTGGTAATCATGGATGTGTGTATTAATAGGTGAGACAAAAGATGACAATGTTTAATTAGTGAGGGTAAGATTGTCAATTCAATGCCTTTTTTTTTCCAAATTTGGTATCAAGTTTGGAAGAAAATGTTATTTTAGGTATAAAATTTTAAAGAAAATTATCTTAGGTATAAGATTTGAAAAAGTGACTTATTCAAGGTATAAGTTATCAAATTACCCTTTTTATAAAAGAATTAGAGTATAAAATATTCATGTATTCTGGTTATTATTTATTAATTGTTAATTATTTACAACAATGTTCTTAAAAATATACCCATGCAATTTTGCACGGGTTAAAAACTAGTTAACATTATACTCGTCATGCACTCCTACGCAAAGGGGGCGACGACAGTTTCACACCAAACAAACTTATCTGTTAATTTAAACTTCATTCATATTAGTATTACTATTTTGTAAAGGTTTTTTTTATTACTTCCTTCATCTAGATTATTTATTTACCTTTATCTTAGAACACCATTTGTAGGTAGAGATATTGAATGATAAGTGGACAATAATGCAATTGATGATTAAATTACCCATAAAGAGTCTTTCAAATATAAAAAATTAAACAATTGAATGTGACACTCAAAAGTGAAAGTAGTAAACAAATGATTGGGACAGAGGGAGTAATGTTTTCTTAAAAGTCTGTCAATTCTTAAGTCATAAATAAAAAATCAAAATATTTTGAGAATTTATAGTGATTGAACCAACTTTTACTTAAAAAGTATTGCATAAAGAGATGATTAAATTATCAATGCGGCGAGTACGATTTTAGATTCCATCTGTAGGGACTGACAAGGTTTTTGGAAACCTGCACCCACCTGAGATGGTGGCCGGGATGGATATGTGCATGGGGGTTTTTCATAAGAGTATAGCTTTGAAAAAGTCTACATCACGCTTATTTCGTCCCAAAAATATCCCTTATATGCACTCAACATCACAACACTTGTAAAACGGTTACTCGAAGCTTAATAAGAGAAACACTTTTAAAGTAATTTGAAGACTTACACTTCTACTTTCACTACCTACTTATTATACAACATAAAGACTTTTATTGTATCAAGTACCCTAGTGAACACATATAATACCTCGTATATTTGAAGAACATAGTTAAAGGATTGTCAACGGTAAATGTGAGGAGTTACATTTATTAAACGACTTTTATGAATTTAATTTATTAACATATATTTTATGATCATTATTATTATAATTACCAATTTATACTTTTAATGAGGAAATGTATTTTGAGACGGGAATCCATATTTTATGCTTTGTTGTTATAATAATAAGGGTTTTTTGATAACTTCTACCACAAGTAAACCACTTTTTGAGAACTGTTACCAAGGTAAAAAAAGTTTAAAAAATGCTACCACAATTCTTGCTTCGTTAAAAATTCAGTACCAATTAATTAAACGAGCCTACTTGAATCAATCTCAGCCATTCATTTCAAATGTTTAGTTTAAGTTATATTTCCCATTCCTATTTTACCCTTCCCCCCTCTTTATAACATACTCAGTTACTCACTCCCTCACTTCCTTACACTTTAATCTCTTTAATTCCATTAATTCCTCTTCAATTTCTCATTTGTTTTTCCCTAATTCTTATTAGATAAATTAGAACTATTCATTAAATCTTTCTATTTGAATCTATTATCAGGTAACAATAATTCCTTTCAATTCATTCATTCTTTTTCCTTCTACTCTATTAATTAATTATTCCTGTTAAATCTCACCTTTATTTTCAAATTAGGGTTTTACGAAATCTGGGTTTATGGTATTTGAATCTTGTAATTAGGCAATCTAATAATCAAATAACTAAGAAAATCAATGAACAATAAAAAAATTGTACTACTAAACTAAAGGTAAAGAGTAAAGAAGGAATACAAATATGAGAATGAAGAGCAGAAAATGCCAACAAAGGGCTTTTCTAGGTTAATAATGTAAAATGAGGAAGGTTAATGTTATTAGGTTAAATTCTTGCAAACGATTAGGTTAATTTGAGGAAGACGAAAGAGTAGAAGTGATAGTCCCTAATTTAAACCATGATAGTGGGTTATGATGGGTTATGAAGAAACTTTGTATTTTATGGGTAAGAAAGGGGAAAGGTAAAAGGAGGGATATTTTTGTCTTTTCATGTCAAAAATTAGGTTTTGCTATGAACTGGTACTGAATTTTTAACGAACCAAGAATTATGGTAGCATTTTTTAAACTTTTTTTTACCTTGGTAGCAGTTCTCAAAAAGTGGGTTACTCGTGGTAGGAGTTATCAAAAAACCCTAATAATAATAATATTAATAATAACAGTAGTAGTAATATTAGTAAAAAGTAATAATAGTAATAATAATAATAATAATAATAATAATAATAATAATAATAATAATAATAATAATAATAATAATAATAATAATAATAATAATAATAATAATAATAATAATAATATCGTCTGGGTTGGGTTAGACTATGAACGTGAGGACTTACCGTAGTGTGCTTGGGTATCGTCTGGGTGTTCCGTTATTCGCGGTCTCTAGGCCCTGTCCAGCTTGCTCTCGGGTTTTTGATGATGATGTTTTTGGGGACCACGCTGTTTCTTGTACTGGTACCGTAGGCGTTAAACATCGGCATAACCTCGTCCGCGACACTCTTTTCGACATCTGCTATAGATCTGGTATTTCTGCGAGAAAGGAGGTTGATATTGGTTTGGTTGACGGGCATGGGGGTTCTCTTCGTCCTGCGGATTTGCTGCTTTATTCTTGGGGCAGGGGGCGTGATGTGTGCGTTGACTTGACCGGGTCTTCTCCTTTGACTCAGATCGGGATGACGAATTTTGTGCTGGCCGGGTTGTTGCTTGATCTTTGCTCGGCGTAAGTGTGCTAAGTACGGGGATTTGTCTTGCTGCGGTTATGGTTTCCTTCCCTTCTCTTTCTCATCACTTGGGAGTTGGGTTCGGATCTTTGTTGCCTTGCTCAAGCGGATCCAGAAATTCTCGGTATCTCAGGATGCGGGGGCTCGGGTGGCCGCTTACATTTTTACTAGACTTAGCTTTGCTGTTGCTAAGGGTGTGGGAGCCCAGCTTGTTTCTCGGCTCCCCACCAATTTCATGTAAACTTTTGTTTTTCTATTAATGATAGCTGCGCGCTTTATTAAACAAAATAATAATAATAATAATAATAATAAAGAGAAAAACTTTCCTAAAATAATACTACCTTACTACTATATATATCATGCTAGCCTATTCATAAATCACTTATTCACTTTTACATCACATAAAAGTTAGAGGGAGAGCGGGGGAATTACAAGGGAGATAAAAAGGGAAAAGGGAATTGGGTAATCAATTTGGGGATTTTGCATCTACTCTCATTGGATTGAATCTTTTATTTTGTAAGTTCATCGTTAGTCTTTCAAATATTTAATATTTAATCTTTATAAGCATATTTTAAGTTTTACTTCATCACCTAATCATGTCTAGATTAAATATAACCATTTATAGTTAAATTTGTGACGATTTTATTAAAGAATAAAGTTACAGCAATTATGTAAATCTGTAAGTTGTCGTAAACGAATTATCAGACCGTTTTAAAGTTGTTATCTTCGAAAATGTAAAGAATATACTTAGCTTATTCTCAAGTCTAGTTTATGCCTGTAAAATTTCGTAGCAATTGGCCTTGTAGATTTTCTAGAATAAATTCGTTATGAACATGTCGACTGAGAATCCGGCAATGCACTAGTAGTCTAAAGTTTGTTTCGTAAACCTAATTTATAAATTGAAATTTAGCTGGGTCTTTTTCATCAGTCCGGATCCTTTGTACCATAAATTTGTCTCACTCCCTGTCTCATCAATCAAAAAATGAAATCGGCAAAAATAAAATAAAAATAAAATTGTCACGTGCATCTCTGCATCTTACTCTGAGCCCTTCTTCGTCTATCACTCTTTCAATCTCCCCCCATGAAACATTTAAAAATAGAACCAAAAGATTAAAATAAAATAAAACAAATACATAACCGCAAACCAAACTAAAATCTGGAATATTATGAAATACTTATGATACGGCAACTTGACCTGCGCTTCAATGGCATCGATTGGTGGCCTGCGAATTGGTAGTGACAAGTGACGACAGAGTAAATGGTGTCGTGATGGTGTGACGGTTGTCACACAGATTCGCAGGTGGTTGTGCGGTGCGAGTTTGGTGTTGGGCTCGTGATGGGTAGAAGCGGTTCTGATTCTGGTGTCGCGGTGGTGCAGCAGTGGTTATGAGCGTGAAGAGCTTTTGGCGCTCGAAGTGGTTGATGCGAAAGAGTTGGTTTATTTTGGGGCCGTAATCGAGCCATGAATGAGCTCAATTACGGGATACTACTAGTGATTTAGGCGAGGAGGTAGAAAAGCTTAAAAGGTACCTGTTTTTGTTGCAGTAGCAACAATACTCGGGTTTCGATTCCGAGTTTGTGCGTGGTGTTTGATTTGTGAGATGAGAAGTGAGCAATAGTGATGATCGAGTGGTGATAGCATAACGAAGGTTATTTCGGTTAGGAAAATGAAGCACGGAGTTAAACTTGGTCGAAAAAATGGGGAGCTTATTAATGCGAAAACAGAGAGAGAGAGAGAGAGAGAGAGAGAGAGAGAGAGAGAGAGAGAGAGGGGAGAGAAGGAGTGATAGATGAGGGAAGTAATGCACGTGACTTCCTTTTTTTGTTTTATTTTTTTTGCCAAATTTTATTTTTTGGTTGATGGGACAGGAAATGGGACAAATATATGGGAGAGATGATCCGGACTACTTTTTCATACATTAACTTTGAAGAGTCTAAATGATGGTAGGCATTGGAATTTCTCAAAAATCATAATTAAACTTGTTTTATGAATCAATACTTTTTATGCGACGAAATTCGTCAGTATTTATAAATCTTTCAAGAAAACCTTGATAAGTATGGAATTTGAGGAAGTTCTATTTCACAAGAACTATAGATATGTGTCTTAGGGTTCCATCCCCACTGGTCTTGCATAGTTTGGATTTTTATTGAATTAATTATGAATTTTATAGTGAGACTGAACTATGCTGTAAAACGGTAGAATTAAATATTTAGCTTTGAAGTTGTCAAAAGGATTTGGACATGATAAGCATAGGATAAGTGCATGATTAGTTGGTTGGTTATTTAGTAATTGTAAATAATTATGTTATACATAATTATGTTATGTAGGTTATGGATTTGTAAAAGATCGATTAAATTGCTTGTGTGACTCGTGTGACTCAAAGATTTGTTATCAGGTAGGATAACTACTCAACTCGTCTATCTTTGTTGGTTTGTGGAATTTTTAAAAGTATTGTGGAATTGGATAGATTAATTGATGTGGATTGTTTATTGTTGGATTATATATATTGGAATTTCGTTTGCATTGGATACCTCAGTCTTATGCCTGGGATGATTTTTATAATTGGCATGGCGTATAATTGAATACCCCAACTTCGGTTGGGATGGTGAATACCTCAACTTCGGTTCGGATGATGAATACCTCGGGCCAGGGATTGGCGGGATGAACGGGTGTTTTGGGTGATGAGCTCAGTTGTATTTTCATATCATATCATATCATATCATGCATTTTCATTTATTTCATCTTGTATTGTTGTTGGTTATTCCTACTCAACCTCGTGGTTGAACGTGTATTCGTGAACACATGTGATAAACCATAATTGGGGAACAGATTTGATAGGTACTAAAGATTAGCTGACTTGGGAGTTTATGGGAATGTGTGAGGACTTGGCCAGTCTACCTAGAAGCCTAGACCATATAGATTATTTAATCACTTTATTTATTTCCGCTGCGAGTTGTAATTAATTTTATATTAAGTTTTAGTTTGGATAGTTGTAATAAACATGTAATCGCTAAATTTTATTTAAAGTACTTTGGTTTGTTGTACTTTGTTATTCACTATCTCGGGAAATCGAGATGGTAACAATCCTATTTATTTGGGAATGTCTTGCTAAAGACTCCTAAATAAATGGGAGGTGTTACAACACATTTTTTAACTTGTGCACGAGTTAAGTTCTAACTTATCGATCAATAGCCTCATTCTTGCATTTGAGCACCTGTATCGTTTCAGTCATAGATTGGACGAGGGTTCCTCTAGTAACCATCATGACAAAATGAAAAGGTAATGATTAATAACAAAAATCGTGAAGGGGAATAAGTTTGAACGTAACTTATAGAGATGTGACGAACGCAATCACAACCTCAGATGTCATGATATAAAAATTTGGATACTAGTTCTAAGAAGGCTATTTATTTTTTATTTTTTTTTTGTCAGAGTGAAAAAGATTGCTAGCTTAGGCTATAAACATAGCTAAAGCATGAGCTATCATAATAATATTACATTGAACAATGGCAAGGAGAAAAGTAAACCATAAATCTAATAAAACTAACATCGCCTCGTGACAAAAAAGACGACAGGTGACAAGCTGGTAAGACGACGTAGAAAGGCCACGAGCAACTTCGTCCAAATCATCAGTAATACTAACAACTTCCATGAGCCAACAAGACGAGCTAGGTGTACTTACGCCACAAGAGCGTAGAAAGAAAGGAGGAAGAACGAGCTGAACAAGCTTGTCTTCAGTAGAGAAGAATCTCCTACACCATGGTGATCGACCCCAATAGTCCAAAGACCAACGACCCAAGAAAGCAAGTAAGGTGATAAGAAAGGCAAGAAAGCTTCCCCCGACCAACCTTCCACCAATTACTACCAACCAGACGGACCAATACATAATTTGCCCCACAACCAAACGCCTAACCATAAACATCATAAGGAACCGTCCTAGGATGCAGCCAGCATAGACCGGAGACAACCTCAACCCGTCATTATTCTTAGGATAGATTATTACGAGGGACAACACAAGGAACAAAACACAAAGATACAGAAAGATCTGCGTAAGGAGATTTATTAAAGCTGAAAGCATGAAAATACTAAAGGTCATGAATAAACTGGAAGACAAAACCACCGCCTCCGACCGAAACCAACATCACAACCAAAACCCCCATGAGCCGACCTGGAACACTCTTCAATGGCCCCAGACCAATCCAGACAAAGAAAACCACATAAACTTCTATCGATCGAACGAATCCAATGTCTCAACAACAAAACATACGTAAACAAAACCAAGGACACCATACACACCCGACAACCCGCGACAGAGGACCACACATGACAACATGACCGAAAGAGCTGCACATGCAGCAAGACATAAGTGATAAAAGACGGAATGGTGGTTGAAGGGGTGAGGGGAACAGACACCCCCCGAAAGACACGGCCCAACACCAAGCACCAAGAAAACCAACAAAAGACATCCATTTCACCAATCGACACCTCCCAGGACCACCGCCTTACATGCAATAAGACCAAACAACGGGACGACACTTACAGACACTAGTGACACGAAAAATAGAGATGATAGGTGAGGGGAATTGGGGGGGGGGGGGGATCGCCATATCAGACCCAAAACGCAACCACATAGACCAACAACGACCCACCCAACAGAGCTAAGCTCAACAACACATACAAAATAAAACAAGAAAATTAAAGAGATCCATACCAGGTGTGGGGGGAAAAGGGGATCACCCCTGGGTTGCATGCAAAGACATTGGTGACAGGACAAGGAGTCTGAGGGACGAAAACTTCATTGAGAGAACCCTACTGATACTGTCGTTTCGTACCAAAAATAAAATACCTAGATTACTGCTAACAGAAGTCAGCGGCAAGTAGGGTCGATCTCCACAGGGAGGCGGTGTACTATCTATTTGTCTATTTATCTGTCTAAATGTCACAATTGGGGGTTTTGATTGATTTTAACTAAACTACTAAGGCTAAAGGCAAGAGAAAAGGGATAAAGGGAATTAGCAATAAGAGAAAGGAAGTATGCTAAGAGTCGGTCCACCGTGGCAGCTATCAGATCTTATACTATCGGGAATACTAAGGCGATTAGACTATTGATAAGAAGAGCTATGGTCGTCACCTTTCGGTCCTTAAACCGCCCTAGAGCGTAAACAGCTTAACTTTCGCCCTCACTGCAATACCCTATTGTAATTAAGCAAGCCTTCCCTTCCAATCTTTCGATCTAGGTCGGGGTTAACTAAATTTATGGTCTCCTGCATGCATTCATTCGACCGGATAACAATTAAATTGCCTAATACAATTCCTATCGCAAGACTAATCTATATAAGTCAGTTAAAACATTGCTACCACGGCTTCCCTAATCCTAACATACTATGGGGAATTAGTTACTCATGATAAAATAAACAAGAACAAGAATTAAAAGAGAATTAAACATTAAATTAAGAAAGAAAAGGGAAGAAACGTTACTGAAATAATGATCCGGAATAAAAAGCAAAGTAACAGTGTATCGTTCCAAGAGAAAAGAGAGAGTCAGAGTGTCTCCGGATAAAAAGCATGCGTAGGGACATGTTTTAGGCTTGAATCTACTACTTTATGGTCCATTCCTGCAATTAAGACAAAATACACCAAAGTAGCATATTCGGGGCATTTCGTAGCATAAAACCACGATAAAAGCATAGAAATACGTGCATAAAATAGGCTAAAAAGACTACATAAAATGCACGTATCAAATCTCCCCAAACCAAACCTTTACTCGTCCCCGAGTAAACTAAATGCAACTAAAGGAACGGAAAAGATAACTCAGAGCTAGCTACAAATGCCCACTTAAACCAATTTAATGCAAGCAAACTAACACTTATAGCAAGACAGTCAAATGCAAACGAGTTATAAGATGTTTATAAAAGTAGTGAACAAATCGACCTTGCAAGACCTTTAATAATGGACTCTCACGGGTCACTCTTCTCTCATGAAGCAAAGGGTAAGCAAATGAATGTAAGAGAGAAGAAGAAAAATAGTCGCTCACCTAGACTACGACCCACATAAACATGCATGCAACTAATATGATAGACAATTCTAGCTACCGTACATACATTCCAACCAAACAAGGTCCTGTCACAGCCGAGGGCTTACAAAAATATGGTAAAGTGAGGCAATGGGTAGGAAAAGGCAAAACATTTATGGGAATGTGGAGGTATAGGCGGCCAAGCTAGTACCTAAACAGAACCATATGAAACATATCCATTTCCAACTCAATTTTGAAATTAAGCACATGCCCTTCATTTGGCATAAAACTCACCAAACCGAACCAAACATACTCCTTAAACGATATAAGATAGAACATAGGAGCAAACCAACCATTTTTTCTCATTTTTCTTTTCTTTTTCTATTTTTTTCTTCGGTTTCTTCTTCTTTTCTTTATTTATTTTCAACTTATTTTTTTTTCGTTTTCTTTTTTTTTTCTATTTCTTTTTCTCGTTTTTTTTTCTCATCAACCTCCTTTTCTTCATAAATTACCAACTCCAAATCAATATGATATGAGCCAAACTTGATACAATAGACAATATACCGCAAAACAATCTAAACTAGCTTGACAAGGCAGGCTAAATTTGGATGTAGCTAAGGGTCAACTGGCAGATTTGGCTAATGTGGAGTTTATGGGTAAAAATGAAAGAAAGGGAATATGTAAGCACCTCCCTGCATGTGACACCAACCACTAACCCGAATGTATGAAGGCAAAAAGCAATTGAATTTCATAAACGTGCAAATTGATGATACATGTTATGCAAGGAATAACTACTCACAATCCTACATGAAACTGGTCATAAATGACACCAGTTTATAAGGCTCTAAATCTTAGAAATTATAAGTAGGTTGCCAAAATTTCAGGTCAAGTCTATTCGTTCAGCTAAATTTAAACATAAACTCGTAGATTATGCAATAAGACAATGCTAAAAGATAACAGTTCAATGCAAGGCTTAAGCAAAAAGACAGATATAGTGCAATATCATCATGTAAATCTACCGTTCCGACTCAACCTATATGCTAAAATAAACGTGAATATTTTTGAATTTTTGAAAATTTTTCATTTTTTATGAGATTTTTGATTTTTATGAAAATAAACAACAATGCATACTGAAATTGAACGTGATAACAGAAATGCAATAAAAACAAGATGCGGATACACGAGATATGGATGCAATAAAAACAAGATGCGAACACGATATGGATGCATAACCTCCCCAAATCAAACTGTACAATGCCCCCATTGTACCAAAACATGGAAAGGAAATGCAAACTGAAAGGAGAAAGAGAATAAATGCGGAAAAACTCACAAGATTGCGCGAATAAGGGGACCTCCCCAAACCGACCATGAAATGGGAGGTTGCTAAGGGCCCGGAAAACCGTCTCGGGGAAGCTAATCCAAGTCAATAGCACTCGATCGAGAGGAATAGTAGCCGATCGAGTGAACTGGGCATTCAAAAACTGCTCGATCGAAAGGTAACTAGGTCGATCGAGTGGTTCTCCTTTTGCAGGTGGTCGATCGAGTAGAGGAAATGCTCGATCGAATGGATTTGGCAGCAAAAGTGCTCGATCGAGTACAACAAGTACTCGATCGAGTGATCCTCGTATTCTGCAAAATGCAATGAAAAACAGCCCCGAATCGACAAAAACAAGCATACTGAGATAGTCTATGGTATTAAAACCATTTATTACAACTAAAATGAATTAAAATGCAAAAATAAAATCGCCGGGTTGCCTCCCGGGTAGCGCTAGCTTCATCAGTCCTAAACCTTCTTTTCTTCAAGCTCCTTTCAAACTAATCACAATCAAAACACTCAAAGCGCGCGACAACTTTGTCAAAAAAGTGCGCATGTGCTACACAACAAAGATAAGTAGCACCAAAGTGGAATAGCTGAATAGGAAATAAAATTAAACAACCGTTTAAGTCTAACAAATTTCCTATGGGCGCTCCTAAATTTATCCACGAAATATAGGAGCGCGGGAGCAATTGTCAATAATTTAGGGCTCCAAATTAGATTAACAATTTTAAAATGACAAGGATGGTGAGAAATTGCTAATTTATATGTCCACATATGAGGGGGTATAGCTTTGAAAAAGGAAGCATGAATAAGACGAGGCAAATTACAAACAATAATGAAATTACCGTTTACTACCTCAGGTTGATCACTCTTAATGACGGAATCATAGATAAAAGAATTCATTACCTCTTCCGTGCTAGGAGTAATTACCGACTCAGTTGTCCTTTTGTCGCCCTCAGTGGAACCCGTCCCGTAAATCTCAGCCTCAAGCGCATCTAACTCGGCTTTGAATAAGGGGGATTCACCATAACCGTTATCATCGTCAAAATCGTCATCAAAATCAAGCCCAAATGACGAACCAAAGCTCCCAATGGCCAGACTACTCGATCGAGAAGAATTGTCATTCGATCGAGCAGTTTCCTCCTGCGTGCCACTCGATCGAGTAGAAATTCCACTCGATCGAGCACCTTCTCCCGGAAAATCACTCGATCGACTAATAATTGTCACTCGATCGAGTGATTCCTCCTGTACAGCGCTGAAATCTTCGCGTGGGACAGTGAAATATGATAGGAACTCGTCATCCGAGTCGTAGAGGTCATCCTCAGCATTGGGCAACACGGTTTCTTCAGGGGAAAAACCGCTCTCAGCAAGGTATACCTCTTCTTCTTGCATCTCAGCTGCTAACTGAGCAACTACAGCCTCGAGCTCATGGAATCGAGCGTCCATATTTTTGTTGCTCTCTTGCATTTGTGATACAAGCGTCGCCACTGAATATGTCCACTCCGCGATCTCTTCTATCTCCATCTCACCGCTAATCGAGCAACTGGAGACTCGAGCTTATCAATTCGCGAGAAGTATTCTTGCGCTTGGAATGCAAGTGTCTCCATCAAGGATTTCAGCTCCGCAATCTCTTCTTCTTGTATCTCGGGAGGATCTTGTTGCGGTGGCCATTGATAGGATGGATGTGGCGGCACAACTACAGTGCATTGTGCTCGGCGGACCACATCTCCTGCAGAGATCACCTACTGCTTTCCATATAATGGGACATCGGTGACGGGTCAAAGGTACTCAAGCCTTCCCTTTGACGGTTTTTCACCTAGAACTGTCTAGGTAGTACCTGTAAGGCCTATCAAAACAAAGACTCAAGGAAAAAGATCGGGAACGGCCTCAAGGAAAAATCCCTTGAGGCTAAAAAAACAGATAAAATTAAACAAATAAATAAATAGATTGCCTCCCCGGAAACGGCGCCAAAATTTGATACTGTCGTTTCGTACCAAAAATAAAATACCTAGATTACTGCTAACAGTTCGGCGGCAAGTAGGGTCGATCTCCACCGGGAGGCGGTGTACTATCTATTTGTCTATTTATCTGTCTAAATGTCACAATTGGGGGTTTTGATTGATTTTAACTAAACTACTAAGGCTAAAGGCAAGAGAAAAGGGATAAAGGGAATTAGCAATAAGAGAAAGGAAGTATGCTAGGAGTCGGTCCACCGTGGCGCTATCGATCTTATACTATCGGGAATACTAAGGCGATTAGACTATTGATAAGAAGAGCTATGGTCGTCACCTTTCGGTCCTTAAACCGCCCTAGAGCGTAAACAGCTTAACTTTCGCCCTCACTGCAATACCCTATTGTAATTAAGCAAGCCTTCCCTTCCAATCTTTCGATCTAGGTCGGGGTTAACTAAATTTATGGTCTCCTGCATGCATTCATTCGACCGGATAACAATTAAATTGCCTAATACAATTCCTATCGCAAGACTAATCTATATAAGTCAGTTAAAACATTGCTACCACGGCTTCCCTAATCCTAACATACTATGGGGAATTAGTTACTCATGATAAAATAAACAAGAACAAGAATTAAAAGAGAATTAAACATTAAATTAAGAAAGAAAAGGGAAGAAACGTTACTGAAATAATGATCCGGAATAAAAAGCAAAGTAACAGTGTATCGTTCCAAGAGAAAAGAGAGAGTCAGAGTGTCTCCGGATAAAAAGCATGCGTAGGGACATGTTTTAGGCTTGAATCTACTACTTTATGGTCCATTCCTGCAATTAAGACAAAATACACCAAAGTAGCATATTCGGGGCATTTCGTAGCATAAAACCACGATAAAAGCATAGAAATACGTGCATAAAATAGGCTAAAAAGACTACATAAAATGCACGTATCAAATCTCCCCAAACCAAACCTTTACTCGTCCCCGAGTAAACTAAATGCAACTAAAGGAACGGAAAAGATAACTCAGAGCTAGCTACAAATGCCCACTTAAACCAATTTAATGCAAGCAAACTAACACTTATAGCAAGACAGTCAAATGCAAACGAGTTATAAGATGTTTATAAAAGTAGCTGAACCGTCGACCTTGCAAGACCTTTAATAATGGACTCTCACGGGTCACTCTTCTCTCATGAAGCAAAGGGTAAGCAAATGAATGTAAGAGAGAAGAAGAAAAATAGTCGCTCACCTAGACTACGACCCACATAAACATGCATGCAACTAATATGATAGACAATTCTAGCTACCGTACATACATTCCAACCAAACAAGGTCCTGTCACAGCCGAGGGCTTACAAAAATATGGTAAAGTGAGGCAATGGGTAGGAAAAGGCAAAACATTTATGGGAATGTGGAGGTATAGGCGGCCAAGCTAGTACCTAAACAGAACCATATGAAACATATCCATTTCCAACTCAATTTTGAAATTAAGCACATGCCCTTCATTTGGCATAAAACTCACCAAACCGAACCAAACATACTCCTTAAACGATATAAGATAGAACATAGGAGCAGAAACCGTCAACCATTTTTTTCTCATTTTTCTTTTCTTTTTCTATTTTTTTCTTCGGTTTCTTCTTCTTTTCTTTATTTATTTTCAACTTATTTTTTTTTCGTTTTCTTTTTTTTTTCTATTTCTTTTTCTCGTTTTTTTTTCTCATCAACCTCCTTTTCTTCATAAATTACCAACTCCAAATCAATATGATATGAGCCAAACTTGATACAATAGACAATATACCGCAAAACAATCTAAACTAGCTTGACAAGGCAAAGCTAAATTTGGATGTAGCTAAGGGTCAACGCGATTTGGCTAATGTGGAGTTTATGGGTAAAAATGAAAGAAAGGGAATATGTAAGCACCTCCCTGCATGTGACACCAACCACTAACCCGAATGTATGAAGGCAAAAAGCAATTGAATTTCATAAACGTGCAAATTGATGATACATGTTATGCAAGGAATAACTACTCACAATCCTACATGAAACTCGGTCATAAATGACACCGCTTTATAAGGCTCTAAATCTTAGAAATTATAAGTAGGTTGCCAAAATTTCAGGTCAAGTCTATTCGTTCAGCTAAATTTAAACATAAACTCGTAGATTATGCAATAAGACAATGCTAAAAGATAACAGTTCAATGCAAGGCTTAAGCAAAAAGACAGATATAGTGCAATATCATCATGTAAATCTACTGTTCGACTCAACCTATATGCTAAAATAAACGTGAATATTTTTGAATTTTTGAAAATTTTTCATTTTTTATGAGATTTTTGATTTTTATGAAAATAAACAACAATGCATACTGAAATTGAACGTGATAACAGAAATGCAATAAAAACAAGATGCGATACGATATGGATGCAATAAAAACAAGATGCGGACACTGATATGGATGCATAACCTCCCAAACCAAACCGTACAATGCCCCCATTGTACCAAAACATGGAAAGGAAATGCAAACTGAAAGGAGAAAGAGAATAAATGCGGAAAAACTCACAAGATTGCGCGAATAAGGGGACCTCCCCAAACCGACCATGAAATGGGAGGTTGCTAAGGGCCCGGAAAACCGTCTCAGGAAGCTAATCCAAGTCAATAGCACTCGATCGAGAGGAATAGTAGCTGATCGAGTGAACTGGGCATTCAAAAACTGCTCGATCGAAAGGTAACTAGGTCGATCGAGTGGTTCTCCTTTTGCAGGTGGTCGATCGAGTAGAGGAAATGCTCGATCGAATGGATTTGGCAGCAAAAGTGCTCGATCGAGTACAACAAGTACTCGATCAAGTGATCCTCTGCGTATTCCTGCAAAATGCAATGAAAAACAGCCCGCAACTGACAAAAACAAGCATACTGAGATAGTCTATGGTATAAAAACCATTTATTACAACTAAAATGAATTAAAATGCAAAAATAAAATCGCCGGGTTGCCTCCCGGGTAGCGCTAGCTTCAGTCAGGTCCCAGCTCGACCTTCTTTTCTTCAAGCTCCTTTCAAACTAATCACAATCAAAACAGCTCAAAGCGCGCAGCAACCTGTCAAAAAGCTGCGCATGTGCTACACAACAGCATAAGTAGCACCAAAGTGGAATAGCAGAATAGGAAATAAAATTAAACAACCGTTTAAGTCTAACAAATTTCCTATGGGCGCTCCTAAATTTATCCACGAAATATAGGAGCGCGGGAGCAATTGTCAATAATTTAGGGCTCCAAATTAGATTAACAATTTTAAAATGACAAGGATGGTGAGAAATTGCTAATTTATATGTCCACATATGAGGGGGTATAGCTTTGAAAAAGGAAGCATGAATAAGACGAGGCAAATTACAAACAATAATGAAATTACCATTTACTACCTCAGGTTGATCACTCTTAATGACGGAATCATAGATAAAAGAATTCATTACCTCTTCCGTGCTAGGAGTAATTACCGACTCAGTTGTCCTTTTGTCGCCCTCAGTGGAACCCGTCCCGTAAATCTCAGCCTCAAGCGCATCTAACTCGGCTTTGAATAAGGGGGATTCACCATAACCGTTATCATCGTCAAAATCATCATCAAAATCAAGCCCAAATGACGAACCAAAGCTCCCAATGGCCAGACTACTAGATCGAGAAGAATTGTCATTCGATCGAGCAGTTTCCTCCTGCGTGCCACTCGATCGAGTAGAAATTCCACTCGATCGAGCACCTTCTCCCGGAAAATCACTCGATCGACCAATAATTGTCACTCGATCGAGTGATTCCTCCCCTATCTGTGCTGAAATCTTCGCGTGGGACAGTGAAATATGATAGGAACTCGTCATCCGAGTCGTAGAGGTCATCCTCAGCATTGGGCAACACGGTTTCTTCAGGGGAAAAACCGCTCTCAGCAAGGTATACCTCTTCTTCTTGCATCTCAGCTGCTAACTGAGCAACTACAGCCTCGAGCTCATGGAATCGAGCGTCCATATTTTTGTTGCTCTCTTGCATTTGTGATACAAGCGTCGCCACTGAATATGTCCACTCCGCGATCTCTTCTATCTCCATCTCAGCTGCTAACTGAGCAACTGCAGACTCGAGCTTATCAATTCGCGAGAAGTATTCTTGCGCTTGGAATGCAAGTGTCTCCATCAAGGATTTCAGCTCCGCAATCTCTTCTTCTTGTATCTCAGGAGGATCTTGTTGCGGTGGCCATTGATAGGATGGATGTGGCGGCACAACTACAGCTGCATTGTGCTCAGCAGGACCACATCTCCCGCAGCAGATCACCGGCTGTTCCATATAATGGGACATCGGTGACGGGTCAAAGGTACTCAAGCCTTCCCTTTGACGGTCTTTCACCTAGAACTGTCTAGGTAGTACCTGTAAGGCCTATCAAAACAGCACTCAAGGAAAAAGATCAGAACGGCCTCAAGGGAAAAATCCCCTGAGGCTAAAAACAGATAAAATTTAACAAATAAATAAATAGATTGCCTCCCCGGCAACGGCGCCAAAATTTGATACTGTCGTTTCGTACCAAAAATAAAATACCTAGATTACTGCTAACAGAAGTCAGCGGCAAGTAGGGTCGATCTCCACAGGGAGGCGGTGTACTATCTATTTGTCTATTTATCTGTCTAAATGTCACAATTGGGGGTTTTGATTGATTTTAACTAAACTACTAAGGCTAAAGGCAAGAGAAAAGGGATAAAGGGAATTAGCAATAAGAGAAAGGAAGTATGCTAGGAGTCGGTCCACCGTGGCAGCTATCAGATCTTATACTATCGGGAATACTAAGGCGATTAGACTATTGATAAGAAGAGCTATGGTCGTCACCTTTCGGTCCTTAAACCGCCCTAGAGCGTAAACAGCTTAACTTTCGCCCTCACTGCAATACCCTATTGTAATTAAGCAAGCCTTCCCTTCCAATCTTTCGATCTAGGTCGGGGTTAACTAAATTTATGGTCTCCTGCATGCATTCATTCGACCGGATAACAATTAAATTGCCTAATACAATTCCTATCGCAAGACTAATCTATATAAGTCAGTTAAAACATTGCTACCACGGCTTCCCTAATCCTAACATACTATGGGGAATTAGTTACTCATGATAAAATAAACAAGAACAAGAATTAAAAGAGAATTAAACATTAAATTAAGAAAGAAAAGGGAAGAAACGTTCTCAAATAATGATCCTAATAAAAAGCAAAGTAACAAAGTATCGTTCCAAGAGAAAAGAGAGAGTCGAGTGTCTCCTGATAAAAAGCATGCGTAGGGACATGTTTTAGGCTTGAATCTACTACTTTATGGTCCATTCCTGCAATTAAGACAAAATACACCAAAGTAGCATATTCGGGGCATTTCGTAGCATAAAACCACGATAAAAGCATAGAAATACGTGCATAAATTAGGCTAAAAGACTACATAAAATGCACGTATCAAATCTCCCCAAACCAAACCTTTACTCGTCCCCGAGTAAACTAAATGCAACTAAAGGAACGGAAAAGATAACTCAGAGCTAGCTACAAATGCCCACTTAAACCAATTTAATGCAAGCAAACTAACACTTATAGCAAGACAGTCAAATGCAAACGAGTTATAAGATGTTTATAAAAGTAGCTGAACCGTCGACCTTGCAAGACCTTTAATAATGGACTCTCACGGGTCACTCTTCTCTCATGAAGCAAAGGGTAAGCAAATGAATGTAAGAGAGAAGAAGAAAAATAGTCGCTCACCTAGACTACGACCCACATAAACATGCATGCAACTAATATGATAGACAATTCTAGCTACCGTACATACATTCCAACCAAACAAGGTCCTGTCACAGCCGAGGGCTTACAAAAATATGGTAAAGTGAGGCAATGGGTAGGAAAAGGCAAAACATTTATGGGAATGTGGAGGTATAGGCGGCCAAGCTAGTACCTAAACAGAACCATATGAAACATATCCATTTCCAACTCAATTTTGAAATTAAGCACATGCCCTTCATTTGGCATAAAACTCACCAAACCGAACCAAACATACTCCTTAAACGATATAAGATAGAACATAGGAGCAGAAACCGTCAACCATTTTTTTCTCATTTTTCTTTTCTTTTTCTATTTTTTTCTTCGGTTTCTTCTTCTTTTCTTTATTTATTTTCAACTTATTTTTTTTTCGTTTTCTTTTTTTTTTCTATTTCTTTTTCTCGTTTTTTTTTCTCATCAACCTCCTTTTCTTCATAAATTACCAACTCCAAATCAATATGATATGAGCCAAACTTGATACAATAGACAATATACCGCAAAACAATCTAAACTAGCTTGACAAGGCAGGCTAAATTTGGATGTAGCTAAGGGTCAACTGCGATTTGGCTAATGTGGAGTTTATGGGTAAAAACGAAAGAAAAGGGAAATGTAAGCACCTCCTGCATGTGACACCAACCACTAACCCGAATGTATGAAGGCAAAAAGCAATTGAATTTCATAAACGTGCAAATTGATGATACATGTTATGCAAGGAATAACTACTCACAATCCTACATGAAACTGGTCATAAATGACACCAGTTTATAAGGCTCTAAATCTTAGAAATTATAAGTAGGTTGCCAAAATTTCAGGTCAAGTCTATTCGTTCAGCTAAATTTAAACATAAACTCGTAGATTATGCAATAAGACAATGCTAAAAGATAACAGTTCAATGCAAGGCTTAAGCAAAAAGACAGATATAGTGCAATATCATCATGTAAATCTACCGTTCCGACTCAACCTATATGCTAAAATAAACGTGAATATTTTTGAATTTTTGAAAATTTTTCATTTTTTATGAGATTTTTGATTTTTATGAAAATAAACAACAATGCATACTGAAATTGAACGTGATAACAGAAATGCAATAAAAACAAGATGCAGACACAGATATGGATGCAATAAAAACAAGATGCAGACACAGATATGGATGCATAACCTCCCCAAATCAAACTGTACAATGCCCCCATTGTACCAAAACATGGAAAGGAAATGCAAACTGAAAGGAGAAAGAGAATAAATGCGGAAAAACTCACAAGATTGCGCGAATAAGGGGACCTCCCCAAACCGACCATGAAATGGGAGGTTGCTAAGGGCCCGGAAAACCGTCTCAGGAAGCTAATCCAAGTCAATAGCACTCGATCGAGAGGAATAGTAGCTGATCGAGTGAACTGGGCATTCAAAAACTGCTCGATCGAAAGGTAACTAGGTCGATCGAGTGGTTCTCCTTTTGCAGGTGGTCGATCGAGTAGAGGAAATGCTCGATCGAATGGATTTGGCAGCAAAAGTGCTCGATCGAGTACAACAAGTACTCGATCGAGTGATCCTCTGCGTATTCCTGCAAAATGCAATGAAAAACAGCCCGCAACTGACAAAAACAAGCATACTGAGATAGTCTATGGTATAAAAACCATTTATTACAACTAAAATGAATTAAAATGCAAAAATAAAATCGCCGGGTTGCCTCCCGGGTAGCGCTAGCTTCAGTCAGGTCCCAGCTCGACCTTCTTTTCTTCAAGCTCCTTTCAAAATAATCACAATCAAAACAGCTCAAAGCGCGCAGCAACCTGTCAAAAAGCTGCGCATGTGCTACACAACAGCATAAGTAGCACCAAAGTGGAATAGCAGAATAGGAAATAAAATTAAACAACCGTTTAAGTCTAACAAATTTCCTATGGGCGCTCCTAAATTTATCCACGAAATATAGGAGCGCGGGAGCAATTGTCAATAATTTAGGGCTCCAAATTAGATTAACAATTTTAAAATGACAAGGATGGTGAGAAATTGCTAATTTATATGTCCACATATGAGGGGGTATAGCTTTGAAAAAGGAAGCATGAATAAGACGAGGCAAATTACAAACAATAATGAAATTACCATTTACTACCTCAGGTTGATCACTCTTAATGACGGAATCATAGATAAAAGAATTCATTACCTCTTCCGTGCTAGGAGTAATTACCGACTCAGTTGTCCTTTGTCGCCCTCGGTGGAACCCGTCCCGTAAATCTCAGCCTCAAGCGCATCTAACTCGGCTTTGAATAAGGGGGATTCACCATAACCGTTATCATCGTCAAAATCATCATCAAAATCAAGCCCAAATGACGAACCAAAGCTCCCAATGGCCAGACTACTAGATCGAGAAGAATTGTCATTCGATCGAGCGCTTTCCTCCTCTGCGTGCCACTCGATCGAGTAGAAATTCCACTCGATCGAGCACCTTCTCCCGGAAAATCACTCGATCGACCAATAATTGTCACTCGATCGAGTGATTCCTCCCGTATCTGTGCTGAAATCTTCGCGTGGGACAGTGAAATATGATAGGAACTCGTCATCCGAGTCGTAGAGGTCATCCTCGGATTGGGCAACACGGTTTCTTCAGGGGAAAACCGCTCTCAAAGAAGGTATACCTCTTCTTCTTGCATCTCGGTACCGCTAATCGAGCAACTACAGCCTCGAGCTCATGGAATCGAGCGTCCATATTTTTGTTGCTCTCTTGCATTTGTGATACAAGCGTCGCCACTGAATATGTCCACTCCGCGATCTCTTCTATCTCCATCTCAGCTGCTAACTGAGCAACTGCAGACTCGAGCTTATCAATTCGCGAGAAGTATTCTTGCGCTTGGAATGCAAGTGTCTCCATCAAGGATTTCAGCTCCGCAATCTCTTCTTCTTGTATCTCAGGAGGATCTTGTTGCGGTGGCCATTGATAGGATGGATGTGGCGGCACAACTACAACCGATTGCATTGTGCTCGGCGGACCACATCTCCCGCAGCAGATCACCTACTTTGCTCCATATAATGGGACATCGGTGACGGGTCAAAGGTACTCAAGCCTTCCCTTTGACGGTCTTTCACCTAGAACTGTCTAGGTAGTACCTGTAAGGCCTATCAAAACAGCACTCAAGGAAAAAGATCAGAACGGCCTCAAGGGAAAAATCCCTTGAGGCTAAAAACAGATAAAATTTAACAAATAAATAAATAGATTGCCTCCCGAAACGGCGCCAAAATTTGATACTCACGTTTCGTACCAAAAATAAAATACCTAGATTACCGCTAATGTGTCGGGCAAGTAGGGTCGATCTCCACCGGGAGGCGGTGTACTATCTATTTGTCTATTTATCTGTCTAAATGTCACAATTGGGGGTTTTGATTGATTTTAACTAAACTACTAAGGCTAAAGGCAAGAGAAAAGGGATAAAGGGAATTAGCAATAAGAGAAAGGAAGTATGCTAGGAGTCGGTCCACCGTGGCAGCTATCAGATCTTATACTATCGGGAATACTAAGGCGATTAGACTATTGATAAGAAGAGCTATGGTCGTCACCTTTCGGTCCTTAAACCGCCCTAGAGCGTAAAATGTGACTTAACTTTCGCCCTCACCGCAATACCCTATTGTAATTAAGCAAGCCTTCCCTTCCAATCTTTCGATCTAGGTCGGGGTTAACTAAATTTATGGTCTCCTGCATGCATTCATTCGACCGGATAACAATTAAATTGCCTAATACAATTCCTATCGCAAGACTAATCTATATAAGTCAGTTAAAACATTGCTACCACGGCTTCCCTAATCCTAACATACTATGGGGAATTAGTTACTCATGATAAAATAAACAAGAACAAGAATTAAAAGAGAATTAAACATTAAATTAAGAAAGAAAAGGAAGAAACGTTACCAAATAATGATCCGGAATAAAAAGCAAAGTAACAGTGTATCGTTCCAAGAGAAAAGAGAGAGTCAGAGTGTCTCCGGATAAAAAGCATGCGTAGGGACATGTTTTAGGCTTGAATCTACTACTTTATGGTCCGTTCCTGCAATTAAGACAAAATACACCAAAGTAGCATATTCGGGGCATTTCGTAGCATAAAACCACGATAAAAGCATAGAAATACGTGCATAAAATAGGCTAAAAAGACTACATAAAATGCACGTATCACCTATCACAGACGAAAACCAAAGCGATCAGACCTCAAAGCCAGAAAGAAATATGACCACATAAGGGTTTAAACAAACCCTGCCGAAACAAAGAAAATACGAGGGATCGGGGGCGGGCGACCAAGACAGACACACAATTCGACAATCTCATAGCCATACAACAAAGTCGAGACCAAAGGATAAGAAGGATCGATCTTTGAAACGAGAGGGTTTAATCAGGCAAGAGGGATCAAGATGGGAGGAGTGAACCTTTCGCCGGAGCCAGGCCATGGAGCGACCTAACTCCGGCGAAAGGTTGGGCAGGAGAGGGTTGGCAGTGAGGGGTGAGAGGAAAGGCGGTGGTGCAAGGTTAAATTATTTGGGTTTTTTTCTAGAGAGATGAGAGAGAGAGAGAGAGAGTGCTCCGATTTTTGGCTTATAATGATTGATAAATTATACTAGGTTGGTATATGGTACTCTAACTAAAACATTGCTTTGTAGTTAGTTCAAGAAGTTGTGATTACTTAAAACTCTTCTTCAAATGAAAGAGACAACTCAACTAAAACCGAGCCAACTTAACTGCCTTTTTTCCCTTTCAAAAAGCCAACAAAACACCCTCTTATTCTTGTTTTAGGGGCTATCATTCATCAAAATTTGATGATGATAAGCCTCATTTACTTTGTATAATCATAATATTTAGTTATGTACCATAATAAAGTCTTCATTCTCTCTTTATTTGAGGTTTTTGTACCCAATTTTGGGTTATGTCTACCCATTTGTTGGGTTTAATTATTCTCCTTGGTGAGAGTGGCGTTAGATTGTATTTCATTTGTGTAAAATTTTTTCGTTAATGAAGATTTATGCAGTTTGGGACTTTTGACAATTCTGCATCTACAATCGATTACATCAAATTCATTTCTATGTCAATACTACTTTAGATTAAAAGAGCCCCTCGTAAAAGGTTGTGTTATGGAACAATGTAAAAGAAGGTGTTCATAAGTGTTCATATTTTTTTTTTTTTTTTTTTTTTTACAGCTGTAAATAAAGGTTTTACAGATTCATGGCCTGCTTTGCTAGATTATGCGCAAGACCATTAAGACGTCTAGGAATGAAGTTAAAAACTAAGCAGTGAAAAAAACTAAAGGAGGCCCGAATATCCTCAAGGATACCCGTAATCCTGTGATCCCCCTTTTCTGACTCCGCTAATTGAGTTACAAGTTGTAGGCAGTCCGATGAAATATCCAAGTGGAAAACCCGCCGCTCTTGTGCCCACATCACAATATCACGAATTCCCAAAGCTTCAGCCTGTAAAGCCGATTCCGCCCTGACACGTGCCTGCCTCTGGTCCAGCTCCCTCCCCGTGGCATCAGAAGCAAACCATCCGAAAGCCGCCTCATAATTACGATTCCAGCTAGCATCAACCTTCACACGTACCACCGCACAACCGGTCGGTGAACCCAGAATACACACCGGACGACCATTCCGAATAGCCAAAGCTTCCGTTTGAGGTGTCCCTTCCTCAATAACATGGGCAGTCTGATGTTGTCTCGAAGTGAAGGACTTCCACAAGATATTAGTTTGCTCCTGGATAACTTTGAAGACCATATTGGTGATACCTTGCGATGAAAGGACCTGATCCGTAAATTTTATTTTGTTCGCACTGACCATATAGCCCATAAGATAGCGATAAAAAGTATCACCTCTCGAGTCCTCTCTTCCCGTTTGGAAAGGAAACGAATCCAGTTGCATATCCAGTCGGATATAGATACTCCCCATGCTCCTTCCACCCGAATGCCTAAGTCAGAGCCCGCCCAAATTCGGCTGGAAAGACCACAATCTCGAAATATGTGCTCAGATGTTTCCATCACACGTTGGTTACCACCACACATGCTGCAGGAGGTGTCCACTTTAATATTTCGCCTATGGAATTCCCGTCCGATAGGCAGAACATTGGTGATAATCTTCCAAAGGAGAATTTTCCACATCTGAGGAACAGGTAAGTTCCAAAGCCCTGACCGACATAGTAGTCGGCCCCGATCAGTTAGTCTACTGTTGTGTTTAACAGTTTCTACTCTGTTCATGAAGTCCTCAAAGATCAAACCATATCCACTCTTTACTGTATAATCTCCCGTTGTCGTGCGTGGCCAGTAGATCTTATCCCTCTGCCTTACTTCGCAACGTGGTATAGCCAGAATTCGGTCCGCCCATTCCTCCGTGAACAAGCTTCTTATAAAGGCTTCATTCCAGTTACCATCACCAAGAAGAAGGTGTTGAACCTGTAAAGACGCCAGATGACTAGAATTGTGACCCAACCACTCAGCCTTAGGTTCCGGCCGGTCTCCCCCCACCCATCTCGCAGTCCACACATTTATCACTGAATCAATACCAGGTTTCCATCCAATATTCTCCATTACAAAGTTTAACCCATATAGGATACTGCGCACGCCCCACGAGCATCCGGACCCCTTGATAGGAGTCATCCCATGAAGAAAAACCTGTGATCCAAAAAGCTTTTGTCTGAACATCCTACTGAAAAGGGATTTATCCCCAGACACATCCGCCATCCATGTTTAGCCAACAAAGCCTGGTTAAGACATTGGACATTTCGAATGCCAAGCCCCCCCGCACTCTTTGGTAAACTCAGAAAATTTTTGCTACACCAGTGGAGTTTATTCCCCAACTTACATCCTGCCCACCAAAATTGTGTCAAAAGAGAGTTTATCTTCTTTGCCACACTTACCGGAACTTTAAAGACCGATAGAAAGTAATTTGATAGATTGGATAGAACCGATGAAATCAGAGTAAGTCGTCCAGCTGGTGATAGAAAGATCTTGTTCCATGACGATATGCGTCTGGTGACATGTTCGATGAGAGCAGTAAAGATCCCTTGTTTTGACTCTTTGAATTCCGCTGGGATTCCGAGGTATTTACCAATGCCATTGTTCTTTTTTATATTGAAAGCTTGCATAATCCTCCGAGCCCTAATCAAGGTGGTGTTAGGACTGAAGAGAATCCCAGATTTCTCAATGTTCAATCTTTGGCCTGATGCTTCGCAGTAGTCATTTATAATACGCAGTAACTCGGCCACCGCATCACCTCTATCCTTGAAGAAGAACACCGAGTCGTCCACAAAGAAAAGATGTGTAGTCGGCTGAACCCCCCTAACTAGTTGAATTCCATGAATTAACCTTTGTTCATTAGCGTGCTCCATGTTCCGGGAGAGGACTTCCATACACAGAATGAACAAATATGGAGATAATGGATCACTCTGTCTCAGGCCGCACCGCGGATGGAATTGTGGCAGAGGGATTCCATTTACCAGGATTTCGTAACTCACCGAAGTAACACAATTCATCATAAGTGTTATCAGTTTTTGAGGAAAGCCATACCTAACCAAGACCGCCTCCAAGAAGTCCCAACGAATTCTGTCATACGCTTTACTCATATCTGCTTTGAAAGCACATAATGCTTGTCGCCCATGCCTATGCATCGATATTTTGTTAATGGCCTCATGTGCGACCAGAATATTGTCACTGATGTTCCTCCCCGGGATAAAGGCATTCTGTGTTTCACTAACTAGTGAACACATCACCTTTGATAAGCGGTTGACAATGCATTTTGTTACAATTCTCATCACCACGTTGCAGAGACTAATTGGGCGGTAATCCGAAACCTCTTCTGGGCTTTCTTTCTTTGGGATGAGTGCGATAAAAGTCCTATTAAGTTCCCGTAATACCCTCCCAGAGTTCAGAATAGATAACACCGCCTTGGTAAAATCTCCTTTGATCATAGACCAACATTTTTGATAGAAGATTGCAGGAATACCATCAGGGCCCGGAGCTTTTAGTGCACCCATTTGAAAGACTGCCGCACGAACCTCTTTAGCGGAAAAAGGGCTGCTAAGACGATCCACTTCATCCTGTGAGAGAGAGTGGTGTAGATGTTTCAGTGTGTCTTCAAAGACTGCGCAATCCCGCCACTCCATGTTGTCAGTCGATGATGAATAAAGGTCCATAAAGGCATTCTGGAATGCATCCCGAATATGATCAATATCATAATACCAATTTCCATCCGACCCTTTAATCCCATGGATGTGGTTTCTCCCTGCCCGTCCTTTGACCCAGTTAAAGAAATATTTAGTACAAGTATCTCCATCAACCATCCACTTTACCTTAGCCCTTTGTTTCCAGAAAGCTGCTGCCGCCCTGGCAAACTCCGTTACTTCCTCATTTACTTTGGTATACTCCTCATCTCCATTCCCCGAGATGGCCAGCATCATACCATGCTCCAACTTTTGGTCGAACTCTTCCCATTTCAATCTCCATTCTGCTCTTTTGTCGGTGCCCAATGCTTAGCACACGTCCGGATTCTGGATAGTTTCCTATTTACTTGATACGCCGGCGATCCCGTGACAACCCTCTTCCACTCACCCCTAATTCTCTCCATGCATTCCTCATGGTCCAACACCCAAGCATCAAGCTTATAAGGTCTACTTCCAGTTGTGGTGACAAGGTTCAAATCTATTTCTATTGGAGCATGATCCGAAATTTGGATAGGGTAGTGCTTGATGCCAGTACTTGGGAAAATAGTAAACCAATCTTTCGACCCATATGCTTTATCAATGCGTTCATAAACCCTCTTATCCCCCTTTCGGTTATTGCACCATGTAAAGCGTGGTCCTTTAAAAGGGATATCTAAGAGCTCATTGCGAATTTTCCATAGGTTAAAATCATCCGCCCCTCCAATAGGTCGTTGACTCAAACTTAGTTTGTCACTTCGATAATCTACTTGATTAAAATCTCCCACCAACAGATATGGATCCTTGCAAGACCCAATCCATTCCTCAACCTCATGTAACACCGAGGCACGTTGGTTTACACATGGCGCCCCATAAGTGTTCATATTCATCTACAATAATCTTGTTGTTTTCTTAAATTTTGATTTGATCAAAATTATTTTGTATTTTACCTTAAAAAAAAACTAAATCGAGGCAAAGATAAAGATGTTGAAATCTAAATTTAGTGACATTGTTAATCCATATGATTATTGGACAACTTATAAAACACGTGCATAAATTGTAGACATGAAAGCATTAGATACAAACACCTAAAATCGTTATCTATTGTCTAGTGAATTGGCCACCTAAAAAGAAATCAAATATTAAACTATCTAAAATACAACGTTCAAGTGGTCCACTTGCAAATTATTTAAAAAAAAATCAACACACTTTTATATATTGGTTATACAAAAACATTAGACAGAAACAACTCAAAACCGCCCTCTTTATCTAATTAGCCACTTGTAAGGAAATCAAATATTCCACTTCCTAAAATGAATATACAAGTGGGCCACTTGCAAATTATTCTATAATGACCCTAAAAAAATCATTCCACTTGCAAAAATTTCTAAAATAGAATGAAAGTTACTTGTAAAACAATTCAATATACACCACATAGGCACATAGAAGATTGGATTATAATTAAGATCTTAAAATTAGTAGTAATTAATTAGTAGTTTGATGAAATAGAGTACGGAGTACGGAATATTGCATATAACATTCCAAGTAAATAGAAAGACAAATTTGGAAAAATATACAAAGTTGCAGTTGTGTGATTGCTTGCAAGTTGCATGAAAAGCACATAATACTAGTGCAAAACCAGATAAGATAAATCTCCAACAAACCAGGGACCAAAAACAACTGCCGCCCACCTTTCTCTTTAACTCTTGTTACCACTATATAATCAACACAATTTTACTCATTCTTCTAATCACTTTTTATACAATTAGACACATTATTGAAACGCAAGATACTATCTAATAATATTACTCAAAGATGAGGTTTAGTTGCAATGGTTGTAGAGTTTTAAGAAAAGGGTGTAGTGAAGATTGTCATATTAGACCATGTCTTGAGTGGATTAAGTCTCCTAAAGCTCAATCTAATGCTACCCTTTTTCTTGCAAAGTTTTATGGTCGTGCCGGTCTTCTTAACCTCCTTTCTGCTGGTCCTGACCATGTTCGCCCTTGTAAGTATTTTTTAGGACTACTCATTCTTTGTTCCATTTTGTGTCTCATCTCATATCCCACCATTTTTTGAGTTTAACACGTCACACATTGCTAGTGCTCACAATTTTTATATTTTTGACTTTTTTCGTGTACCTTTGAAAAGTCTCCCGTTTGACAATAGATTCTGGCTCCGCCACTTGTGGACATAACTAGGAGAGCAAGATTTATTGGAATTTTTAATAAAAATCCTTAATTTTTTTTTTGTTCTAATTTACCTCACTAAGTCTATGGTGACAAACCATAGACTTAGTGAGGTAAATTAGAACAAAAAAAAAATGACAAATTATCTACGTCTAATTTACAAATTAAAAAAATTAAAAAAATTACAAATTATCTACATATTTTTTTTTGTTCTAATTTACCTCACTAAGTCTATGGTGACAAACCATAGACTAAGTCTATGGTATACACATTTTATACGGACCAGCAAAATTACAAATTATCTACGTTTTACTGTATAATTTTAAATAATTTATTTGTGTAAATCTAATTGATTGAATTTCTTGTTTTCAGCTATATTTAGATCATTATTAAATGAAGCGTGCGGTCGAATAGTGAACCCAATATACGGTTCATCCGGTTTAATGTCAACTGGAAGTTGGCACCTATGTGAAGCAGCAGTAGAAGCGGTTCTTAACGATTTACCAATTACCCAAATATCGGTTGAATCAGCGGTCCAATATGTGAGTCCGGTCTTTAAAGCTTGCGATATCCGCCACGTGGCAAAGAAAAATAAGGAATCCCCTAAAGTCAAGAACCATGTCCAATTCAAACGGTCTAAGACGAAGACAATTATGATCCAACCGAATGATTTGAGCTCGAGCCGAAGTAGTGGTAGCGACTCCGGTTCAGTAGAAACGGTCGAGGACACACTAGCTAAGCCTAGTAACATAATGGGAAATCATGGGCTGGATTTAACATTGGGTTTTCAGTCGGCCCAAAACTTTGAGATCCCCCACAACCAAGAGATGTATGGGCTTTGATGAGTCAATGAGCCGATTTGAGTTGACTCTTGGACTACCTAAAATTTTCTAGGATGATTTTATTTTATGATTTTGATTGTTGTAGAAAAAAATAGGAAATTGAGTTGATTATTAAATATGTGTAATTAATTAATTAATTAATTAAGAGCAAATTTAGAATTTTAAGTTTACATCACGGAGTAAACAAAAAAAGTTGAGCAAGCCATAGTTATAAATTCTTGTTTAAGACGAACACTATTGATCTGAAGTTAAGAAGGATCAAATATAACCATGTGAGATAAATAAGACAAAGCATTGGAAAAGGTAAAAGACTTGTCGTATAAGCTATGTGGTGGAATATTTGACCTGTCTTAAACTTAAGACGGATAGTACCGTCTTAAGCAAGACTAGATACCGCTTTTACTTTTTTTTTTATTAACAATAAGGGTGTAAAACCCGAAGACCTACAGTGAGTAGAGTCCCAACAAAGTTTACAAGTGAAGAGTTTAGAACGATAAACACCTAAGAGGGGGAAGGGTGAATTAGGTGTACCTTTTAAAAATTTTGTACTTTACTTGGTCAGAAGCTAACACAAATAAGAGCTATTGAGTACAAACTTGAGAAACTTAATGGATTGTAAGTTTAGAAGAGGTATAGCAGGTCTACGCAAAAATATGGATGACTATTGCACAACACTGATATCGTGATTGATAAATAAAATTGCAATGATAAGAGAACGTAAAAGTAAATAAAAAAAACAACACGATGTTTTAAAAAATTGGTTCAGCTCCTACTATGGAGCCTACGTCCAACCGTTATTTTATTGCTTGTTTAAAAATTTACTCAAACCTAACTAAACCATTACAATGAAAATAACTCACCAACCAACCCCGGTTGCAATTGCTTGAAGCTACTCTGATTCAAGACTTTCCCTTGCTCAAAGCTACTCCACTTCAAGACTTAAGTTCTATCTCTTAGGTTTACAAAGTCAAAATCTCAGTGGTTCACTTAAGAACATGAAGATTACAATTAAGACCTAAACACGAAAATCATTGAACATACTCTTTATGCAACAGTGAAGCGAACGGATACTTGGAGATTTTGTAGCTTTGAAAAAGAAATGAAGACTTTTGAAAACAGAAAAATGGTTTTGCAAATGATTGAATAACAAAATTTTAAATGCTGAAAAGATTTGCAAAGTGTTTTACAATGAATACTCATAAAAGTCTTGACAATAAATGATATCTAATGCTCCTTATTTATAGTGAAAGAAATGATCTAATGTGGGTACCTTAGATAATATAATTCATTAATAAATTAAGTAGCCTAGATTTATTGTAAGTATTAGGTGTTGCTTAAGCACACAAAAATAAGATTGCTTTTGCTCTTTTCAGGTTTTAAAACCCCAACACACTCGACAAGTGACAACTTACCACAAATGGTAAAAAACATTAGTACTTGACTACTTCAACTTTCCATTTATGTAAAAGTAAGATGCACAATTAAAGAAGATTGGAATTGTTCAATTTGAGCTCCTTCATTATTTCTGAAATTATTTCTCAAATTTGTTTTTCAAATTTCAAACCTTTTAGAATATTACTTTTGAAAGGATTTTGAACACTTATGAATTTTCCGAAAATTCTCAATACGGTAGTACTAGAAACAATGGTGCAATAGTCACAAGAACTATTGCATGGTTTTGCAGTCACTTATGCTTAATAGAGGATATGTTTCACTAACTCGTTTACAACATTTATTCTAGGCAATGAGCTTTCTTTACTTGTCTTTCATCTTGATAATATTTGGACTTTTTTGAACAATCATTGGATGTTTCAATTTGGTAAACAATTTAACCAAGAGGTAAACAATTAAATGACAATGAAACTTGGCATCATCAACGAAGTGTGTTCTAACAAATTTTCCCATTGATGATGGCAAATTTTAAATATTTGTTAAGTTCCCCCTAAGCCCATGGTGAGTCCTTCTTAGAACCAATAAAGACATTAAACAAATATGATCAAGGTGAATGAAGGTCAACATGCTTTTCCTAAGTAGAACATCTAATCATGGTAGCTAAGACATTTCCATGGTGAACGTTAACCTAAGAGTCATTGGTTAATAGATAAACACATAATTAATTACTTCCTCGTCTTAACATCATCAAGAGAAGGACAAAACATGTTTAAGTAGTACATAATTAAATCAAAAGCAAAAGTTCGAAAGCAAAGCTAAAAATAGTTCACAATTTGCATAAGAGTTAAAACAAAGAGCCAAAAGGTTAGGAAGACAATTTAGGCACGTGATGCCTCATTCATCATCGAGAACACTTTCACTAAGAGCTTGCACACGCTCAATGAGATCTTAATTAATGGTTTTGAGCTCAGAAACTTCCTCCTTAAGGTCCTCATTGTCAATGGCCAACTTAGACACCGTGGTCAAGAGCTTGTCCAACTTATCATGTACATCACCCATTTCAAAAGTTGAGCCAACTGTTGCACCAGACTTAGTCTTTCCAGAAAACTTGCGAACCAACTTCCCATTGCTAATAGCCAAAGTCAATTGAAAATGTAAACCCATGGTCATTTCATCACTTAACTTTTCAATACCTAGGCTACCTTTCATGACTAACTTCCTCTTCATAAAGATAAGAGAGAACCACATACCATAGAGAATCACAGTATTCTTGTCAAATGTTCCCTTTTATAGGTCGGGGGCTATCTCATTTATACGAAGAAGGATGAGTTGGGGAAGGTTGATTGGGCGGTGCATGAGGATATGATGGAGAAGAAGTATCTCAAGAAGAGAGCATCTTCCCTTAATATTGTTGCTACGTAAGATGACTCAGTGAACAAGGTCAAAGGAGAAACGATGGGGGCACGAAGTTCCTGAGCATATATATTGGTTGGACCATTGTCATTATCGGGTCGAAGGGTTCTCACATCCTCAATAGCCATAGCTTCATCAATATTACCCCAAGTACTATTAGGAAAAGTGGTAAGGCCAACGGCTTCAACCTCAAGGTAAGAGGCTAGTTGGTCAATGGTCAAGACAAAGGGCTTTTGGGTTATGAATGTCGAGAGAGTTCCTGATACAACATCAACCTTGACTATTGCATCGAACTGAATTACCTCCAACAATACACATGGCAGTATTTGTCGAGGAGATCAAACCAACCTTGACCGAAAACAGCAGCTTTGAAGAATGCAAAAGCCAGAGAAGAATCATATCATGATTTTTTGTATCGTCTCCCACTATGGGAGCAACATGCAAGCATTCCTTGGCGTAACTTGAGAGTATCATCCGAAAGATGAGTGGTGTTGAGATGAGTCAGGACATCATTTTTGAAGGCATCATCATGAATTGTTAACATCAACTCTGTGCAAGTATTGAGAGGGATTTTATTCTTAATAATATCTTCATCATCCGGTTCTTCCACCACCTCCTTCTTCCTCGGGTATCTCGGCTTTTTGGCCGTCTTGGGATTTGTTCCTCTCTTTCTCTTGGTAATGGGCTTGGTTTTTGTTTTGGCAGGGATTTCAAAGATGATTTCATTATCATCATCACCAAATAGCTCATGATTTTTCTTTTGGATTTGGTTTTTGGGGTTTCGGTGAAGAGAGGGTCAAGATCATCTTCAAGCACCTTGTCTTCATTGTTGGGTTCACCAATTTTTTCATCATTGGGGATGAGTTCATCTTCATGTATGACCTCCTTTTCCGGATTTTCAACCGGAGAACCGATATTTTCTACATTATCATCATCTTTCTCACCCTCGGGTTCTCTTTCCTTTGTAACATTCTCAGCTCCCTTTACTTTTTCTTCATCTTTTTCACTCGATTTTTGTTTCTCATTCACACCATCATCTTCAATTCCTTTCCACTTCAACAACAATTTACTTTTCAACTTCTTTTTCTTTTTCAACTTCATCACAACCATCCTGTTTCTCTTTTTCCTTTTCAACAACAACCTTCTCTTCAGCAACATCTTCTACAACTACCTTTTCTTTGTTGATTTCACTTGCCATTTGATTAAGTGTAGGCTCATCTTCCTCGTAATCAACATCGACATTGGAGTCCAATATCATAGAGATTGGGAGATCCCCTTTTCAGTCCACCACGACCTCTTCTACCACGACCTTTTCCTTAGGGAGCCATGGATTTATTTCTTGCATCATTGGACTTGACTATTGAAGGCTTGGTAGGAGACAGTTTGGATGTGTAGGAATTTTCGACATTGGCAGTGGATTGGGTGGCCATGTTTTGCTTGACAATGAATTTTGGGTTAAAAGCGTTTTGAAGATTTTTTACTTCCCTGTTGAATGATTTTTGTGGTGACGGTTTTGAGAGGTGAAGGAAGCTTAGGTGATTTTGAGTTTTGAATAAAGTTGTGTGGGTAAGTGGGAAAAGTGGGTTATTACATAGGGGTTTAAAGAATGGACGGTTGAGTTAATGAGAGAGTGGTTGAGTGTAAAAATGGTTAAATAATGGTATATGAGACGGGTAAAGGTAAGATTTGGTTTGACATAAAGCAATTGAGAGGCTCAAGGTAATAATTCAAATGCAAAATGTGAGATCTTAATGCAATTTTTTCGGCCATTTTGCATGTGGCAAATTTTGACATTTAAACTTTCTAAACATGTGCATCCCTTTCTCTAGTCAATCATATATAAAAATAATTTAATTAGTGTTACATATCACCCAACAAACCAATTTCCAAACGAAGTTTTACGAATTGTTCCCTTTCCAACGGTTTTGTAAAAATGTCTCAATTTGATTTTTTGTTCTACAAAAGGTTACATATATTTCCTTTCTCGACTTGATCACGTAAAAAATGATGCCTTATATCAATGTGCTTTGTTCTAAAATGTTGTATTGGATTTTTCGAGATGTTAACTGCCCTTGTATTATCACAAAATATGGGAGTGATTTCGAAAATATGACCGTAATCACGCAATTGTTGTCGTCCCCAAAGAATTTGAGCACAACAAAGAGCGGCACTTACATACTCAATTTCGGTCGTGGATAGGGCAACGGTATTTTGCTTCTTGAGACGCCTATGAAATGAAATACGGTCCTAAGAACATAGAAATGCCCGATATGCTTTTCCTATCCAACGAGCTCCCCATATAATCCGCATCCGAAAATCCTCCAAGATCAATGTCATAGTGAGTTGGGTACCAAAGGTATAAACCTTGTGTTCCAATCAAATACCTAAGAATCCGTTTAACGGCTTTGAAGTGTGATTCCTTAGGATTTGATTGGAAGCAAGCACACACACACACACACACACACACACACACACACACACACACACACACACACACACACACACACACACACACACACACACACACACACTAAATTGTGTGTCGTGTCGACTATCAGTTAAATAAAGCAATGAACCGATCATACTTCGATATACCTTTTCACTAACACTCTTACCATTTTTGTCTTTCTCAAGAATAAGCTTAGAGATCATTGGTGTAACCATAGATTTTGTGTAACACCCCGACCCAAACCTAGTGCCGGGAGCGGTCACTCACGGTAGCCAGTCAGGCTGTGTACATGGCCCACAGATCAACACGGCCACACGGGTCCTTTAAGCGCATTTTATCCTCACTCATGCGCATCCCGTGAACCTTCCCAGGAGGTCACCCATCCCAAGACTACTCCCAGGCAAGCACGCTTAACTTTGGAATTCCTTTGCATGGATAACCATAAAAGAAAGTGCACTTTGTTGATATGAGTAGTACTTTCAATTCATTTAAGCAATAGTAAGATTTTAAGCCTATCAATGGACCTCTTAAAGGGGTTACCCCACCCGAATGACATCTTCGGTTTAGTGGAGTATTACACACCTCCACTTGAAGAACGCAACGTCCTCGGTGCGCCTGGCAGCATCTGACCTCATCCGAGCCTAACCCAGAATCCTCCCTCGCTAGGTTGGTGACCCGGGTACTCCAGATCACAGGCTCACCAGACGGTCGCAGGGTTGCTCCGATACCATTTGTAACACCCCGGCCCAAACCTAAGGTCGGGAGCGGTCACTCACGGTAACCCACCAGGCTGTGTACATATCCCACAGATCAACACAGGTCCTTTCCAGCGCATTTTATCCTCATTCATGTGCATCCCGGGAACCTTCCCCGGAAGTCACCCATCCCAAGACTACTCTCAGCCAAGCACGCTTAACTTTGGAGTTCTTTTTCATGGATATCCAGAAAAGATAGTGCACTTTGTTGATGCAAGTAGTACTTTTAATCCCTTTAAGCACAAGTCAAATTTTAAGCCTATCAATGGACCTCTTCAAAGGCTTACCCCACCTGAATAACTTCTTCGGTTCAGTGGAGTATTACACACCCTCTCTTGAAGAACGCAACGTCCTCGTTGCGCCTGAAAGCATCTGACCGCAACCGAGCCTGGCCCAGAATCCTCCCCCGCTAGGTTAGTGACCCGGGTACTTTAGACCACAGGCTCACCAGACGGTCGCAGGGTTGCTTTGATACCACTTGTAACACCCCGACCCAAATTTAGGGTCGGGAGCGGTCACTCACGGCAGCCCACCAGGATGTGTACATGGCCCACAGATCAACACGGGTCCTTTTTAGCACATTTTGTCCTCATTCATGCGCATCTCGAGGACCTTCCCCGGAATTCACCTATCCCAAGACTACTCCCAGCCAAGCACGCTGAACTTTGGAGTTCTTTTGCATGGATAACTAGAAAAGAAAGTGCACTTTGTTGATACGAGTAGTACTTTCAATCTTTTTAAGCACTAGTTAGATTTTAAGCCTATCAATAGACCTCTTCAAAGGGTTACTCCACCCGAATAACGTCTTCGGTTAAGTGGAGTATTACATTTCGAGTTAGTCAACCCAAACTTACTTGTCATTTCCTTCTAGTACTTTTGTTGATGAATCTTGGTTCCTTTCTCACTTTGCTTGATTTATAGACCAAGCAAGAATCCAAGCTGTCCCATCATACTCATTTTAAACTCGGAAGTCATTAGATCGGAAAAGTATTTACAAACGACATTACTTGTTGCACCAAAAATGATGTCATTGACATATACTTTCACAAGCAACAGTTTTTATGACTGTGACTTGATAAACAATGTTTTATGAACCGAACCACGTATAAAACCGTTTTCTAACAAAAACTTTGAATGCCTGTCATACCAAGCTCTGGGTGCCTGTTTTAAACCATAAAGTGCTTTATCAAGTTTGAAAACGTGGTTAGGGAACTCATTGTTTATAAGCCCAGAGGTTGTTCGACAAAAACTTTTTCCTCAAGATAGCCATTTAGAAAAATGGTTTTAACATCCATTTGAAAAAGTTTTATGCTGAGGTGAGACGTAAACGCTATATGCATTTGTATGGCTTCAAGACTAGCTATCGGTGCAAAGATTTCATCATAATCAATTCTTTCTTGTTGATTAAACCCTTGTACCACTAGTCTAGCTTTATTCCTTATGATTTCTCCAACATCATCGAACTTATTGCGAAAGACACATCTCGTACCAATTACACTACGTTGAGAGGGACTAGGGACAAAATGCCATACCTTATTCCTTTCTAATTGCTCCAATTATTCTTGCATCGTCGTCACCCAATATTCATCGGTTAGTGCCAGTGTGATATAATTGTATTCAACTTGTGATATGAATGCATCAAAGGCACAAAAGATTTGGAGTGAGGATCTATTTTTAATTCCAGAGGTTAGGTCATTTGCTAGGTTTGATAGAGGGTGGGAACTTTGATGTTTCCATATCTTTGGAGCAAGGGTGTTGGAGGCCTTGTTTATTTGTTTCATTTGGTTCTGATACAATAGTTGATGTGACTGTTACATGGGAAATATTTTGTGAGGGTGTTTGTGAATCAGTTTCTGTCTGAGTAGTGAATGGTTCACTACTATCTTCATTCCCCCTAGATGAGCTTGCTTCATCTTGAGACGGGGGAGGGTTAATTCCCTCCTGAATTTTGGCCAACTTCCTCAAACAATAGTGGCTCCAACTGTTGCTCAGCCTCTTCCACCACTTGATCCATATCATGTCGTATCATTCCAACTTCAAAGTGATCGTCTTCATCATCCTATTCATCATCAACCTGCTTATTTGAAACAAAGAGACTACATTTGTCAAATATTACATGAACGCTCTCCTCCATTTTTATGGTTCTCTTGTTATACACTTTGTAAGCTTTACTATGATCGGAATAACCAACAAAAACTCATTCATCACTTCGAGCATCAAATTTGCCTAGGTTGTCTTTTCCATTATTGTGCACAAAGCATTTACTATGACCAAAGCATTTTAAATGTAAGATGTTAGGTTTTCTTCCTCGTAGTAATTCATAAGGGATTTTCTTAATGATTTTTCGAATCATGACACAATTATAGATATAACAAGATGTGTTAACGACTTCGGCCTAAAATTTCCTCGGCACTTTAGAGCTTATGAGCATTATCCTAGCCATATTTTCAAGAGTTCGATTCATTCGTTCCACAACCCATTTTGTTGGCGGGTTTTTGCGACCACAAAATTATGGCTAATACCATTCTCATTACAATAAGCTTCAGATGACAAATTCTCAAATTTGGTTCCATGGTCGGATCTCAAGAGACAAATTTATAACCAAATTTACTTTGGACCTTTTTAACCCAAAATAAGAGTCATCAAAAGTTTGATCTTTATAATTTAAGAAAAGAAGCCAAACATATCTTATATAGTCATCTACAATAACACAAAAGTAGCGACTTCCACCTTTACTAGCAATATGCATGGGTCCACATAAGTCTATGTGAATGAGTTCAAGAGATATTGAAGTGCTAACAACATTTTTGGATTTAAAGGAGCATTTTACTTGTTTACCTTTAACACAATTATCACAAAGTGATTCAAATTCAAATTTGATGTTAGGAATGCCATCTACTAGATCAAGTTTCTTGAGGGTATTAAGTGTTTTAGCATTAACATGACCAAGTCGTTTATGCCAAAGCCAAGGATCATTCATGCATGATAATGTTTGATACGACAATGAGTATAAGTTAGTCATGTAGACATCTTTGACACGTTTACTTTCAAGAATGAGCTCTCTAGTCTTTCCATCAATTATTCTACATTCACTTGCATGAAATTCAACGATGTTACCACGATCACATAATTGTGAAATGCTTAAGAGATTGTGTTTCAATCCTTTGACAAGCAACACTTTGTTGACACATAGTGACTTTGACTTACCAACTTTTCAAATACCAATGATTTCACGTCGTTTGTTCTCACCAAAAGTCACCATGCCACCATCGTAGGCTTCTAGCGAGAGGAATTGGTTTTCATTCCCCATCATGTGAAGAGAGCATCCACTGTCTAAGTACCAATTGCTGCTCCCCCTCACTAATGCCTATAAGAAATCAAACGTTTAGTTTAGGAACCCAAACTTGACAACAACTTTTTTGACCTCTTCACTTTTAATCCAAACTTGTTTAGCCACTTTAGTGTTTCTTTCTAAGTCAAGGACTCTCTTTTCACAACCATTAAATTCATGGCCTATTCTACCACATTAATTGCAAATGATATATTCAGGAAGGCCAACATATTTTCTTCTTCGAAAATCAGTTTTGCTTGGGTCCTGGTTTCGAGTGCAACAGTGCGTGTTACTGTTGCATTTAAAACCAACTCCATCATTCTTTGTAAGTTTTTCGTATTCTTGTTTTAGAAGAAACTCCAAACCATTCTGACTTCTTTCCCATTTTGAAAAAAACATTTTAGCCTCATCAAGCTCTTTGGTTAATGTTTCAATTTTAGCAAGATGATTAAGATTTAGTTGACCTACTTTGTCAAAAGCGTGTTTAGCATGTCTTGCTTCATCACTGAGCAATAAGTCAATTTGCTTAAGTTTCTTGTTATCCCTTTGACTTAAAGTGAGGTCAGCTAGCAGAGAGTCACGTTCTTTAGTTAATGAAGACACACGTTTTGTGAGAGTCTCCATTTCCTCATTAGACTCAGATGCCACAGTTAGAGTATCTATTACATAGGTTTGTTCAACCTTTATCAAAGTTTCAATTTGAACAAGAAGATCATCGTTTGATTTTTGCACTCGGTCTAAAGCACTTTTGACATGACTTGACTCGTCGTTTAACATTTCAAAGAATTTTGATAAGATCATCTTTTTGAGTTTCACATGTTGCTAGAGCAATCAAAAGTTGGTCACGTTCTTTGGTTAGTGTAACACCCCCATTTATTATTTGTTCGTCTAACATCTTACCAATGACATCTTATTTAAACATGGATGCAATTATTGCGAACATATATATATATATATATATATATATATATATATATATATATATATATATATATATATATATATATATATAGGCTTAGGGCAACACATTTCGCATATCACTAGACATGTCATCCTATCTCACATAATTTACAACATCAAAATATCAATGTGAAAAGGATAAGAAACAAACCTTACATTTTCCAAGGCTAAGAAAACATGTTACAACTTTCAAAAAAAATCATTAATAAATAATAACACAATTACCTCCTGAGCAATTATACTTTTTAGAAAATACAGAGATTTAGTAAATCATGAGAGAAATAATCAAGTCAAAAAATCATAAGGTCAATTTATAATGCATTTTACAAATTATTTGGTCGAAACAGAAATTTTACAGCAACTTGTCAGAAACTTAGGTCAACTTGTAAAAATTAGTATGAAATGTTAAAGTATTTTCTTGCAACATGTCTTATCAATTTAAAAATATATATGAGTCTTTTAAACAGTGAAGTTAGAATCATACCTAAACAATAAGTAATTTTTAAATGACAAATTTTACAAAAACATGGGACGAAAACATAACGCTACAGGAATATTCTGACCATTGTCAACTAAAATATTTAATTCTCCTAAACGGTATATTATTTAAGCATGAAACCAGTGGCATATGAAAGCTAACTCACAAGGCTATCACACATAAAACTTTCGTGCAAGTATATCAAACAGACAATAAATGGCAGCCAAAACAATGAATGATAAAATTTCGAGAAATCAACCAAACCACATTCTTCACAGTTCCACGCAATTTCCGTAATGCTTCACATGTTAATAATAATTACACCTCCCACATACTTGCCCACATACTTTTCTTATATCCACATGTTATAACAATGCTTAAAATCATATCACATCCCTTCTCCGTAAAAGCAAGGTTACGTCCCCGTAACCGCAATCATCAATGAAAACAATATTCAAACAAGGCAACAAAACTTCCAAGACAAAATAAACAATATTCATTTTAAATTACCCCACACTGTAATATCTCTCAAGGTAACCGGTTCAAAACTGGAAGGGCCAAGGTGCGAATTAAGTGCGCTTTCTTAACCGTAGTAAGAGGGGCTCCTAACTGTTCCTAGCCAGGGTTCATTTTATTTAGACACATCCAAAGTTCATTATTATTCATTGGTTAGGCCTGAGGATCATTTTGCTCTGATACCACTTTGTAACACCCCCATTTATTCAGGAGCCTTTAGCTAGGCGTCCCAAGTAAATAAGAGCGTTACCATCTTGGTTTCCCGAGGCAGTGAATAACAAAGTCCAACTCACCAAAGTACTTTAAATTAAAACTTAGCGATTATATGTTTATTACAATTTAACCAACTAAAACTTATTATCAAATAATTACAACTCGCAGTGGAAATAAATAAAGTGATTAAATAATCTATGTGGTCTAGACTTCTAGGTAGACTGGTCAAGTCCTCACGCATTCCCATAAGCTCCCAAGTCAACTAGTCTTTAGTACCTGTCAAATCTGCTCCCCATTATGGTTCATCACATGTGTTCACGAATACACTTTCAACCACGAGGTTGAGTAGGAATAAACACTAACAACTAAAACCTATGATAGACAATCCAATTCCATTTACATTGCACAACTCCCTGACAATGTGTAATACTCCGTATTTATGAGTCTTTGGGTACTCTATCGAGTAGGCCTTACTCTGTCGAGTAAGGGTGAGTTGCGTTTTAAAATAGTTTCTGACCTGTTGGGTACTCGATCGAGTAACTAGGATACTCGATCGAGTAAGGGGGCACTCGATCGAGTACCTTAGCTACTCGATCGAGTAGCTCGGTTAGCGGGTGATAATTCGACGGGTTTTGTTAATAACACGGATTAATATATAAATCTTTCCGTCACTTTCATAATACACTTTTACAAACCTAATAACATTAAAAGGGAGATTCAAGTTACGTTCTTCGCATTCATCCGTGTTGTTGACGAATCCCGGAGCTTGAGAGGTCGGATTCCATCGTTCTTTATACCTTTGTGATCCTTGCGTCGAGGGTAAGATCTACATACCAATTTTATAGTATTTCGTCAAGTTTCGTTAAACCCTAATTTTGGGATTGGGGGTTTTGTTGTAGATAATGATTGGTAGTGATTATGTGTATGTATGATAGGAGAAGGATTTGTAGAAGAGGCTTTTTATACAAATTTGTTGAGACCGTCTAATTGTGTTCTTTGTTCCGGGTAGGATTTCTACTCGGTATTAGTCCCATAATGGGATGATTGTTGATGTGTTGAGATTGATTGTTTGATATAGTAATTGTATTGTGATTGTGATTGTGATCGTTGTCTATGGTTCGCGAGGCGTGGCCTCGGGCGAGTGAGTCACTTGCGGGGGAGTGGCTTCACGCCCTAGTTTCGCCTTCCTCGTGGAACCCGCCACGAAGGGATGTGTACATTAATGGACGGGGTTATCGCTCATTATGAGGAGCGGGGATTTGGTGGGTGCGGTGCGGTCCCCACGACAGGGGCTGGTCCGGTGGACGATCGGTGATTGAGATTGTTGGAATTGGTGTGGTTGTGTGTGTGACGGTTAAGTTGTCTGTTTATCTTATTGTTGATATATATTGAGTTGTGTGATTAGTATCGACCCGTTTAAATGTTTTAAAAACGTGGTGATCCATTCGGGGTGGTGAGCGATTATTGAGCGGTATGATATGACGCGTATGGGATAGGCAGGATGAGTCATCACATGACGATTAGAAGTCTTCCATTTGTGTCGGACGATGTTTTATAGCTTTGATAGTTTTAGCAAAGAGACCGTCTGAGAATCTTGTATTTCTTTTTATCAGTTTGGAATTGCTATGTAATCACTTTAAACTTTATTTACTTTTAAAGTTGTTTCGTTATTGTCTTATGAATATCATGCCTCGGGTAACCGAGATGGTGGCATCCTTATACCTGAGTGGTCCTGGTAAGGCACTTGGAGTATGGGGGTGTTACAAATGGTATCAAAGCGACGATCCTGAAACCTGTAACCAATGGATTTAATGAATATAGGGAGTCAATTAAAATGAATCCGGGGTAAAGGTTGTAGGAGCTAATGCAAAGGCTTGGGAGACGTCCTAAAGTCGCGAACTCGCCCTACAATTTTGAACCGGTCACCATGGGATATGAGTCGGGATCGCTATGTGTTTATCTTGTGAATTGTGTACCTATATGGTGATGTGTGGCATGAATCGGTGGATGTATGTATGTGGAGAATGGGGAATGTGTAGAAAAGATGGTGATGATGTGATTTCGTAAGCTATTGATTGAAAGCATGATAGTTGGTTTACAATGTTGTTTTGAATTGTAGGAAAAGTATATGAGAATGATGAATGATGTGGTAGAAAAAGGAAGTAGTTCATATGTGATAATATGTGATGAATGATGATGTTGCAGGATGGATGATTCATAATGTGGCATAATAATAACATGTGCATAGGAATGTTGTGTCGTATACGTATATTTGGTTTGCATAAGGTTGCATGATAAGTTTATGTACTTGTCCACTATTGTTCATGTGTATATGTGGTAAGAAGTGTGTAGCTGTAATGAATGAATTGGTTGGAAGAGATTAAGTAAGTAATTGCATAAAAATATGAAATTCATGTGTGGAACATGTTTATATGGGTAATGGATTTTAATAATATGGCAATGTTTGTAACATGTGAATAGGGGATTTTATGTTGTATATTATGTTATTGTGTACGTAAAGTTATAAAATAAAAGCATGTGGTAAATCGTGATTGACAAGTTAAATAATCTATGTGCATGATTAATGTTGTTGCTTGGCTTTTGAAAATAGTAACATATGATTATGAATACTGGTTTTATGAGTTTTGGACTGGTTTTGTTTGCTTGGTTGTTGTTTAAGTCGTTTGGGAAGTAAAAAAATCAATAGTTGTGTTTTTCGATTATAAAGAGGTTGTCTTTAAACTGTTATAACTTGAGATGCATAAATGATTTTAATGTGATTCCAATTGGAGGTGATAACTTGTTCTTTTACGATTCTAACGATAGGTCACACGCCCAAAACGATCAAGAAATGAGTGAGTTATGACTGTTTTACGAAAACTGGACAGTGCTGAGAATTGGGGTACTCGATCGAGTATCCTTGGTACTCGATCGAGTAAGGGGGCACTCGATCGAGTGCGTTAGTTACTCGATCGAGTAGCCCTGGTGATTTGTTTTACGTGCTTCTGATCTTCACCTACTCGATCGAGTAAGTCCATTACTCGATCGAGTGGCCTGTACTCGATCTAGTGACCCCTGTTTTGGGTCATATGCTTATCTTTTGACTTCGTTGCATATTATGTTTAATTCAAAGATGTTATTTTACTTCTTTATGCATTGTTTTACATGTATGTTGATCCTGATGCGTAAGTTACCCAATCTTATGGTGTAGTGAGTGACACCTGTGGTGAGTAGGAGTTCGGTGGGAGGACATGAGTTCTATGTGTTGTGATAGATAGTGGAAAAAAGAAAAGGGAGATTGGTATGGCTTAATTGAGGCATAGAGCATGTTTTGTGAGACGGGATGAGTGATATGATTGTGTGTTGAGTAATGTAAGAGTAAGTGAATGTGGGCAAAGAGTGATGTAAGTTTAAGGAACGTGAGAATAAAAAAATTGAAAGAAAGGATGTGGATAGTAGCAACCTGAGATGTATAACGAATTATGGAAGGAGATGGTTAGAAATAGTGTTGAGTAAGAATATATGTAATGAAAGGTCGTTTTAGAGGAATTGAGAAGAGTGGTTTATAGTGAACTTAATGGAGACATGTCGCGACGTGGATTGGCAGATAGTGACTGAGTTTGGAAATTTGTGTTATCGAGAGACGAAACTAATGTGTGATTTCCTTGGGCAATTAACGGTAAAAAAAAAAAAAGAATTGATTTCTAGATATGTAATTGTTTGAACTTTAAATGTTGATTTTTATGGACAAATTAACGACAAGTGTGAGTGAGTGGAGTGATGAGAGGGGATACATGGTAAGGAAGAGTGAGATAATGTCGATAAGAAATAATGGGATTGGAATTTTGGAGCAATGAGAAGGTGATCGGAGCACTAAAAAGTTAGGAAGAAGTAATAAGGAGTTGAATGGTCAATTGCTTTAGTCGAGTGTAAAAAGAAAAGCATGAGGAGAGTAAAAAGTAAGCTAAGGAAAATTTTCACCGGAGTTATGTGACATAAAAGTAAGGAATCGTCGAGATGTATGATACTATAAAGAGTAAGTAAGTTAACGATTGTACGGAAATTTCAGGACAACATGATTAATCATGAGTTTCGAGGAATTAAGGGAGTACGAAGTTGGTGGAGAATTTGCACGATAATAGATAATTGGTGGAGAGTTAGATGAAAATACGAGTAAGATAGTATTGGGAATGATGTTGATATAATTTTGTTGGTGAATTTGATGATAGTTATTTGGAATGTTAACCAAAGATAGGAAAGAAATCGTGATGTTTAGAGATGAGTGTAAGAGGTTTGATGCCCCGACAGCGGTAGTGTTATGGTTTGTGACTAGTGGTTAAGGGTGATGGTATATTAGAAAGGTAACAATTCCAATCAGACTGATTTTGTAGAGGCCGGATTGATAAGTATGGTTATGAAATAGTATAAGATGTGGTTATATGAGGCGGTTGTTAGTAGTGGAGTATTAGTGGTGTGGCTACATTTGGCAGAGGGTGATGGATATGCGAATGGGAAAATATGTTATGAGGTGTATACGAGTTAAGCTCGGGTGACAGGTAACCTTTGTTGAGTGGTAACTTACGTGATCAGGATTGACTAGTTGGATGTAATTATGGGTCTAAGATGTATATAAATGTTGGTGTGAGGTTTTGACCTCACAAGACGTGGTATGGTGTGATTATCATAAAATTGTTATTTGAATGTTCTGTAATGCATGTTTAGTATGCTAATCTAATTGAATGATATTCAAAAAGGTAATAATTTGAGTGATCTGGCATGACTGGCTATACTTGTATGTATTCATGATACATGTCAAACTGTGATATGGTAAGAGGATTATATTCACGAGGTTATTATCTGTTTAATTCATATAATATGTTGCTTGTGATTTAGTAAAGTGGATTTGAGTAAGTTTTTTCTTGTTCGAGAAGTTATGTTGAGCCAGTACTTATGGGATTGTGTAATTTGTGATGACTATCGATGTGGTTGTGGTGCCTCGGGTGGTGATCCGGGCACGATATTTAGTGTTGTGATGCGGGTATTTTCGCATCTGCGGTGTGGTCTTGTTGGTGGCGGTGTTGTGATGCCGTCACCGGATGTGGTGGAGTAGGCAGGATGTTTATGATTCGAGTTTCGAAAGTACATACCAGTTATACATAGATTGTTGTTTTGTTTGATGTTGCTCCCTGCGAGTTTCAGTTGGTGCAGATAGACCGTTGTCTTGTTTATTGATGTTTCTTACCAGTTCAGTTTTGGTATGAGAGTACAGTGTGATATGAAGAGAGTTGTATATGTTTTCGTTGTTGTCATGGTATAGTGACATTATTTTGATGGGACACAGTCGTCAGAAGTTGTTACAGTACTTTTGATCTTGTTTTAAGATGAGGCTTTAGACATAGTCATGGTAAGTGATCGGTGGAACATGTGTTGTATTACATCTGGACGCTGCAGGTGGTTCATAATCAGATTTTGGGACAGTGAGTGTAGGGTGTTGGGAATTAGTGTCATGTTAAGTTTTGTATGAGTTTTGCGGTAATAAAGAAAAGAACTTGAGGATCTAGTGTGAGTGTACGTAACAAGTGTGGATAGTGAGTTATGCTTTTGATGATAAGAGTTTTATGTAGTTTATATAGAGAGGTGTGTCATGTTGTGGTAATAGGGAACAAGTGAAGTTTTGGATTAAGTTAAGGATTTTGTGGTATAGGTTAGGTGGTGTGACGAGTGAAGTGAAGTATGAGAGTTGTTTAAGTAAGAGAGCCTTGGATATGTGCATGGCGAGTGTTTAGGTTCTAGGTGGTTATCTTTGACATGCGGTGGTGATGAGAATAATGAAAAGATATATCTAGGATTTAGTATTAGTGAGTTACGAGGACGTAACATTTATCTTAAGAGGAGTAGGATGCGATAAAAGAGATTTTGATGGTTGTACATATGGTAGTATATTTGGAAGTAGAGTGTTGGTGTAGCATAAGGTATGGATTTGTATATGTTGTGGTTGATAGTGTTAAAAGGTCATGGACGTGCTTGTAGTAGTTCGATGTTAGGAATGCGAGAATACTTGATAGTGTTGTGATTGGATGATGAGGTTATGAGTGTGAGTAAACTTCGAGGACGAAGTTCCTTTTAAGGGTGGTAGAATGTAACATTCCGTTTGATATTTATGTAGTTGGTTATGTATGGAGTTAGTGTCGGGAGAGTTTATGATGTAGTTGATACGACATCGTGAGCGAGGTGTGGAGGTAGGAATAGTTGGTAGAGTTGGTGTTAAGAGTTCATGGTTTCATGTTTCGTAAGTTGGGGTTTTGTTTTGAGTTCTTAGTAGCTTTGTTGCGTCTTGACCGAGTTAGTATGTTTGTTTTTATGTATGGGTTGAACTTCGGGGACGAAGTTCTTTTTAGGAGGGAAGACCAATACTCCGTATTTATGAGTCTTTGGGTACTCTATCGAGTAGGCCTTACTCTGTCGAGTAAAGGTGAGTTGCGTTTTAAAATAGTTTCTGACCTGTTGGGTACTCGATCGAGTAACTAGGATACTCGATCGAGTAAGGGGGCACTCGATCGAGTACCTTAGCTACTCGATCGAGTAGCTCGGTTAGCGGGTGATAATTCGACGGGTTTTGTTATAACACGGATTAATATATAAATCTTTCCGTCACTTTCATAATACACTTTTACAAACCTAATAACATTAAAAGGGAGATTCAAGTTACGTTCTTCGCATTCATCCGTGTTGTTGACGAATCCCGGAGCTTGAGAGGTCGGATTCCATCGTTCTTTATACCTTTGTGATCCTTGCGTCGAGGGTAAGATCTACATACCAATTTTATAGTATTTCGTCAAGTTTCATTAAACCCTAATTTTGGGATTGGGGGTTTTGTTGTAGATAATGATTGGTAGTGATTATGTGTATGTATGATAGGAGAAGGATTTGTAGAAGAGGCTTTTTTATACAGCTGTTGAGACCGTCTGATTGTGTTTCTGTTCCAGGTAGGATTTCCTACTCAGTATTAGTCCCATAATGGGATGATTGTTGATGTGTTGAGATTGATTGTTTGATATAGTAATTGTATTGTGATTGTGATTGTGATTGTGATCGTTGTCTATGGTTCGCGAGGCGTGGCCTCGACTGAGTGAGGTCACTTGCGGGAGTGGCTTCACGCCCTAGTTTCGCCTTCTGTGGAACCCGCCACAGAAGGGATGTGCACATTAATGGACAGGGTTATCGCTCATTATGAGAAGCGGGGATTTGGTGGGTACGGCTGCGGTCCCCCACTCGCGGGCTGGTCCAGGTGGACGATCGGTGATTGAGATTGTTGGAATTGGTGTGGTTGTGTGTGTGACGGTTAAGCTGTCTGTTTATCTTATTGTTGATATATATTGAGTTGTGTGATTAGTACTGACCCCGTTTAAATGTTTTAAAAACTGTGGTGATCCATTCGGGGGTGGTGAGTAGTTATTGAGCAGGTATGATATGACGCGTATGGGATAGCTGGGATGAGTCATCACGTGGCAGTTAGAAGTCTTCCGCTGTGTCAGACGATGTTTTATAGCTTTGATAGTTTTAGCGATGAGACCGTCGAGAATCTTGTATTTCTTTTTATCAGTTTGGAATTGCTATGTAATCACTTTAAACTTTATTTACTTTTAAAGTTGTTTCGTTATTGTCTTATGAATATCATGCCTCGGGTAACCGAGATGGTGGCATCCTTATACCTGAGTGGTCCTGGTAAGACACTTGGAGTATGGGGGTGTTACACAATGTGCTCCTTTCCTCGACTTAGCACACCTTCCTTAACAACGTGCTCACATTACTCTGGTACCCCTCCCTTAATAACGTACCGCCATTATGTAATAGTACCCCTCCCTCACAATGTATATATTACCATCACCCAGAGTAAAAACTCCCTCAACAACGTACTTCTGACTATAGCAAAGCTTTCACAATGACCACATTCACAATCAACGATAACAATTAATTCAACTCATCACAATTATTTATATCAACCAACACAATGCAATATAATTCTCCCATCCAACAATTACGATAATATCTACCAACACAATTTACATATGGTCAATTCCACTTTAATATAAATGATCCATTATACCAAACATTATCGAATAAGAGTTGAGTAGGATTTATCCCTACCTGGCAAGCGATTCCAATTAAGCAGCTCAAGCGATCCAAATAATTAAAGAAATCCGAACACGACTATAATTTCTTCACAAATCGTCACCTAACATACATATTATGCTTTAATTATTAATTATCCAATTATTTATATTAATTTATTCAATAATAATTTAATTATATTAATTATTTTACGCTTAAATTATTATTACGTGAAAACTCGTCCCAATAATTAAATAAAACCCAACGACTAACCCATGTAAAACCCACGCACAACATCCCCTTTTAACCCGTGTAAAACCCGTTACAACCACCCACACATAGAACCCGTTTAAAACACCCAAACCCGACACCACCAAACTCACCACTAGGCCCCACAGAGAGTACCCATTGCCGACAACCCAGACACACCCCAAACACCAGCCCTAGCCACAACACACGGCCACACGACTTCGTCCTATCCAACCATTCACTAACTATACAAATACAACAATATTCACAACACCCTACACCACCACCGAACTCGCCGTACCACGACCACCACACTTCCCCATACCACCCACGACAACCACCATTGTCACCTCTGACACACGGTGGTTCCATAGGTGGCATTCACTTCCCCTAGTCGCAACTACAGCGGTTATAGTAGTCGTCTTAAGACGGTCACATACATGCCCCTGTTTTCCCCTGTTTTGCCGCCACCACCGACACCAACCACCAGCTGCCATCACCCAGACACCTCCACTGAGGTCGACTACCTCCCCCCATCACAACCTCACTTTACCCAGGTCAACACAAGACAGTTTAAGGGTTTGAATTAACCCATACAAACCCACGACCCATCCCGCAACAACCATGGCTAACACCCAATTCACCACCCCCTGGTTTCACGACGGTGGTCAACGATTGGTCAGACGAGATTATGGTTATCCTTAGTCCAGCTATGGTCAAGGTCAGGTCTTGCGGTGGTCAATAAGGTAGCCTATGGTGGTTAATTACTCGGCTAACTTCAATTGCTAATAACACGATTAAATTAGTTAATTAAGATGAGACGGTTTTACTTTTTATCGTTTAATTGCCTCTTCCGTCTCCAAAGCTCCTTCTTCTATTTTATGACTTATTTTTCAGAATTGCTTTATATTTATAGTCTAAACTTAGGGAGTATATGAGGCCAATTAGGAAACTATTACAATTACCTTATTCTAATTATTATAGGAATTACCTATTATTATTGTTACCATTACAAATTATATTACTATTATTATTATTATTATTATTACATATTATATTAGCCTTACGATAAGTAGGATTTCCACATACTTTCTTTACTAATTTTATTATTACAACAACACTATTATTATTAGGCTTATTATTGATATAATTATTACTACCTTTACTTATTATTATTTCCATATCATTATTATTAAATCCCGATACAAACCCCGATCACTTATGTATTAGGCCAATAAAACCGGTCCTCCAATTCGTGTCACATGGCCCAAAGCTCAATTATTAGCTAAGCCCAATTCCCGACTTGGATACTTAATTTATTATTTAATTAACGTCTTACTTGTAATTATTATTAGAAATGCCTTAAATCAATTATTTAAATTACATAAATTATTCTCATAAATTATTATCAAAATACAGTGTATTACAGTTAGTGAGGACACAGTTTTATTGGGGGACTCATCTCCTTTGTTAGACACAGATGCAATAGTACAGTGCTATGCTGCATGTGTTTCATCAACCCTTTTAGCTAGAAACAAATTCTGTTTATGGAGCTTTTTAATCTCCTTTTCAAGACTCAATGATGAATTAGGTTGCTCAACCTCATTTAGACATTCTTTCAAGCTAGCATTTTCTTCAGCTATGTCTTCAATTTCAGTTTGCATAGCCTCTAATTTATTGCTTTGGACACGACACTTATCAGTGAATTGGTCGAGGAGGAGACAAACTTTGTCTTTAGAGAAAGATCGAACCTTTTTCTTGAGCTTATTTACTCATTGGCTGAATCTGAATATGAGTCCACAGAGTGAGTCATAAGACATTCGACATTTTCTTTCTTTCTTAACTTTGGAACATCATTGATTGATTGGGAAGAGATGCACATTTTGGCGCCCAATTATTCCTCAAGGACATCGCCCCCCTCGGAATCGGACATTCCCAAAATGTTTAACATCACTTTATTTTTGTATTCCCTTTTAGCAAACGCATGCTTCTCTTTAGATTTAATGTCGTTCCACTTTGGGCACCTTTTTGATTTGGTGACCCTTGTCACCACATTTGAAGCAACCAACGGTGAAACTAGACCTCTTTTTTTTGGAAAGCGTGGTTTTATGGTATTGTTATAGAACCTTTGAGAGTTACGACCAATAATCATGCCAACAATGTTCTTAGTGAACATTGCAAACTCATCCTCTTCATCCTCCTCATCACTCAGAGAGTATTAAGAGCGAGTCCTTTCGCTTTAGAGCTTTCACTAGAGCACTTCATGAGAGTTAAATCAGTAGCCATGAGTGAGCCCATAAGTTCATTAAGGGAGAGCAATGAAAGGTCTTTAGCTTCCTCAAAATCCGTAACCCTCGGTTGCCACCTTTCAGTTAAGCTACGAAAGATTTTACGGACTAAATCCTCTGATTCAAAATTTCTACCTAGACTCTTGAGGTCATTAACAATACTAGAGAAACGTGAAGACAAACTATTAATTGACTCATCTCTTCCCATGTTGAACATCTCATATTATTGCATGAGAAGATCAAAATGGTACTTTTTGACTTGTGGCGTTCCCTCATAAACAAGGCTTAGGGTGTCCCTAATTTCCTTGGTCAAGTTACATCTGGATATCCGGTTAATCTCTTGTTCACCAATGCCATATTGAAGGATGGACATGGCCTTAGGATTTTTCTCGACTTTCCTACAATCGGCCTAGACATATTTGTCCTCGCTTTTTGGGGTACTAGTGCCATTAGCATTAGTCACCGAAATAGCAAGTGGACCCTTTTGAATGATCATCCAACATTCATAGTCCGCACTCTTGACACAGTGCTCCATGCGGTGTTTCCACCAGGCATAGTTCTCTCCCTTAAATATGGTATACTTAGTGTGTTTTGAATCGACCATAACTATGGGATCAACTCTTTGGTTTAACCAATATCAAGAGCACGAGGCTCTGATACCATTTGGAGAGTTAAGAAAGATAAACACCTAAAAGGGGAAGGGGTGAACTAGGTGTACGTTTTAAAAAATTTCTCCTTTACTTGGTTAGAGGCTAACACAAGTAAGAGCCATTGAGTACAAACTTGGGAAACTTAATGGATTGTAATTTCACATGAGGTACAGCAGGTCTATGCAACAATATGGATGATTGTTGCACAGAACTGGCACCGAGATTGATAAATAAATAGCAAAGATAAGAGAACGTAAAACTAAATAAACAAACAAAGCGATGTTTTAAAAAATTGGTTCAGCTCCTACTCCGGAGCCTACGTTCAACCGTTTTTTATTACTTGTTTAGAAATTTACTCAAGGGAAAATGCACGCGGTGGCCTTGAAGTTTCACATTTGCCCGAAATACACAATGTTTTGTTCCGAGAAACTTTAAGAGGTTGTAACTCGTGTCTGCGAGTTCAGAAAGTGATAATTTTTTTTCCAAATCAATTATCTTTCCGAGAACTACGGTTTGGAAAACAAAATTGTCGTATTTAGATCCCGTGGCTAAGAGTTTTTGTACGTCAAAGTTTTTTTTTACCGAAACAAATTTGAGTGACCAAATCTCTTGGTCACGAATTCCAAACTCGACAATTTTGTTTTTCAAGTCGTAGTTCTCGAAAAGATAATGAATTTGAAAAAAAATCGTCACTTTTGAGCTCGTAAACACGAGTTATAGCCTCTTAAAGTTTTTTGGATAAAAAATTAGGTATTTCGGGCAAAATGTCAAAGTTCAAGGGCACCACGTGCACTTTCTGTTTACTCAAACTTAACTAAGCCATTACAATGAAAATAACTCGCCAACCAACCCCGGTTGCAATTGCTTGAAGCTACTCCGCTTCAAGACTTTCCCTTGCTCAAAGCTACTCCGCTTCAAGTCTTAAGTTCTATCTCGTAGGTTTACAGAGTAAAAATCTCAGTGGTTCAATTAAGAACATGGAGATTACAATTAAGACCTAAACAAGAGAGTCATTAAACATACTCTTTATACAACAGTGAAACGAACTGATACTTGGAGATTTTGTAGCTTTGAAAAACAAATGAAGATTTTTGAAAACAGAAAAACGGTTTTGCAAATGATTGAAGAACAAAGCTTTAAATGCTGAAAAGATTTGCAAAGTGTTTTACAATGAATGCTCTTAAAAGTCTTGGCAATAAATGATATCTAAGGCTCCTTATTTATAGTGAAAGAAATGATCTAAGGTGGGTACCTTAGATAATATAATTCATTAATAAATTAAATAGCCTAGATTTATTGTAAGTATTAGGTGTTGCTTAAACACACAAAAATCAGATTGCTTTACCTCTTTTCAGGTTTTAAAACCCCAACACACTCGACAAGTGACAACATACCACATATGGTAAAAAATATTAGTACTTGACTACTTCAACTTTTCATTTTTGTAAAAGTAAGATGCACAATTAAAGACAAGTGAAATTGTTCAATTTGAGCTCTTTCATTATTTCTGAAATTATTTCAAACTTTGTTTTTCAAATTTCAAACCTTTTAGAATATTACTTTTGAAAGGGTTTTGAACACTTATGAAATTTCCGAAAATTCTCAATATAATAGTACCAGAAACAATGGTGTAATAGTCACAAGAACTATTGCATGGTTTTGCAATCACTTATGCTTAATAGAGGATATGTTTAACTAACTCCTTTACAACATTCATTCTAGGCAATGGGCTTTCTTGACTTGTCTTTCATCTTGATCATCTTTGGGCTTTTTTGAACAATAATTGGATGTTTCAATTTGGTAAATAATTTAACTAAGAGGCAAATAATTAAATGACAATGAAACTTGGCATCATCAACCAAGTGTGTTTTAAGAACAAGAAACAAAGAAAACATCAAAACACAATACAATGTATCCTTTCCAAAATAGAGATCTTGCGTACTAGATTCAAGCATCAAGTCTCGGACTCCTCCTTTGCATAAACCTTTTTTTTCCTTCCACGATCTCAATGATTTCCAGTTCTTTAACCCTTCCTTCAACGTATAAAGTAAATTTTCCTTCCATGATTTGCACAAGAAACCAACTCTCAAAAGCAATTTGTTCCTCGTATACGGATAATAGGGTTGAAAGCAGTTTGTCTCAAAAGTGAGTAGATACCTCTTTTACTTGTATACAATTGTGAAAGAATCTAAAAATATAGTCTAATACAAATTAATTATTGTTACTAACCGAATATATGAATTATTTTAATACCATTTATGGTTATAATCATCCTAGGTATGTACTAGTTTAAGTTTATTGCTTGAATACATTAATTATTTTGATACCCTTTACGTATTACAACCGTCTTAATTAAGAAGTACAAATTTAATTCTTTGATATATGAAATATTTTGATACCGCTAACTCTTATATAATCGTTATCGCAAACTTATTATTTAATTTAAAGAGGCATTACCTATTAATACCTCGCTCTTACACTTTATAAGAAAGATTGTAATAAGAGGAATTTTGAATGTACGTATGAAAGAAATAAAATAAAGAAATAATTATGATGTGTGAAGTCTAGCATGCATTGAGAATTAATTATCGGTGAATATTTAATCAAATTTTGTTTGACTATTTATAGATGTTTGATAAGTTTAACACCTTGTCAAAAACAAAACAACAGAAAACACAACCATGATTTTCTAAAAATCAACTTTGTTTCTTGAAGTCCCTATATTCATTCGTTTTTTCAAAGGTCATACAAAACTCAAATTATTTGACATGCATGTTTTATTCATAAAAAACTAACACAATAATAATTATAATGGAAGTTAAATATAATATAACATCAATACTGAGAAATCCAATAAACGGATGGCAAGAAGGTAAATGGCATGAAGCCGAGAACCATCGTGCAGTAGCATGCCAGGGATTAGTGATTCGTAGCGAATTAGGCATTGCTCGAACCATATCTTCCTCTTTCTTATTTGATGCCGGAATTTTCCTCATTTTTTATCGAATCATACGCACTCTGCTCAAACCTCTTCGTATGCCCTTCGTTGCCCAATTGCTCGTAAGTTTTTTCTTCTTTCTAACTATATTCTTACAAACCTTTTTTAGGCTTGGTTATCATATGTTTTAAATGCCTTCGAATTGAGACTCGATGATAGGATGTCAGCGGGTGATACCGACTTGGTAAATAATGGACCATACATGTTGTATGTAATAGGGTGTACTGAGACTCGTACAATCTAGTGACGTCATCTCATTTTCTTAGAAATATTTTTTTTCATGTGTTTGTATACCGGTAAGGAAAAAAATATCGCTTCCCCTATATACTAAAAGAATAACAGTCCTCCGTAATTCCACTCAGTTTTCCTGCCCAAGTATTTCACATATTAAAAAAATCCACTTTCTATAAACAAAAAAACCCAATATGTCAACTACTTTATTTCACAATATTTACATCTCAATTATTCTATATCATAAATAACTATTTTCTTATTTTTACACGAATGCAATCCCATATCTATTATGAGAATAAAGCTCCTCAAAAATTAATCCCTCCAAAATGCTCCAATTTAAACATGGAAATAAAATAGATTTTTTTTAATTAATTAACTAACTAACCTTTCATTTAAAAAATAACAATCTTTTCATCAATCTATGATATTTTCATCATTAAAATCTAAAATTTAACCTTTTAACTAAAATGAAATAAAATTGGTATAAATAAAACTATAACTATACATAACCATAAACTATTATTTAATTTCGTGACAAAAAAAGATTTTTTTAAAGAAATTTTAGAAAATTTATAAAATTGAAATTACTAGATTTGAGGTAATTAAAATATTTTCATAAAAATACAAATTTCATGAAATTATTCAATTATCTTGATTATTTTTTAGATTATTTTTTCTCAAATAAAAATACAATTCAATGAGAAAATATATGAAAATTAACAAGATATTAATCTATAATATATAAGTAATACTGTAAAAAGTAAAAAATCTATATATACCGTGACATACGAGTGATCTATTCTAGTTAATATAATAAGAAAAGAAATGCCTATCAATCCATCATGGTACAGTATAGTTTGTAGGATCTTACGCAGCGTAGTTTCTAGAATTGCAATAATGGGGGTTCGATTTTGGCGTGTACGTTTTCCACGAAAAATTTATAATGCACATTCAACGCAATTTTTTAAGTTAGAAAATATACACTTGATAAATTGAGTTAAAAAAACTATGAGCAATGTTTTGTAACGGAGATGGTAGTAGATCAGATTATTATCAACGAATAATGCATGATAACATATTTTCTAAGGAAGACAATAGTTTAAGGATATTAAAATGAAATGAATAGATTAATTTATTTGGTCAAATATGTAAGAAATACCCAAATTTTATAGACGAGTGGAAAGGAAAACTAAAAAGATAAATTGTGGAAGAACAACTTAGAAAATATGAAAAAGAACACTTAAAAAGAGAGATAGAGAGGAAAATGGAAAATATGCATACAATGGGAATTGAACCCCAATCTTTTGTTGACACTATTGGCTTTTTACCACCAAACTAACTTGGTTTTAGTGCATATTAATTGACAGAAATATTACATATCTTTTCCAATGGGGGTTCAATTATACCCCATGAACCCCCATTAGAAACGCAACTGATCTTACGCCTTAGTGGGTCACATCCTTAAAATTTCCTATATGTATAACCGAGTTTTATATAAGTTGAGAACGTATACTTTGTACTCCCTCTTATTCACAATGATCTTCCACATTTGTTTTGGGGTCAAATTTAGTGGTATGATGATTTGTGGATGTAAATGAAAGTAAGAGAGAGAATGTGAGGTCACAAGTTATTATAACCAAAAATGATTGACAAATAAGAAAAGTAGAAGATCTTTGTGAATTTGCCGTTGTAGGAAATGTGGAAGATGTTAGAGAATATGAGGGAGTATTAGTTTTTGGATTTGTTTCGAACAAGTACTACATTGAACTTGTTTTAGGGTAGTATCCTCCATATTCAAACTAAAGGTAACTTTGTTTTTTTTTTTGTGCAAATTTTAAAAGTATCCTTCACTACACACACACACACACACACACACACACACACACACACACACACACAGGATCAGGATCTGGTGAGAACCACTAACATAATGAGAACCGTGAGAACCCTTAATAAATCTTCACCAAATTTTGCTTCGAAAGTTTTGATGGATCATTTACCATTAGTTTATTTTATTCAAACATATTATTTAGTATAACTAAAAAGAATTTATAGATTTTATTAATAAAATATAAACTTAATGTACAAAAACAAAATTATGTAAACTAAAACGGTTATAAATGTATGAAAATGAATACTAGGTGCATGAAAATTCTTACATGAATGAAAATCGTTACTAGGTGCATGAAAATAACAAGTTCTAGGTGCATGAAAACGAGTTCTAGGTGCATGAAAATTGTTTGATACGTGAAAATGAGTAGTGAGTGCATGAAAATTAATAAAATGTATCTCGGCTCGATTTCCGTCACTAATTTATACTCCCTCCGTACCACACCAAAGGTAACGTAGGGAAAAATGGAGTATTTAAGAAAAAGTGGAAAAAGTAAGGGTAAAGAGGGAAAAAAATAGGTGGGGTATGTAATTGTGGGTTGTTAGGTGGGGTATCTAATGACATTTTGTGTAAATATCAAATGGGTATAAGGATAACTTGGTAATGTTGTGGGCCAAATAAGGAATTACCATTGGTGTGGTACGTCCGTTTATAGTAAGTGTTACTTTGGTCTGGTACGGAGGGAGTACTTTTTAGACCAAGAAATATGTTTTCTAGCTATAAAGTTCTATGCCGAATCCAAATATGTCATTATTGTATAGAAAAAAATCCATAAGGTAGAGTTCTCACGGCTCTCATTATGTAGGTTATATATATATATATATATATATATATAGAGAGAGAGAGAGAGAGAGAGAGAGAGAGAGAAGAGATCATGTAAGGCCATGATATATATTGAGTCCATAAGTTCTATTATGAGCCATTGGATGGAGGGAGATGGAGGGATGAAATGAACCCACCCAAAGTCATTATAGAAGCTAATTAACACACTTTACTAATCCACCCTAATTAACCACTAATTTACTATATATTTGTTTTCTACCCACCCATTTCTCTCTCATCTCACACATTTCACTCTTCTCTTCTCTCAAAACCTCAATAAAAAAAACCCAAAAAATCCAAATAAATAAAAAACCCAAAAAATCCAAATAAATAAAAAAACCCAAAAAATCCAAATAAATAAAAAAACCCAAAAAAATCCAAATAAATAAAAAAAAACTCAAAAAATCCAAATAAATCATTCATTTCTCTCTTCTTCATTCACCACCACCCACCACTATCCCACCCGACACCACCCACCGCCCACCTCTACCTCCACCACCGCCGTCGGTAAATTATACAAACTCGTTTTTTTTTTTTTTCCAGATTTTGTGTCTCGTTTTTTTTCGTCATTTTTTTTTTTTTTTTTTTCAGATTTTGTGTTAAATTTGTTGTTTGTGGTCGGTTTATTCTATTTGTTAATTTTTGTTACCTTTTGTTGTTATTTATTCTTTTCAATCTCTTCTTGTTATACGTTTTTTTTAAAAAAAAATTCGGTTTTTAAATATCGTTTTTTTTTTGTGATATACTTTATTTCATCTAAGATCTACTAAAATATTTTTCATAAAATTTGTTGTTAAAATTTTTATATAAAAATGATATAAATTGACTAAAGTTATACAAATAAGGACTAAAGTTATACAAAATGGTCTAAATCTATACAAAAATTGACGAAAGTTATACAAATAAGGACTAAAGTTATACAAAAATTGACTAAAGCTTTACAAATATGGACTGAAGTTATACAAATAAGGACTAAAGTTATACAAAAATTGACTAAAGTTATACAAATATGGACTAAAGTTATACAAATAAGGACTAAAGTTATACAAAAATTGACTAAAGTTATACAAAAATGGCCTAAAGTTATACAAATAAGGACTGAAGTTATACGAATAAGGACTAAAGTTATACAAAAATTGACTAAAGTTATACAAAAATTGACTAAAGTTATACAAATATGGACTAAAGTTATACAAAAATTGACTAAAGTTATACAAAAATGGAATAAAGATATACAAAAATGGCCTAAAGTTATACAAATAAGGACTAAAGTTATACAAAAATTGACTAAAGTTATACAAATATGGACTGAAGTTGTACAAATAAGGACTAAAGTTATACAAAAACTGACTAAAGTTATACGAATATGGACTAAAGTTATACAAATAAGGACTAAAGTTACACAAAAATGGACTAAAATTATACAAAAATGGACTAAAGATATACAAATACATTAGGAATGTGTTGAACTTCTACTCAATGAATGTATAACTCTAGTAACGATATGAATAACTTCTACTCAACGAATGTATAACTCCAGTAGAAATGTGTGTAATTTCAATGACTTTAGCCCATTTTTGTATAACTTTAGTCCATTTTTCGATAAATTAATTGGAATTTATATAAGTACTTTTTGTATGAATTTAGTCCATATTTGTATAATTTTAGTCCATTTTTGTATAACTTTAGTCCATATTTGTATAACTTTAGTCCATTTTTGTATAACTTTAGTCCATATTTGTATAACTTTAGTCAATTTTTGTATAACTCTAGTCCTTAGTTGTATAACTTTAGTCCATATTTGTATAGCTTTAGTCCATATTTGTATAACTTTAGTCCATATTTGTATAACTTTAGTCAATTTTTGTATAACTCTAGTCCTCATTTGTATAACTTTAGCCCATATTTGAATACCTTTAGTCCATTTTTGTATAATTTTAGTCTTTCATATGTATAACTTTAGTCCATATTTGTATTTGAAATAAAAAAATAAAAAAGTGATGAAAGTTGAGAAGAAGAAAACTAGATCTGAAAACTAATAATAAAAAAAACCAAATAACAATAACAAAAAAATACTCATAATAAGAAAAACCAAAAAAACCCATAATAACAAAAACCAGTTAATCTAAAAAAAACCCGTAAATCTAACAAAAAAAACAAATATAAACA